>NW_027520949.1:0-300000 GCF_052094955.1 Ictidomys tridecemlineatus
TATGCTTTAAAAGTAGTTTCATTAATTGGGAAAGTCATGATTTTTCCTTTATACTTAATGGTCATATGAGAAATAAAAACTATACTTATTAAAGGAATACAGAAACAAATCAGCCCATTCCCAAAAACATACTGCGCTCCTCCAGAGGATGGACGCCTTGCGCCATCCACCTACGTAAGGCCTTGCCATTGCCTGAGTCAGGGGAGGGATGCAGCAGGACAGGAATCAGATCTTATGCTCTTTGGGTTTCTTAGTAGGCCTGACTTAGGACTAAATTAGACCCTGTATAGGAACAAAATTGGTTTGAATTGAAACTAACCAGTACCAAGAAAAGAAATTTTAAAATCCTAAATGGAAAAAAAGAATTTTTTATTTTGAAGAATTTTATAACTAGAAGGCTCTGACATATCATAAGAGGTAATAATTTGTCTTCCCTTTCCGCTTTATGCTAGAAGAAGCACAGGTGAAATAAAAAGAACTGAAAGAGCTGGCACAGTGGTGCATGCTTGTAACCCAGCAGCTCAGGAGGCTGAGGCAGGAGGATAGTGAGTTCAAAGACAGCCTCAGCAAAAACAAGGCACCAAGAAACTCAGTGAGACCCTGTCTCTAAATAAAATATAAAATAGGGCTGGGGATGTGGCTCAGTGGTCAAGCCCCTGTGTTCAATCTCCGGTAAATGCCCCCCTACACCCGGGCCCCCAAAAAACAGAACTGAAAGAGATGTTAAATGCTAAATTGAGTGCTGAATCTCCAAGACAGGAGAGAGGCTTTTTCCTGGTGAATTTGTTAAGATTTTAAACCTACCAGTTAGGGGTAAGGGCATCCCTGCATGTTAGGTGATAGAGTCCAGCCTCCCCCAAAGTGTGTCCTTGGACCAGCATCACTGGGAACACTTGGAACTCACTGACTGAGGCCAACTGTTCTGCACAATGACCTCTGATCTTTCCCTTGGCTGTAAGCACCCACACCACATGGAAGGATATGAGGACAACTCTGGGCCAGGCCAGATAGCTCATAGATTTCACAGTAATAAATTCACATTGCCACAAGCACCTGAAATCATTCAGATATTTTTTCTGAATAAATTGACCTTGTTCTCTCTCTCTCTGTGTGTGTGTGTGTGTGTGTGTGTGTGTGTGTGTGTTTGTGTGTGTGTGTGTGTGTATATATATATATATATATATATATATATATATATATATATATATAATTTTCTTTATCCATTTATCTGTTGACAGACACTTTTGTTGATCCCATAACTTGGCTAATGTGAATTGTGCTGCAATAAACATGGTATGCATGTTATCTCTAAAATATGCTGTCTTTAATTTTTATTTTTTGATAAATACCCAAAAGTGGTAATCATATAGAAGATTTATTTTTAGCCTTTAGAAGAACCTTCATAATGATTTCCATAGTGGCTGTACTAATTTATATTTCCACCAACAGTGTGTAAGAGTTTCTTACCCATCATGCCATCCTCACCAGAATTTATTCTTTGTATTCTTTTTTTTATTTTTTTTTATTTTTTTTATTGGTTGTTCAAAACATTACAAAGCTTTTGACATATCATGTTTCATACATTAGATTCATGTTGGTTATGAACTCCCATTTTTACCCCAAATACAGATTGCAGAATCACATCTGTTACATATCCACATTTTTACATAATGCCCTATTAGTAACTGTTGTATTCTGCTCCCTTTCCTATCCTCTACTATCCCCCCTCCCCTCCCCTCCCATCTTGTCTCTCTACCCCATCTACTGTACTTCACTTCTCTCCTTGTTTATTTACTCATTCCCCTTGCAACCTCTTATGTGTGATTTAGTATAACAATGAGCGTCTCCCTCCATTCCCGTGCAATTTCCTTCAACATTAAACAGATAAAATACGTGGGAGGGAAAGAGAGAGAAAAGGGATATTCTTTGTATTCTTGATGACTGCACTTCTAACTGAAGTAAGGTGGAATCTCAGTATAGGTTTTGTTTTTGTTTTTGTTTTTGTACTGGGGATTGAACCCAGGTGCCTTTAACCACTGAGCCACATCCCCAGGTTCTTATTTGTATTCTATTTAGAGACAGGGTCTCACTGAGTTGTTAAGGGCTTCACTAAGATGCTGAGGCTGGATTTGAACTCACAGTCTTTCTGCCTCAGCCTCCCTAGCAGCGGGATTGCAGGCATAAACCACTGTTCAGTATAGTTTTGATGTGCATTTCCCTTTATTTATTTATTTTTATGTGGTGCGGATTATCAAACCCAGGGCCTTGCTTATGCTAAGCAAGTGCTGTGCTGCTGAGCCACATCCCCTACCCTGTTGTGCATTTCCCTGATGGCTAAAAATGTTGAACATTTTTCATATAATTGTTGACCCTTCATACTTCTTTTGAAAAGTGGCTGTACAATTCATTTACCCATTTATCTACTGGGTTACTTTCCTTGGAAGCATTTCTTATTGCTGGATTTTTAAATCTTTTCCAAGCTACAGACCTCTACTCCTAATTCTATTCATGACAGATTGCAAGTTGGATTATAGAGAACTACGGGTTTGTGAATTCAAGGGATATTTCAATTGCACAAAAATTTCAATAATGTACTTTGCAATTGATGCCATTAAAGTTGTGCATGAAATAAAGTATTAAATTTGAGACTGTCCTTTACTTCTGGTTCTCTCTGGTTGTGTTTGTAGTGCTCAACTCTGAAAAAAAAATGAATAAAATTTTTTTGAAAGCCCAAAGCTGAAAATTGAAGGACTTCCTTAAAGGCATATGCGCATGTCTACAACTGATCTGGGTCATCAGTTTCTCTGGGAACATACTTTGCTTAGCATGTTTTGCCTTTCTTGAAAATATTCCTTTTGAATCTGAGAAAGTAAAACATCTGCCTGTGGTGAGTCAAAGGTGTAAAAGTGAGACTTTTGCAGTTCACTATAGGAAATGGAGGGAAGGGGTCCAAAAGTTCACACAACTCTGTAATGAAGTCCTGAGAATGTTTGGCCCCAGAACAATGACAGAAGTTAGATGAGCTGAAGAATTCTTGTAATAAACATTTACCATACATTGATACTGGGCGGGATTAACAGGCAAGGGAAAACCCTGTGTGGACCTGTGCAAAGTAAGCCAAAGCATCCATCCCTTTTCCCGCCAAGAAAAGACACCTGCACAGGGCCCATGCTGGCATCCAGCCAACCCACCTTCATTTCCCAATCTCCAAATCAAGCACACTAGTGGAAAACGATTGTTTCCATGATTTTATTATACAAGGGACAGAAAATTTCATGAAGATCCAAGAAGCCATAGACTTCTCCCTCGACTGCTAATCTGAGTATTGTCTATTTGAACATGGTTTCTTCTCAGAGAATCGTCCATTGCAGCATGTTCACAGAGACGCCAGTGCTCTAAAGCCAAAGGCAGGCAGCAAGGAGTCCAGAGCCTTCAAATGTAAAGCCTCTGCATGGGAATGGAAACCTCAGGCAGAGGCTCCTGGCACCAGCAAAGCAAGATGCTGGAAAGAGTATGGGCAATCTCGGGATCCCTTGGTCCAATAGGGCAGCCTGGGCACAGGTCTTCCTGATTTCTTAGAGGCGTCCAACTCTCCTGGTGGGGCTCCTGCTGGGTCTGAGGCCTTGGGCCAGGGCAGACAGGCAGGCAGCTCTGGGCCTCTTCTCAAAGTGCTGTGAAATCTGGAACCATGGATGGGGCAGTGAGAGCTGAGAAACCAACAGTGTGGTAAAAATGTTTCGCGGTTGAAGTCCTGGTGATCCCCTGAAAGGAAGCCCAGCTGGGGATACAAAGGCAGAGGCCAGGGCCCAGTATATGCTTCCTCAATGGCTGGCAGTGCCTGGGGCCCTGGAGCATACTCTCCACAATCCCAGGCCTCCACACAGCAAGGAAAGTGCTTCTCCATAGCTGCAGACTCTCAGAGGGGGAAAAGTCTTCAGAGACCGCTGGCAAGATAATTTCTAGTCTCCTGGGCTCCTCTTGACCTGAAACACAGGGTGTGGAACATATGAAGTCAGGATCTCATGGGTACATTTCTGCTGAAGGGCAAATTCAATCATCTTGGATGTCCGTGTTGGATTGATGTTTTTGATAGATAGGTTTCATACCACTTTTGAAATTCCCGGGATCCCCATCACTGGTGGCCATGACCCACACCTATCCCAGGCTTTTGGTAACTCCCTGGACCATCACTGGCACAGTCCACTTTGCAGGAGTGAAGGAGCAAGAGTCAGATATTCTCAAGTAATGGCAGCAGCCATCAAAAAGAGAAGCACTGGCATCTGCTGCTGCTTCCTTGTTCTTTCAACATTTATTTCAAGCAAGCCATCATCTTATTGGATGATGCTGCACAACTTTAGGGAGGGTCTGCACTTCAGTTGCTATCCCACATGCCAATGATTACTAGACACACCCAGAAGGCTCTGAATCATTAGCATGTCCAAATCTCATCAAGGTGAATGAATGCTAATAGTAAAGAGGGCTACCAACACTGAATCAACAAGAACACCTGAACAAATCTACAACTTGATTGCCATTAAATCAGGAAGCAAACACAAGGTGAGGATGGAGATAGAAGTAAACCGCAGTAACAATACTAAACCCACTCTATCTTTTTTATGACGACAACGTGTAGAGTTCCCTACTAAATGAGGATATAACATTTAAACAAATGGGAATATATTCTTAATCTTTTCTTGGTTAATATTTTTCAAACATCCCATTTTCTTTGTTTTAAACTATTTTTTAAACATCTTTATTTTTTTAATATGGCTTTGAGGATCAAACCCAGAGCCCCACACAGGCTAGGTGAGCGCAGTACTTCTTGAGCCACATATCCAACCCTTCTTTTATATTTTTAAATAATTTTATGCGTACCATTCTGTCTTTTTCAAACTATAAAATTCTGTTCAAGGAAAGATCTATTTAGTTATAGAGAAAGTAAATCATGTACAGTTTTTCCTCAATATTCGTAAATATAGTATCAATCATTTGAGTTTTTCCTTGGTAAGATTTATTTTCTTCCCTTTGCCAAGCATTCTAAATTTTAAAGAAATGTTTCACCTAATTGACCACTGTGTTCACTGCTAAATAGAATTTCTGTAGATTGACAGTACTTAGATCATTTGGTGACCTTCAGATTACATCAGAATGTAGAATGCACCTCCTAAGTCTTCACTTCTGTGTATTAGTTAACACAAATCATGTAAATTGCTGTGAGATTTAACTTGCAGAAAAGTAATCAGTCTGGCTAAAAAAATGTAGGAACTTTTCCTAGGAAGTTCAGGTTGGTTGGAATGTTCTGAGGAGGGAAAACTATAAAGCAGACAGATGCCCTTATAAAGATCATCCCCATCACACCTTCTTCCTGTTCATTGCTTTCTACACATAATTTTCCTCACTTTACAACCACATTCATGCACCTGAGTTCCCTGGGGTGGCCCTTCTGGGAATGATGTCTGCACCCCAGCTTCTCAGAGTGCCATACCTTGAGTAAACCTGACTGTTTTTGAAATCTTGATTCCCAAGTACTTACTTACAAGGGGTGAGTACATGGACTTGGATCCAGTAATAGATTCAGCTTTTAACAATTTGAGTTCACTGGCAACCTGTATCTGCATCCATCTCATGCCATACACTCACTTCTGAATGGCCTGTCCCGTCCTTTGTCCTGAAATACCAAGCATGAGAGTAAATCTATTTCCCACATGAATATATTTCCCCAACTCAAGGTCTGATACTCCAAAAGTGGATTTCTTGTTTTGTACTGAACACCTTAACTTGATTTACTCAGAAAACTCAACACTACATCTACCCTCCTTGTGGATTCCCTGTCTTGAATAATGATACCCAGAAATGTTAACAGTAACTCAGAAATCTAGGATAAATATTCCCTCCCTCCCTCTCTCATTCTTTATTATTGGCATCCTTTTTCCTTTTCTCCTTTTGAACTTCCCTACCTCCTTCACCATAATACTAACCCTGATTCTATCAAGAGACTGAACCCTCATGCCATATTAGTTATCACTGGTTTTAAAAAAAACTTAGATATTCTAAATTTCAAGATGAGGGCTAGAGCATGGAGAGAGAGAGAGAGAGAGAGAGAGAGAGAGAGAGAGAGAGAGAGAGAGAGAGAGAGAGAAAGAAAGAGAGAAAAGTTATTAAATGAGTTTACTGTTTAGGGTCAGACTAACAGATGTCCCACATTCTGGAATATATGCAGAAATTTTCACTTCTAACCCCATCTGGTAGCCAACCAGAGCCACTATATCTAGCTTATGTTTGAATTTTCTGGAATATGAACATTGTCCAATCCAGAAACAACAAGTGAACTGTCCCACTAGTCCAAAAATTTTCCCATTTTGCTTTGTAATGCCTCTCTTATCTATAGCCAATGTAAGCTAAATGTAAAATGATTTGTACATTCATTCCTCACATTTGCATGATAAGAATATTTTGGCTCTTAGGCCTGGTATACATATTTCAAGCCACACTCCAGCCTTGATACTGATGGTTGTGGAACTTGTCTTGGGACCTGACCTTTTTCTGGTTAGCAACCAGCATGGCCCAATGTGGACAGTGATTTCAGAGAACCATCAGTTTAAAGGGTTTTTTTTTTAATATCATATTCTATGAATGCAATCCCCTTTCTAGGGGCAATGATGTCTGCATTCTCTGTCCTCAGTACATGTTTCTCAGGCAAGTACACTAAGACTCACTCCACAGTTTGTTGAAAGAAGAAATTCTCTCTAGGTTCTTAGTGGTTCACATTAATGCCTAACATTCATGGACTCAGGATGCCTTGTGTAATCTGAACTCAACTAGGCCCACTTTCATGCTGTCCCCAAGCACTACTTCTTTCCTTTCACAGGAGAGACACAAAGTTTTATCCCAGAGCTGGGTGTGCTCCTGGATCCAGTACTGAATACAGTCCCAGATTATTAGAAACAACTGTACCAAAAATAAAAGTAGCACCAGGAACAGGACACTATGTAGAAGGATTAGGAAAAAATCTTTATAAATGTATTTTGAGTGCTACTCAGGAAGCTCCTCTTCACCCTGCAGGAATTAGAGAATAGGGTACTTAAAATCCATCCATCTCTTCCAGAGAGCATCTTGAAGCAAAGTCCTTTGAGCTGCAATAAGAATGAAAAACTGACACTTAATGGCCAGAGGGAAGGGTAAATTTTCAATCCAGGAGACCTATGGAAAATGCTCTTTTTTTGGCTGGTGAATAAGGTGCACGTTGGAGTTCTCTGTTGAGACAAGAGGCAAAAAGGATTGTGAACTATCTATCTCAATGTTACTGACCCTGGGGAATGCTCTCTTTTACTAGCTGCTCATTGGTTGCCATTGTCTTTTTCTTCCCCTGAAATATCAGGCCCAGGGGTGATTACTGTTACCTCAGTATTGAGCCTCAAATTCACATTTGAAAGAAGGAGATGGAGATGCTTTCTATGGTTTGAATGTATCCCTGAAAGCTTATTCACAGGAATCTTAATCCCCACCCCATGAAAAATTATCAGAAGATGGGGCCTGAAAAACGTGATTAGGTCAGCAGGCCTCTGCCTCCATGAATGGCTTCCATGCCCTTTACAAAATGGCTTTCAGTAGTGGGCCCTTGCACACATGTTTCTGTGCCTTTCCATTATGCGACAAAGTAGCACAAAGGCCCTTGTCAGTTGCCTGCACCATGTTTTTGACCCCACTATCTCCAGAACCAATAGAAAATGTGTTAATTTTTATAATAAATTGTCTGGTTTCTGAGATTCTGTTATAGTGACAGGGACCAAATTAATATAATTGTTATAATTAGGAGTTCTCCTAATAAAGGGGATTATGAAAAAAGGTCAGGATATGCCACTCTTAATATATGTCACTTTGGACTAAGTATTATTTTGAACTAAAGGCATTTGAGTTTCTGATCTCTCTTTATACCTAAAAGTAGGGCTATCCCAAATAACTTGATCATCATTAATACTCACCCCAGGAACAATTACATCTCCCTCTGATGAGAGAATTTGCCACCACACTCAAACAGGCATTCTCTACAAACTATCTTAATTTCCTATTAAGGAGATTGTAAATTCTCCAAATTTACCACTCCTTTGGAGGAATTAGTTCTGTCTGTGATGCATGCATACACACAAAACTTAAAATTCATAAATTGGTTATGCCTTTGGTCTTGTTCAGCTGTTTCCTAATTATTTCAGTCCTAAAGAAGACCACTGAATCTATCAAGGCAGAGGAAAATCTTTTCTTTTTTTTCCTACAAAACATAAACATGTATTATTACTATCTCTCTAAGACATAGATATAGGTTCTGAGCCAAGTCCACACTTCCCGAAAGGCTCACCTGTGTACACTGCTGTGCTTCCAAACTTCTTTTCTGCATTTTTGCTTCAAATGTTAGAGAATGTCTTTTGTGTGTCACGTTCTTTCAGTCAATAGTATCTTAACAAGTCTTGTTATTGTGCTGCATTTCTTGGTTTCATAAAGCTTTCTTTAATGACATTTTACATACATATTGTTCTCTGTTTACACTTTGTTCCCTGTTTCCAATGACAAACAAGGACAGACACTGTGAAAGGCTCCAAATCACATGTTTTTCTGTTCCCCACAATTGGCCTTGGGGTGTTGAAACTATGGCCCGGCACTGATATACCTGACATTGCCAGCTTGCCCAGAATGTAGCCAGTTTTAGACTGCAAAAGACTTAGAGTCTCCTTGTGGGGAATATGCCCTTCCCATGACCAGTGTCTGGCCATTCTCACAGGTGCACACCACACTGGAATTAGACTGAATTTTAAGACTTGAAGTAGCTCTGATGCACACTCCTTCAGGGGAGTAAGTCCTACCAAACTCCTCTTTAGATTCATAAACTGGAGTTGGTCACCCTTACCACTAGGGATGCTAATTCTAACATTTCTGCTAAGATGCAAGGCTAGGATGAAGAGAAAGAGTTGGGGGTTTAGCTCAGTGATATAGCACTTGCCCAGCATGCCTCAAGTCCTGAGTTCAATCTGCAGTACATCAAAATATGAAAGAAGGAAGGAAGGAAGGAAGAGGTGGATCAGTGGGAGATAGGAATGATGGGCCCACAGTTTTTCTTTAAACAGTTCTTTTTCCTGGCCTCTTGATCCTGATAAGGTGGATGTAACTTTTCCTATGGGGACAAGGCACTTCTTCCTTCATTCTGCAGATCCAGAGCAAAGGAGGCAATTGGAGATGCTTCAGGTACTAGATAGGGTTTTGGCTAGAGGGGGAAATGGTAAGATAGTGTAAGAAGACTGTAGTAGTCAGCTTGAGATTAGGTGAGATAAGGGTCCAAATGGAGTCCACTTATCTCTCTGGGGCACCTGTCCCCTGCTCCAAACAATCAAGGTTCATCTGGGGAAAGGATGGAATTGATTTGATGAGAGCCATAGGAGTGTGGGTGATCTTAAGGGCTGCTGGAGACGCACATGGTAGAATCTGCAGTCTCTGTGGGGCATCCCTTCCAGTAGTGCAGATCTTTGGGGGAAGCATAAAAAGTCGTGGGACAGAGTAATTTTCACCTGTGCAGTGGCAACCCCATATTTTGTAGAAAAAAAGTAATTCAGAGGCTTCAGTTGAAAAACCAGCCTCTACATCATAGCAAAGCCTGTCCAAGGAAGGAACATGACCTTAGTCATTGGAAAAACCCACAGAGCACTCCTAAGCACATTCCCACCCTGCTAAGTCGTTTATCTACAAATTACAGGAGAGGCCTGCTGAGCCAGGTATCCCTGACTCAGTCAGGCTAGGTGGGGATCCATAGCAGCCCCCTAGAAGCCACCAATCAGCATGAGACAGGAAAATACCTGGGATGCGAGATAAACCTCCCAGAGGTTTATGGTGGTTGATAACAAGTTGAGAAACCATGTAATTCAGCATGTACACCCCTCTTGGCTCAAACCAATAAGTTCAAACGAATACCCCTTTTGTACTGACAAATCACCCCTACCCAACTTGTTCCCGCCAGTGAATGTGCTAATAATGTTTTAGAGTTGTTATTTGATTTTCCCGTGGTGCATGAGATTTGCTAAAAGAGGCTATGATGTATGTGAAGTCCCTGCCCTCTCCAAAAAAATGTATAAAACTGCTTTAAACCCTGGGCTCTGGGCCTCTGAGCATCACCAGTTGCTGTGTGTGCATGCGGAGTACTGAGCTAGCTCGCAATAAACACCTCTTTGCTGCTTACATCGATCTTGTGTCTCTGGTGGTGTTTGGGGGTCCCGAATTCGAGCATAACACAGTCTTACTTGAAAAGTGAGTGGAAAGGGAGGATTCAAGTGCTTGAAACTTTGCTACCATTGCAACATCTCAAGACAGACAAGCCTTCAATGACTCATTTAAAAAGTTAATTTGACAGAAGAACCCCAGCTAAGCAATTAGGGAGGCCTAGTTTGAAGGTTCGGGGGCAGAGTTTCCTATCGGAAAACAATGTGTTTCTCTGACTTGCCTTAAAAGCACTGAGGTATCTATAAAAGGAGAGGGGTCCCAGACCAAGACCGAGGGGTTGCATGCAAGGAGGGCCCATCACTGCTTTTTGCTAGCAGAGCTTTTAGTATTTTGGAGGCCTTATTTTTCCCTTAGACCAGCCTGATTGGTGCCCAACTTGGGCGCTACTCAGCCTGCTCTCACCACGTTCAGCCCTCTGGGTCAGTTGCTGGAGGCTTTGATAATCGTGGACCCAGACTTCTCGAGAAAAAAGAAAGTTTTTGTTATGAAGCGTGATTTTGGGGACAGCCAATGGGAGTGGAAATTTCACTAGCTTCATTGACTCACCGACTTTGCTGCTGCCTTCTCAGAGCTGGCATAGATTTACCTGCTGCACCACTTATGGAGCCAGATGCGATGCCTTTGATCTCGGCAAAGCCATAAGCTGGGTTTGGCTTTTGCAGGGTCCAGTGACGCAAGCAACTGGAATCTTGGTTCACTAGTGCTGACCCAAAAGGAAAGGAGCCTGCTTTTCTCCTTAGCACTGCCATTAGTTGTGCCATGGCTCAGGAGAGAATGTTTCTCTGCACCCTGAGAGGTCCCTTTCTCAGTGGATCCTAGGTGAGTTAGTGCAGCCTTTCCTATTCGCCTTTCCTGGAGTTCCCATTTGCTCTCTGACCAGCAGGAGGACCCGACAGTTTTCCAGTCATAGCACATATTTGTACTAAGCCTGGGTGGCAGTAAGGCTTCTTTCTTTAGTTTGCCAGATTCTAGGTAACAGCACCGTGGTTAGCGCCAAAGTGGAAATTTGTCACTGGCAAAAAGGCTAGTTGAGGTCCTTTACAGAATCCCAGAGCACCATTCTCTCCTGCCTACATTCTCCTGGTCTGGGCTCAGCTAGTTGTGCTGTAGGTGCATTTTTCGCTGGCACCCCCTACTACACAGCGCTGATGAGTTCTAACATGCAGTTTCTGCTATTGCCTGGAACAGAGTTCCTTAGTGGCAGCCAGGCTGGCAGGGCCAAGGCGCCTCTGCCACTGAGCCCTTCAGCTATGTTCCAAGCGTCCTCATCTCCTTCGCTGCCAAAAAACTGAGTTTTGTTTTAGTGGCAGCTGCCCCTCTGTCTCAGGATCCCTGGCCTCCCTGTGCCATGCTTCTATTGGCTTATCAAGCATCAATTTAGAGGCGCCTGTTATTTCCACTCCTTAAAGTGTCCTGATTGGAGGCGAAGCTAGAAGCCTAATCGCGTCTTGGGGTAACTCCCTGGGATGCCTGGTCTTTGGAGTCCCCATTTGTCTATGGCCAGTTAGGAAGTAATACCAGAGGGCGAGCTGTTTGTCCAAGTAAGTCCTGAATTGGCCATTTCTTAAGCATTTATTCCAGCTTCTGGTGTTTAGTCCTAAGAACTCGGGTTTAGCAGCAGTGCCTGCAATTTAAGTGGAAGAAAGTTCCAAATTTCTGAGAACAAACTTCATTTCAGCTTTGTGGGTGATGGTTAAGTTGGGTACAAGCGTGAGTAAAGGCGAATGCCATTTTTCTTAAAGGCCACTTCAACAATTGCCACTTTACCACTATCCGCAGTTTCTTTTTCCTAACCAGTTTGGTTTTGCAACGGAGAGTTCCGCTTTGACTATACATGCAGCCGCCTGTGATTTTTCTACTCACATAGAACTCAGGGAACACCAGCTATTGGGACTTATAGGTTTCACCAATACCGGTCTCTTTAATCTTAGGAAATATAGGTTTAGGCACAAAAGGTCTCAGTTACATCACACGGGAATATTAAAGTCCAAAATCACACTATGCAACAAAACATGGTTTGCACTTTCCTTGTAGGGGTCTCTCTGTTATGTTTATTTTGATGAAATTTTTCTTTTGGTAAATTTTGTTGTGCGTTTTGTTGTGTTCTCCTATTGGCTTTTAATAATTTTATTAATTGTTTGTATTTACGTAAATGTTATGCTTTTCCTAGGGATTCCCTCAGTGTCGCCCCGGGGGCTTTCTGCCTCTAGACTTGTTCCTCCAGGAGGTGGTATTAAGGTTTATATGTGGTGTGCCCCAAAATCTCAGGTGTGAGACAGTGCAAGGTTTGGAGGAGAAAGAAATGATCTTAATTAGCATAGATTTAATGGGTGAATGAATCCCTGAAGGGATTGACTGGGTGGTAACTGGAGGCCCAGTGGAATGTGGCCTGAGGAAGCCATTCCCTTGGGGCATGGATAGGGGTTATATATCCCTACCTGGCAGGTGGAATCCCTACCACCACTACCACACTACAACATGAACTGCCTCCTTGTGCCACTGTGAAGTTCTGCCTCACCCAAAGCCCAGAGGAATGAGGCCATCCTTCCATGAACCAAGACCTCTGAAACTGTGGGGCCTTAAATAAACTCTTCCTCCTCTATAACTGTGCTGGTTTACTCTTTTTAATCACAGTAGCAAAATAGCCAGGAAATAGAGCTGGGCCTCTGGACAGCTGATATGTGGCCAAGTTCTGGCACCTGCACTCTCTTAGCCCTACAGGGAGCTGGGTTTCTCACCAGCCATTGGGGAGGAAGCGCCTAGTGGATTTCCAGGTTGAGGCTTTGCTCCAAGTGCCCCCCAAACCTTGTCTCCCTCAGGAGACCTGGTGGTTCCCTGTTCAAACACTCTTGTTCCTAGCATCGCTATTTTGCCAGGGCTACTTTTCTTCCAGGAGGTGTTCACTGAGAGGGCTGGGCCTCGATTTTTCTGTCACAGGTTGTGTTTTCACAGCCTGTGAGTTCAAGGCAGAAGGGTAGCCGACACCAAGAGATCGCCCTTCATTGACTGCAAAGCCAATCGGCACAGGAAGAAGGCCTGGGAAAAGTCTAGTACTTGTAGTAAGCAAGTGGCTCACTGGGATCTGTGACCAGTGTCCTCCAAACAAAGAAGGCAGGGGGAACCTTTACTTGGAAGACCTCATGCCTATTCTTGCTTGTAAGACTTGTGACAATTAGCAGGTGGGCAATTTCCTGCGAATGCTAAGTAGAGACACTTAGGAAAACCAGTTCAAAGATCTGGGCTGTAAGGCACTGGAACCCCTCCTAGCCTGAAACTGTGTGCAATTGAGTGAACCTTTGTGGGTGCTAAAACAATGTAGGTTTGGGGATCATCATGGACTCTAAGCTATAACACTACAACTTGAGCTCCTTTTGCAACTGTTTTATTGAAGCAGTTTGAAGTCCATTTCATTGTGGCATAAATCACAAATCAGATCAGTAAAATGGACATTCCTCATTTAAGTAGTCAAGAAAACAAGGTATGCCCTAGTGAAGCCAGGAGAATAATTTGGTGAATCAGTTATTTATTCCCAGGTGCTTCTGTGGATACTTGTTAAAGCCTAGATGCCTGTTTTGAATTTTTTCAAGGTGCTTTTGGATTTCACAAGTGTTCATATTTATGCTGTGGGAAGTATATTGGCAATAGATAAATATCATTTTTGCTGGGCTATAATATAAACTAAAGAAATTTTATTATGGCACACTGGTTTCCCTACAAATCCTATGCCTTTTTGCTGGGTGCATGATGGCTCAGGAGATTTCATTAGTTGTACTTTTTCAGGGTGAAAGACTTGTCATCACAAGTAAAAACACAGGCACAAGCTGGAACTTTCCTGAGCATGTTCAGATTATGCTTCTTCATACCTGTGTTCACAGGTGGCAGAGGGAACCCTCCAGGGTAAAAAAATTCTGCATTGTAAAGAATTTGAAGCAGTGGCGTCCAGATTCCTGATGAAGGGGCGTTTTCAGGCAGCTTGGATTATGGTAGCCAGCTAGGTGTAGCTGAACCTCCTCCTGCATGGCTTGGAACTGCCAATTCTAGTCTCAGAAGTCCCACTCATTCATCCCTGTGGACCAAAGAACCTGAGATGTCACCTCAGGCTCCTGGGTCTTCTGTGAACTAGGGTCAAATCATGTGTTTGTATGTGTCTTCCTCCTCTTTGGAGAGTCCCTTTTGCTTCCCTAAAAACCAGAGAGGATCCAGCCAGCAAGGATTTGTAGCAGACCAATAGTATCTCAAGTTTCTGTCTCAGGGACTCCAGGCTGAGTGAGTACAAAGCACACCTGCCCAGGGTCCATCCCTCACAATCCTTACCACCCACCACTAAGCATCCACTCTTTTATGCAGACTTCCAGCTTAACAAGGTCCCCCACCAGAACTCTGAGAAAACTTCTTCAAAGTCCCTGTGTTGAGAGTGATGAAGCAATAATGGATAGTTACCCAGTTTTAAGTGGCCAATCCACTGCAGCTACATGGGATTCAAATCATGAAGACTCTATACTTGTATATGTGTCTTCTGCTGAATAAAACAAGACAGTGTCCTATAACCAATCATTTCTACTCATGTACATGTAAGCTGAGATTTTAAAAACAATAGACTCAACTTATCCCCAACAGATTTGGCTACCAAATGAGCTTCACAGTCAAATGTATACTCCAAACACTAGGTTTAAACTTTTGAATTATTGTATTATTAATGAACAATCATTGAACTGTACTCCAAATTCTTTTTTGCAAGAGAGCCTATGGGAGCTGGGTGCCATGGTGCATGCTTGTAATCCAAGTGGCTCAGGAGGCTTAGGAAGGAGGATCAAGGGTTTTAAGCCAGCCTCAGCAACTTATCCAGACAATAAGCAACTCAGTGAGGCCCTGTCTCTAAATAAAATTCAAAAAAATGGTGGAGGGGGGGTCGCTGTGGATGTGGCTAAGGGCCCCTGAGTTCAATCTTTTCTACCAAACAAAAAGAGACTGCCTATGGGGGCCTTTCATTCTCTTGGTGAAAGCAAAGAATATTACATAAATTCTTCACCTTCCAGTGAGAGGTCTTATTGATGTCAATATCAAAAATAGTTGAGGAGGAAAGCGAGAAAAATTTTGAGGAAATAATTCCTTTCCATTGATTACTGATAGTCTTTCCTATCTATACCTTCTGAGAAATAAGGTGCAAAAAGTAAATTAGGGTTTACATAATGGCATTTCAGTGTTCCCAACATATGTCTTTGTCATCACTTCCTAGCCTAGGTCTTTTTTGGGCAAACTCACAAAAATATTCCCTGGAATACTGAAAACACAGAGTTATCCTTCAGTGGAGTGCAACACATGGAGAAAAGTAATAATTTGCAATTCACAATAGGGATGTGTATGGTTCTTCATAATGGCATCCACATCAGCAGAGGCAACACAGAGAAGTGTGACTGCAAATGCAGAAGAGGATGTGCTGGAGATTGCGGTCTATCTAATTCCCTGACATTTTGTAGCAGTCGCAAAAGAAGGATCATAATTTCTGTAATTTCCACTTACTGATATCTTTGATATTGTGCTGATCATCTATTTTATATCAGTGTTCTTCTTGCTTCTCAGAATGCAGTGGGTGCTCTCAATTCCATTCCCTATTGAGAGGTTCTGGACTTGAGCCAATTAACGAATGTAGGAATTCCAAGCAAGATCCTGTCTCAGAAAAATAAAAAAGGACTGGGGACTGGTAGTAACTCAGTGTCATAGCACCCCTGATTTCAGTCCCCACTACCTGGAGGAGGTGGGGGAAACTGCACTTTTATGACCTGATGGCAGGTTGCCCTGCTTTCAGGCTTTTTATGGTTTAAGTAGTAGTTGGCCCCTCTCCCCAAAGATCATGTGTGAAATAATGCAAGAAAGTTTGGAGAAGAAATTACTGGGTTATGCAGATCTTAACCTAATCAATGTATCAGTCCTCTGATAGGTATTAACTTGGGGGTAAGTATAGGCAGCTAGAGTGTGGATGGAGGAGGTGGGTCCCTGGGAGCTGCCTTTAGTATATGTTTTGTCTTCATTAAGTGGAGCTACTTTTTGCTCTTCCTCCCGCCACCCCACCCCTGCTCTCACTTCTTTCTAGTTCAGTGAGCTGAGATGCTTTTCTCTACCACACATGGTGTTCTGCCCCACCTTGGGCACAGAGCAACAGATCAAGGGAGTTGGTCACCTATGGACTGACATCTCTGAAACTGAGGGCCCCCAAATAAACGTTCTTCTCTAATCATTCTTCTCAGATCTTTTTATCACAATAGTGACAAAGCTGACAAAACAAAACCAGGGCCTGGCACAGTGGTGGCACATGCTCAGGTGCAATAGTGAACCATCTGCCCCGAAACAGCTGAGGAGGATGAGGCCAACTTTAGCAAAGTAGCCAGGCACTAGAAAACTCAGTGAGACTCTAAATAAAATACAAAACAGGGCTGGGGATGTGGCTCAGTGGTTGAGTGCCCCTGAATAAATCTCTGGTACAAAAAAAAAAATGGGGCCAGACTACCACATCTACTTCCTGGCTCTGTTGTTGTACAAATGTTACTAAGGAAACTTGAAGCCATGTGCCTGACACTCAACCAGCAGAAGAAGTAGTCGTTTACATAAAAAGAAAGTAAATAAGTCATAAGAAATATTTCTGCAGTGCAATTAGGATAAAATACAAACCAAACATATTCATCCAGGGCCAAAGTATCCAAAAGAAAGTTTAAAAAGCAAAACATCCAGGCAAGCATCTCCACAAAGTGAAACTGCAAACTTGGGGCAGGTGCTGTTGGTTGAACTCAGTGTAGCATGTTCCAAGCCCTAGATTCAATACCCTGGCACTGAAAACAAAAAACAAAAACAACACCTAGTGCAGTCTGGGCTGTACTGATTAACCGTGGAGCAAACAAATCCTGCATTGTTGCTAACTGGGGTTGCTGGGTAGGCTAAATTAAAAGGATTTAAGAACTTGTGTACACTTGTGCAACTGTGATTGTTGCAAACTGAGGCTTCATACGACCAAGAAATCCTTGGCACAGATAAGAGGAAACTGGCAATGCCTACAGTCATCCACCAATTGGGTATTAGGTGCGACTAAGAAGTCTGAGGCACTGCTTAGCTAGTACTGGTTTTCTTCCATTAAGTTCTGACCTGAAAACGCAACCTTGAGGGGCACTTCAAATCTCAAGCATAGCTAGCTGGATTTGATTTTTTACTCTTACAAAGAAAAAAAATTCACCAGAACTTTCTCAGAAAAAGGAAATTTAAAAGCACAATTACAAAAGTGGATCAGTGCTCAATGCTTCAGGTCCCTAGAGTCAAAATGTTGCATAATTTTTGCTCCAGTGGAAAAACAAAAAGAACAATTACTTAAAGTAATTGTAATGAATACATGGCAAACAATTTTCCTATGCTAGACTGTGCTAAGGTCTTCTAATATATAACTCTGGGAAGAAAGTGGATTCAACAAGTAGTATAATCATTGCATCTATTTGACTAAGAAGGAAAGTGATGGATTACTTCAATTTGTATCAGAAACATTATATCCTGTAGCATATAAGAGAATGAATGGGCTTGGTTTTGAGTCAACACATGAGCTGGTAGTTTCCTAAGTTTTTAAGTCCAGGTATAAAAGTTTAGTCCCTTGGATTGACATATATGTTTGTATTTGTACTTGCTATTGGTATCCTGGTTTGAAATTTCAACCTAAGTTCTTTTCATGTACTCTTGGTTTGGCATTCTTGCTTCATATCAAAGGGCTTTCTTGTCTTTTCTTTTCTTTCTTTCTTTCTTTCTTTCTTTCTTTTTTTCCTTCTTTCTTTCTTTCTTTTCTTTATTTTTTTGCATGAATATTCTGCACACAAGTTTGACAGATTCCAAACTTCAGGAATAGTCTTTGCAGATGCAGGGAGCTCTGTGACTATTATTGCCAATGTAGCTTCAGACAATTCCTTCTTCCTGGACCTCTAGGTGGTTTCTTCTTCCTGAATCTTATTATCTGTTACATTTTTTGCTGGCAATCTAGAGCTATATTCAATTATTTTATTCCCCAAGCAAAGTTTTATCCAATTCTGTCAGTTGATACATTCTTGCCTAAAAACTATATAAGTGTTTCTCCTAGAGCAGGAAAGTAATGATGCTTAGGGACAATGTAGACATGCAATTTGAAAAGGAGATTTCAGATTACAGAGGGAATCCTCAATTCTTGACTCTTATGATGCTAGGTGAAACCCTAAAGAGATGTTGTAAGTTTAAAGATTTTAAATCATATTTGAAGGTTCTGCAATAGAACAAATTGGGATAAGTAATACCAGGGAAGAAAAAATTTGGATGTAAATGAGGCAAAGAATAAACAAAGAAAACATAAGAACTGGACAATGACTTCAAAAGTACTAAATATTGATAATTAAATATCATCAATGTCATATATGCTATGCATATCCTAGAGTCTACTCAGGTCATAGACGTATTGAAGCCAGTGAAGCTACTCAAATCACAAAGGCTACTCAGGCCATAGAGTCTAGTTAGGTCACAAAGGCTGCAGATATCATAGAGCATATGAAGGTCAAAGTAGCTACTTGGGTAATAAAGGGTGTGCTCAAGTCAAAGATGATACATGGGTCTAGAGGCTAAAAATCATAAAGGCTATGCAGATCATAAGGACTACAAAGCTCATATAGCTACAAAAATCACTTGGACTATTAAGGTCATTATGCTACATGGGTCATTTAGGTTGTTCAGGCCATAATGACTGCACAGGTCATAGAGAGGATGCTGGTTAGAAGCTACTATGTCACAAAAGATACGCAGGTCATAGATTCTACTCAGTTGGTATAGGAGAAGCAGCTTATAGAGGTTACACAGTTTATAGAGGCAACTCAGGTCATAGAGGTAATATAGTCCAATGATGGTACTCAGGCTGCAAAAGGTGTTCATGGGCATAGAGCCCACTTTGGCCACAGAGAAATTAGAAATCACAGAGGCTATGAAGGTTATAAAGGCTACTATAGTCATAGAGAGTGCTTAGGATGTAAGGTTTCTTTAACCAAAGAGGCTATGTAGGTTTTCAAGGCTAATAAAGCCAAAGAGGTCATGCTGGTAATAGAGACTATGCAGGCTATTCTGCCAAGGAGAATACTCAGGCTATAGAGGCTATGTAGTTTTTAGAGTCTATGCAGTTCATAGTGGTGATTCAGGCTATAGAGAATACACAGATCATAGTGGATTCTGTTGTGACAGAGATTATTGATGCCATTTAGGCTACACAGGTTATAAGGACTATAGAGGTCATAGAGGCTTTGCAGACCATAGAGAGAAGCTAGATTCTATGCAGGTCATACTGTAGTCATAGAGACTATTCAGGTAACAGAAGGAACACAGTCAATAGAGGTGATTTATATCATAGAAGCTACACAGGCCATAAAGTCTCTTCTAGCCATAAAGATCTTCCATAGGTTAAAAAGAGTACCCAAGCCAAAGACGATACAGCAGTCATAGTCTACTAAGCTTATAGAAATACAGAAGACACAGAGGCTTCTATGCCACAGTTTGTATAGTTTATAGAGGCTCATCAGGTAATAAGGGCTAAGGTCATATGAGCCACAAAGGTCATGGAAACTACTGGTCATTTAAGCTACTGAAACCATAAAGGCTACATAGGTCATAAAGACTACACTGTTCATAGAGGCTACTCAAGCTCATAGTCTATGTGGGTAACAGAGGCTACTGAGGTCATAAAATATACTAAGGTCATTTAGTTTACTAAGGCCATAGAAGCTAAATAGATCAATTAGACTACTCAGTTCATATAAGATACAGAGGTCGTAGCATATACCAAGGTCATAATAGGCAACACAGGCTATAGAAAATATGCAGGTCATAGAACTATACATATATATATACTATATTATATTACTATACCATATTATTAAAGTCATAGAGGCCACACAGTTCGCTGAAGTTACTCAGAGCATAAAGCCTTTGAAGATCAAAGTGGCTACTGAGGTAATTTAACTATTTAGACCATAAAGCCTATGAGGTTCATAGAGGCTGTGGAGCCTATAAAGGCTAATAAGGCCATAGATGATAAGCAGGCCTTATGGACTATTCATGTCTTACAGGTTACTCAGGCATAGAGGCTATGCAAGTCATTGCAGACAGGCAGGTTGTGGGTGTTAAAAAGGTCATGGAGGCCACCCAGGTCATAGAAGCTACTCAGAGCATATAAGCTAAGTAGATCATACAGGCAAGATCCTTAGTCTATTCAAGCCATGGAATCTATGGCCTAGCTCTAAGGCCATACAGACCACAGAAGACAAAGAGGCTAAGCAGGTCCTAGAGGTATACATATCATAGAAGTTACACAGGTCATAGGACCTATGCAGGCCATGGAAGACACATATTTCATAGATGTTATATAGGTTACTTTGGCCATTGTGGCTATGCAAATTGTGAAGAATATGCAGGCAATAAGAACTTTACCCATCAGAGAAGCTATGTCTGTCAATGAGATTACCCTGGTCATAGAAACTTCTTAGACTAAAGAGCCTACATAGGCTATTGGGGCTTCATAAATAAAGAGAGGCTACAAAGCTAATAGAACTTCTGAGGTTATGGAGTAATCTATGAAGTCTTAAAATGACGTAGAATATTCATAAGTCTATTCAGGCCTTACAGACTCCAAAAGTCATGGAAGCTACTTAGTTCAAAGAGTCTATTCATGACATAGATGATACAAAAACAATCGGGGCTACTCAGGTAAAATATGCTACACAAGTCATAGGAACTACTCAGGTCATAGAGGGTCTATAGGTCAAAGAATCTATGCAGTTTATAGAGGCTATTCAAGCTATAAAGGCTACATAGTCCATAAGGACTATTCAGGTCATAGAGACTATGCAGGAATAGGGCAACACAATTCATAAAAGATTGTCAGGTCATTGTGGCTACTAAGGTTATTTAGGCTAATAAGGGCACAGAGGCTACAGAGGTTACTTCATCTACTCAGGCCATAAAGGCTACATAGGTTACAGAGTCTATAGTAGTCATACTCAGGTGATAAAGGCTATGTAGGTCAGAGAGGCTACTCAGAAGACAGAGGACACTCAGTACATAGATTTTACTTTGGTCATAAAGTCTCCCCCTTGCATAGCCATAGAGGCCACTCAGGTCCAAAAGAATATTAAGGTCATATGTGGTGAGCCGTTCCTGCGGACTCTGGTTGCCATTACATGATGGCGCTGGCTCCGCTGTGGTCTGTGAAGGACAACTCCATATCAGAGAGAGTTGGCATATTGTCAACTCCTTATCAGAGAAAGTTGGCGTGTCATTCTCTAGCACCCTGTGAGAAGGGTCCATGTGGCAGCTTCACATTGGGGTTCGAGGTGCTTTATTAAGGCTGGGAGGGGCATCCGAGGTAGTAGTAGAAGAATTATTAGAAGAATATCAAGGGCCTGAATAAACTGCTGAAAGAAGATTCCTGAGTCGCGTCTTCCTTGCGGGCAAGGGGGGGTCGCGACAAGTGGTGCCGAGACCCGGGAGAAAAGAAACAAAGAAACACCCAGGAACCAGAACTTTCAGCAGTCAGGGAGGTGCACCGGTAAGTCCCAGGTAACGTGGGACCCGCTGTTAAAAAGCGGGAAGCTCCTCTGTAAAGAGAGGGCGCTACATCTTATAGCAATTGCACTCTGAATTTTTGTTCTCTTTCTGTGTATGTTCGTTTTGTTTTGTGTACTTTCACTTTCGATTTCTGTGTTTTCTTGTGTTGCGTCATGGGTGCCGTGACTTCAAGTCCACTTCTTTTGGCCCTAGATGGCCTTTTACATTCCAAGGGACTGGAGGTGAAACGCAGTACCTTAGAGAAATTTTTACAGAGGGTAGATACAGCTGCACCGTGGTTTGCATTTTCGGGCAGCCTCACTACACCCAGCTGGGATAAATTAGGCAAGGACCTTGATTTTGCTCGTGAGCAGGGCATGTTAGAGGGCGGGGTGATACCCCTCTGGAAGATGGTCCGTAGTTGCCTTACGGATGGCAGATGCCAAGAAGCGCTTGTTAAAGGGCAAGAAGTTTTAGAACAATTACATGAGGAAAAATCAGAAACAACAGAGAGTGAAGTGTCTCAGGAAGAGGGGAGTGTGCGGGGCGTGGAGAACGGGAGGAGACTGTATCCAGATCTCAGTGTGCTGCGCACGCCCCCATGCGAAAGTGGGTCAGAGGTAGAAGATAATGAAGAGGAGGAGCTGGAGACGCTGTCTCGGCAGCTAGGGAGTTTAGGTACAGGGAACAGAGATAAGCAAGGGCTCAAGAACGGACAGCCTCCCGATCCGCCTCCGTATGGCGGGGGTGTTTCAGGCTGCCGCTGCTTTCCTCTGTTCCTCAGGGCTGACATATCATTGCTATTGACATTAAAGACTGTTTCTTTTCTATTCCTTTGCATCCTAAGGACTCACAGCGTTTTGCCTTCACCCTTCCCTCGTGTAATCACGAGGAACCAGATCAAAGGTTTGAGTGGGTTGTTTTACCACAGGGAATGTCTAACAGTCCTACGATTTGCCAGATGTATGTAGGGAAGGCACTCGCACCTCTCAGGCAACAATATCCTTCCATCAAGATTATTCATTATATGGATGATGTATTATTGGCAGCCAAATTAGAGCAGTCAGATAATGAGGCCTATAAAGACCTGGTGAAGTTGTTAGCTCAGTATGGATTACATATTGCACCTGAGAAGGTTCCAACAGGGGATTCTATTCAGTATTTGGGAGCGACGATTGGATATGACATATTAAAACCACAAAAAGTTACTATAAGAACTCAAGATCTCCAGACTCTAAATGATTTTCAAAAACTGTTGGGAGATATTAATTGGATAAGAGGTTATTTACATATTCCTAATATCGTGCTCCAGCCTTTGTATGCTATTCTTAAGGGTGATCCAGATCTTACTTCCCTTCATACCCTCACTAAAGAGGCCAGAGCGGCCCTTATAAAAAGTAGAAGAAGCTATACAACATGCTACTATATGCAGGCTCCAGAGTGATAAACCTTTCCAGTTATGTGTGCTTGCCACTATGCGGCAGCCTACTGGAGTACTGTGGCAAGATGGGCCTTTACTATGGATCCACCCACATGTATCCCCAGGAAAATCTTTAGAATACTATCCTGATGCTGTTGCAGCGTTAGCACTTAGAGGGATTCAACAGAGCATTCAATTTTTCAGACAAGCACCTTCTTCTCTTATCATACCCTATTCTAAAGCTCAAATTAATGTTTTGTGTGCTACTCTAGACAACTGGGCCATTCTGTGTTGCTCGTTTCAAGGGGATATTGATAATCATTACCCTTCTCATCCATTACTCCATTTTGTTAAAGAACATCCCATAATTTTCCCTAAAGTAACTTCACCCACTCCAATTCCGGGGGCTATTAACATTTTTACTGATGGCTCTAAATCTGGAATGGGAGCTTATGTGATTAATGACTCTCCTCCTGTCCAGCATCAATTTGCTCCTGGAAATCCACAATGGGTAGAACTACAAATTGTCACTGAAGTTTTTAAACAGTGTTCTTTTCCTTTCAATCTCATTTCGGACTCCATCTATGTGGTGCAGGCGCTCAAAATTCTTGAGGCTGTAGGAGCTATTAGTGACACCCATAATGTATCTGCTTACTTTAATCAGCTTCAACAGCTTATCCGTAGCCATACTGCCCCTTTCTATCCAATGCACATTCGGGCTCACACCTCTCTTCCTGGCCTGTTATCACAGGGTAATGCCTGTGCTGACTCGGCAACTAGAAGCCAGTTGGTATGCTTGGCCTCCTCCTTAGAAAAAGCTAAATTGTTTCATCACAACTTTCATGTCAATGCTCTGACACTGCGCAGACGTTTTTCCATCTCAAGAGCGGATGCTCGTCAGATAGTATTACAATGTCCCCATTGTGTCACATTTCTTCATCCTCCTACTTATGGTGTAAACCCACGAGGATTGAAGCCATTGGTTGTCTGGCAAATGGACGTAACTCACGTGCCTGACTTTGGTAACCTCAAATATGTACATGTTTCTATTGACACATATTCTGGAATTATTCATGCTTCTGCTTTATCGGGAGAAAAGGCACGTAATGTTATTACTAATTGCTTAGAGGCATGGGCAGCAGGGGGTGCACCTGCATCCCTTAAGACTGATAATGGACCTGCTTATACTGGCAGACAGTTTACATCTTTTTGTTCTATTATGGGAGTACAACTTGCTCATGGGTTGCCTTACAATCCTCAAGGGCAAGGCATTGTTGAACGTGCCCACCGCACCTTAAAAGAAACCTTAGAAAAACAAAAAGGGGGAATAGGAGTTGACCACACTCCTAAAGAACGCCTGTCCTTAGCTCTTTTTACCATTAATTTTTTGAATTTGGATATTCATGGCCGCTCCGCGGCCGATAGACATGTGTCCCCTCAGCCCTCTGTGACTGGCTATGTTAAGTGGAAGGATGTTCTTACGGGCCAATGGAACGGCCCTGACCCCGTGCTGACATGGGCACGAGGATCTGTATGTGTTTTTCCCCAGGATCGCACGGAGCCGCTGTGGATCCCTGAACGCCTGACAAGAAGAGTCTCGAGATCTACTAACCAGCAGCAGGAGGTGCCACAACAGTCCCATGATGAGGAGCTTCATTCTGATGAGTGCTCTGGCTCTGATGCTGGTGCCAACAGTACAGATGGCACCAATGCAGTGGTGGGCAGTGGCACGGGCATGGCCAATGCCAATGCCAGTTCATAGTAATTCTAGTGTCCTCCCCACTCTTTTTTCTACCTCATGTGAGATGTCTGCTCCTTGTACCTCTCCTAGAGGGGACATGGAAAATATTTTTAATCAGTCTCAAGTTAATCTCACAGGAGTTTTTGTTTCAGCCTTGGGAACACTAATTGTATTAGCCTTAAGACCAAAAATTTGACTAACTGGGAGGACCCATTGCGGTCCAGTCGAGTCTCAGGGAGTATTCTCAGTGCTGTATTGAGCCAAGTAGTTTCAGGGAAGCAATCAGGCTCAGGGACCCCCGCAAATAGTTCTGTTTTAAACATAACTACTTTAGCTATTATATCCGAGGTATTAATCCCAATGCCTCCTTCTTCTAATAGTACTTGCTATGCCACTCATTTCAAGGCCTCTCCTTACTGTACCCCTAATTTTGGTTTTCCCCCAACATTTACACCTTGTCAGGATCATTCTTGGGAGAAACATCAAGTTGCTAAAGGTTTCTCCTTTTCCCCCCCTCTAAAGAGATATGTTTACAACTTTAACAACAATGCCAACTCCTCTACAGGAACAGGTTGGTCCTGGTTTCAATGGCCCATTTCCAATGAGAAGGGGGCTTCAGCCAATATTTCCGCATTGGCTCAATTACTAGGAGCCAAAAGTTGGCTGGCTAATGTTTCTGACACTACTAAGGAGAGTGAATGAGGTAATAGGCTTACATCTGTTTCGTTCAACTCTCTGTTACATTATGCCACATTGCCTCCTGCAATGGTCTGTATCCAATCCCCGTTCCTGTTCCTTTTAGCTAATCACACCTCATTGGGGATGCTGGATTGTTCTATTATTACCTGTTTCTTATCTGAGTGTTGGAATGGTTCTTGGACTGTAGCAGTGGTTATGAAAATTCCAACTTTTGTCCCAATCCCAGTCACTGCGGATCCAGATAAATTTCCTATTGTAGAGCTACTTAGAGTCCGCAGAGATTTTGGAATCACAGCAGCTATAGTGACAGCCGTGGCGGCATCTGCTGCTGCAGCAGTTACGGCCGGAGTAGCCATGGCCAGTCAAGTACAAACTGCTGCCACTATTAATCAAGTTGTTCAACAAACGTCCACTATACTTGAATCGCAAAATGCGATTAATCAACATATTTTGTCAGGGATTTTAGCTGCCAACCAAAGAATAGATTTTCTTCAAGCTCAGGTAGAGGAATTGGCTGACCTCGTACTTTTAGGCTGCATTGACCAACGTGCACATTTATGTATAACCTCTGTCAGATTTAATGATTCCAGGAATGCTTCCCACATCATTGGTGGATATCTGGCCGGAAATTGGTCCATTGAAGTGGAAGACATGATCCAGTCTCAACTAACCCAGATAGCTGTCTTAAATAGTACCCGTGTCGATCCCGTGACTCTGGGTCAATTCACCAATTGGATATCTTCTGCTTTTTCCTTTTTTAAGGAATGGGTGGGAGTAGGCATTTTTGGTGCTCTGTGTTGTTTTGGTATGTTCCTCTGTTTGTGGTTTCTCTGTCGCCTTAAAGCTCGTAGTGCTCAAGATAAGGCTATGATCATACAAGCTCTTGCTGCTTTAGAACATGGCAACTCACCTCAAGTCTGGCTTGCGCATCTTAAACAGTAAATCTTTGACATGGTCATTGCACCCCAAGTTATTATAACATTGCACTGGGATTGACATGTCTTTCCTTGTTATTCTCTTAGTGTCAGAAAGCCCTTGCACTCTGCCGGTCTTGCTACCATTGCACGCAGATGGGTTTCTACACTAGTGCCTTTGACATGGTCGTTGCACCCCAAGTTATTATAACATTGCACTGGGTACGACATGTCCTTCTTTTGTCTTTCTCTTAGTGCTGGAAAGCCCTTGCACTCTGCAGGTCTTGTTGCCATTGCACGCAGAAGGGTTTCCACACTGGTCTTTATCTATCACTTTAAAGTCCGTGCCTTTCTTTCAGGGTGCTGCCAACTTGTTTGTAGTTGTACTTCTAGACAGCCACAGTTCAACCTCAGCTATTCCCTCTTACTCACCATCGTCACGATACAGGATGCGAGGCAAGGCACTGAACTTGAGTGATCCATTGAGAAGAGGGACCTCAAGGGGAGCATGTCCTATTGCATGCGGGTTTGACGTGTCTCCGCCCCGCCCCACGAAAAAAGGTGTCGGCTGATATGGTGTCAGATCTGGGGAAGGCGCCCCCTAGGGCTGGACCATACTATGCAGCCACTTCTGCACAGTGGGATAGGACCTCTACTCTCGCCTGTATTGTCTTAGTGAAACAAAAAGGGGGAGCTGTGGTGAGCCGTTCCTGCGGACTGTGGTCGCCATTACATGATGGCGCTGGCTCCGCTGTGGTCTGTGAAGGACAACTCCATATCAGAGAGAGTTGGCGTATTGTCAACTCCTTATCAGAGAAAGTTGGCGTGTCGTTCTCTAGCACCCTGTGAGAAGGGTCCACCTGGCAGCTTCGCATTGGGGTTCGAGGTGCTTTATTAAGGCTGGGAGGGGCATCCGAGGTAGTAGTAGAAGAATTATTAGAAGAATATCAAGGGCCTGAATAAACTGCTGAAAGAAGATTCCTGAGTCGCGTCTTCCTTGCGGGCAAGGGGGGTGCGACAGTCATAAAAGTTATTCAGCCTGTAGAGGGTACACTGTCTATAGAGTGTACAAATGTCATAGAGGCTATAAAGTTAATAGGAGCTGCTAAGGTCATTTAGGTCACTAAGAACATAGAGATTATGCAGGTCAATTAAGTTATTCAAGCCATAAAGATACTGCAGGTACTACAGGCTAGCCTGATCATAGAGAGGCTACTATGTCACAAAGGCTAAGCAGGATTAGTTGTTACTCAGTTGTTAGAATTTATGTACTTCATAGAGGCAAATCAGGTCATAAAGGCCACAAAGGCCAAAGAGTGTTCTTAGATCATACAGGTGACTCAGGCCATAGAGCTTACTTGTGCCATAGAAATGCCAGAATTCACAGATGCTATGCAGGTCATATAGGCTATTCAAACCCAAGGTGATATAAGTCATATATCTGCCAAGGCCATGAAGGCTATGCAGGACATAGAAGAAATATAGGCCCTAGATATTGTACTTGTCATAGATGCTACACAGCCATACAGGGAATAAAAAATCTTGGGGATTATGAGGTTATAGTGATTATGCTGGTCATAGGGGCCACTCAGTTTTTACAATGTTCTAAGCATATAGAGAGTACTCAGGCATAAGAGGCTTCTCAGGCCGTAGCTGCTACATAATTCATAGGAGCAACTCAGGCTATATAGACTACTTAAGTCATAGAGTATATGCAAAACATGGAAGATATGCAGGTCATAAATGTTATGCAGGCCACAGAGGCTACTGAGACCTGACAGATATACCAGTAATAGAGGTTGTGCAAGCCATATATGCTATGCAGGTCATAGAAGTTATGCTATTCTTAAAGGCTAATCAGTTCCAAGAAGCTACTTGGCTCATAGGGGCTACTCAGGCTGAAAACACTTCGTAGGTCATAGAAGCTACTCAAGTCATATAGGCTACATAGGCCATAGAGGCTACACAGGCCATAGAGCCTACAAAGCTTTATAACTTTAAAGAGTCTTAGAAACTTTATGCTTGTGACAGAGACCACTTAGTTTACAGTCTACACAGGTCATAGATGCTGCCCTGTAATAGAAGATACTCAGGTCATAAGATATATTCAGGTCACAGGGGCTACTCAGATCATAGAGTCTACAAAGTTCATGGAATATACAAGTCACAGTGTCTATTTGGGCAATAGAGGCTACACAGGTAGTAGAGTCTACTTAGGACACAGAAGATATGCAAAATATTTGAGAGATTTAGTTTATAGGATGTATGAAAGTAGTATTCAGGCCACTGATATGGGTACATCCTAAAAGCTACACAAGTCATAGAGGCCATTCTGGAAATTGAGATTAAGTGGTCCCTTGAGAGAGAAAATCACAGGTTTTACTCAGTTGTGTTAGACCACTCAAGACATAAAGGATATACAGTTTTACAAAATACTCAGGACACAGAAACTATGCAGATCATCCATGCTACACAAAAATAGAGGAAACAAAGGTGATCAGGGTTACTAAGATTCTTTAGGCCACACAGGTAATAGTGGAAATGCTGGCCAAGGTATTTTCTTGGTCATTGAAGCTACACATGTCAAAGTAGCTACTGAGATCATATAGGCTAAAGAGGTCATTTAGGCCACTGAAACCATAAAGGCAACATAGGTCATAGAATTACACTAGACACAGATGCTATCCAGGTCATACAAGATAAGCAGGTCATAGATATTACTTAGTCATAGAGCCTATACTGTCCATAGTGGCTATGAACATAATAGAGGTTACACAGATGATAGGAGCTTCACAATAGGAGCTATGCATGTCATTGAAGTTTAATGGGTCATAGGAGTTACTCAGATCATAAAGGCTACATAGACCATAGAGGCATCATAAATATAGAGGATCTCACATTAAAGAGCAAGCTATGTAGGCCATAAAGTCTATAAAGTTCACAGAATAAATGCAGAAAAAATAATCTATATGATAAAGACTACACAAACCTTAGTTATCTTAGCTTATAGACCTTACACAGGGCTATTCAGGTCTTTAAGGCCATACAGGACATAAAGCTTACACAAGTCTTAGAGGCTGCACAATGGCATAGAGGTTATGCTTATCATAGAGGCTCTTCAGATGTTAAAGGCTTTTTAGATTACAGAGTTGTTGAAGGAGATGCAAGGTACAAAGATCATAGGGGCTATTAAGTGAATGAAGTCTAATAAGGCCATACAGGCCAGGAAGGTCATGTGGGCTACACATATTATAAGATCATAGAGGATATGTAGGTCTTTGTGAGTAAAAAGATCATAATGGTTACTGAGGTTATGTAGTCTCTTCAGGTCATTTAGGCAATTCAGGTCATAGATACGACAGAGGTCATAGAGGCTATACAGGATGTAGAAGCTACTTGGGCATAGAGATGACACTGATTAAAGGAGTTTCTCAGGTCATAGGGATTATGCATGTCCTAAAACTTAGGCTAGCAATAGAAGATTCTCAGTTCCATAGAGCTATATCCATTGAGGACTCAGAGGCAATAGAGACTACTCCAGTCATACTCAGGACATAGAGGCTTTATAGGTCATAAAAACTAAGCAACTCATAGAGCTGAAGCAGATCATAGATACAACACAGGCTATAGAATCTACTCAAGACATAGAGGCTACTTGGATAATAGCTAAATGTGTCAAAGACTCTCAGAACATTAAGATTACTCAGGCCATAAAGGATATTCAGGTCACAAAGGCTTAACAGTTCATTGAGGCTACTCAGTCACAGAGGCAATTCAAGTCATAGTGGCTGTTAAGTCGTAGAGGCTACTATATTGTTTAGGATCTCCAAGTCATGAAGGTGGTTCTTGAAAGCAGAACAGACCATAGAGGCTTCTCAGGGTCTAGAGTCTACAAAAACCTTATAAACTATTAGGTCATTTAGACTACCCAAGCCATAGAAATGTGTCAGGATATAGAGGCTGTCATAGAGACTACACAGATCCTAGGGACTAAGCAGGGCAGAGTCTTCTCAGACCATAAAGCCTATGCAGGTCATAGAGGCTATTCAGGTTATCATGGCTACTAGGTCATACAGTTTACTCAGGACATTTAATTGATGCAAAATTATTTAGAGGTTAGATAATTAGATTATTAGAGCTTTAACACAATTATGGATTAGTCCACTAATATGAATTAATTGGGTGATGACTGTAGGAACATAAGACGTGGCTGGAGAATGTGGGTCACTGCGAAGTGTGTCTAAGGATTTACATTTTGTCTCCTGCACAGACCTCTCTCTGTTTTCTGGTGATCATGGCCTGAGAATATTTCCTGTGATATGGGATTCCACCATGATATTCTGCCTCTCCTGGAGCTCCAGAATTATTGAGTCAGCCATCCATGGACTGATACCCCTGAAAGCATGAATCCCCAAATAAACATGTCCTCTACATTGTTCTTGTCAGATCTTTTGGTTACAGCATTGAAAACACTGACTAAAGTGGAAATTTTTACTGAGAAATAAGATTATTTCTGTGAAGAACCTGATCATGTATTCAAAAGCCTTAAGAGATGTTTTGTTTTGGGAAGAATTTTGAAAACTTCAGAGATATGCGAGCTAGAAAAGTTTCAGAATGTTGTAAGTAGATCTTAATGGGTGACTTTGGGAGGAGCTCCAAAACTGGAATGTCAATAGAATGCTGAACAATAGAAACTGAGCTCACAAGGTTTCAGAGGAAGAGGAGTCAATTGGAAATTGGACTAGGGGCCATTCATGTAATTTCTGGTTAGAAAGTTGGCTATATTTTGCTTCTGTGCTGCATCTTTTTGCCAGGCTATATTTAAAAGTGATGTACTAATTAATCTGATGGATGTAATTTCAAATCTGTACAGCATTTAGATGGTGGTGTGGTTATTGCTGGCCACTTTTAATCAAGTTTACTTTGTTAATCAGGAGCAGAAAGCAAAGCAGAAAGATTTGAAAACCTTGGAGTTTGGCCATAAAAGTCTGACTAAATTTGTGTTATTAAAGAAACACTTTAGTCTCCAAAGAAATGCTACAGATTTTACCCAGAAACAATGGAAGATGTGACTTGAGGGCTTCTCAGAAATTACTAAGACAACACCCATCTCAGGCTTAAGGTTGTAAAAGTAAAAATTTATTTAAGAAGAGGTAATAGGTATGCCTGCTTGCATACTGAGGCAGGTTAAGAAGTTTTTAAACCATACTCAACTGTCCAGGCACTCAACAAGAGCTGCCACAGGGATCTCAGTAGCCTTGCCTATTGCTCAAAATGGTGGTAGAATTTGGTGTCAACCTCATAGAGATGGTTCTAAGGGAATGCATGGGGCTGTGGATTGGGAGTCATCAAGACAGGCAATGAAATTTGAAAAGAAGGCTTGGGAGGCCAAGCAAAATGAAAGAATCAGAATTCTGTTTGGCTGCCCTGATATGGTGATGCCTGAAGATATGAAAAGAAAGATATACAAAGGAAGCCAAGATTCAAGCAGAGAAACCTGAGATTAAGAGATGCCAGTAAAGAGGAACATCTGCCTAGGAAATCTACAGTAATTGAGTAGAAACAAGACTAGACTGAGGTCATGTGGGCTGCTACCAGCAAGGCCACAGGAATGGAGCTACAAGCACTTTGGAGGAAACATCACAATGACATATGCCACAGATGCTAGATATGGAGATACAGACTTGCTTGCCCAGCTGGGTTTTAGTGTTTTTATGCTCCCATCCTTCTCTATAGAAAGAAGTCTCATTTGTGACACTGAAATATTTACTCCATTATATATTGGATATATGCAATTTGCCTTTTTTATGGAGCTGAGAGTTTGCCTTCTTTCAGGAGACTTTGGACTGTACATTTTGGTAATTCTTGAGATGGTAAAATCATGGAGACTCTTGGAAATGCACTAAATATATATTGCATTGTGAGATGGGGATGAGGTGTTGGGGACCAAGGGCAGCATGTTATGGTTTAAATGTTGGGTGTCCCCCAAAAGCTCATGTGTGAGACAACCTGGGAATTGTCAAATGTAACCAAATGAGTACTTAAATACCCTTATCTATCAACTGGATGTTAACTGTAAGAAACTGGCTGGAAAATGTAGGTCACTGCAGGCATGACTATGGGATTTATATTTTGTTTCTGATGAGGAAATCTCTTTTTTTTCTTCCTTGTTGACATTTCCTGAGCTGCTTTCCTCCACCATTAGATTCTACCATTATATTCTGCCTCACCTAGAGCCCAGAGCCATGAAATCAAACATGACTAAGTCTGAATTCATTGGCTTCAAGTAAACTTTTTATACTTTATGTTGTTCTTCTCAGGTCTTTTTATCACAGTTTTAAAAAAAATGAAAAATAGGGTTTCTGACACTGGCACTTTTATTTTGTTAGCCTCCCATATGATGGGTTAAAACTTTACTTCTGTTTATTCTGCCTACCCCAGAAGTTCCCACATATATAGTTTCATTAGGGCCCTACCAGCTAGCTCTGAACAATCCATCTATTCCTCAATCTTACCAGCCAAGAATAATCATCATGACCCAATGTGGAGTCTCATGAACACTAAGGAATAAAAGGAATAAGACAATGGATGGCCATTGTGCAGATATCCATGCATGTACTCTGGAAATCCTGAAAAAATGACTATAGACAAGGCAAACTTACTGCCTGAGATATATAGTATTCATTTTTTCACAAATTTCTCCCATTAGTTCTTTTTGTTTTTCTTTATTGTGATGCTTAGAATCAAACCCATAACCTCATTCATACAGTTAAGAACTCTAACACTGAGCTACACTCCCAGCCTTGTTCCCCCTTATGAGGAATGGTGTAAGGGTACCTATAATTGGAAAATTTACATTGTGATTGCCCTCTCCTTTATGGTTAAACTTTACCTCAGGCTTTTCTTTGTCTTCCAACATGAGAATGTGAATTGTATATCCTAGCCCATCCTGAGGACAATTCTTGCCCCAAACCAGAAAGTATTCAATCCTTACTAAAATATATTGCTCACTGTGATGCCAAGAAGACCCTTAGACTTCATGAATTACACAAATTTTCATCTTGAGTTTCCTCTGCATCATTTTAGAAATGTTTAAACTAGCTTCCTCTCAATTATCTTTGCATCAAGACCAGGGCATGTCCTTTGGTGTCTTAACTGCCTCACTAGCTGTGGTAAATTATTCTCATTACTCTAGCTAGAAGGAGATTCATAGAAGGTTTTTGTGTGGCAACAAAGGGCCCAAGATGTTTCTGACGTTTTTCCAGATCTGGGCCAAGTATTCACGCATGCAAAATTCCACTCCCAGATTAAATGTGGGTCCAGACATATTCATAACATGAGAGAAAATTTTTTCAGTAATATTATACTCCTCATTTGTGTCACAAAGAGCCTCAGGTGGCATATACCAGGACTTTTCCCTCTGTATTTTTTACTGATGGGATAAATCATAAAGTATGGATTGCCCCTCTGCTCATAGCATTAGCCACATGACAAGGCACTTGCCTCAGCATTCAGCTTCTGTGATTTGAACATATGATTTCCTCCTAATTTTTCTAAGTTTTACAAGGGAGGTTAATTCCAGTCACCCAGAATTGTTCAAGAAGTAGTATTGTGTTTATTTTGGACATGAGACATGGTATAGAGATTTGCAAATTCATACTACATATCATACCAGAAACCTGGGGTCATGAACGAGAATTTCCATAGTCTCATCATTGGGGCAGATGAACCCTAAGCATTGTAAAAGTCTAGGACTTTATCTACAAATATTAACTCAGAATCCTGAAAATTTCCCATGACCAAGGAAACCAACTCCCTGAAATATAGTTATATCCAGGAATTTCTTTCTCCCTATTCCTATTATGAATGGCCTCAGACTGCCTACAAATGACAAATTTTTATTTGGATTGTCCCCTGCTCCTTGGGTAAAACCTTCTTGACCTTTCCTTATTTATTCAGCATTTGAAGAAGAGACATTCTCTTATTGGGCACATTCATCCACAGTTTGACCAATTTATTTAGTCCCTTTTTTAAGCTTAATGAGGGTGTTTTCAATACCCAAATAGTGGGCCAGAAAAGCTCTCAGAAATTTGGGATTCTGGATGGAAAGCCTGGCGGGGGAAAAGCTCTGAGCCTGTGTACTTTGAATCATATTTACCCTAGGGTCAGATCACCCCTCCACTGAAAAAAGCAGCTCTCCCCCTGGAAAATTCTCCTCCTTGTTTCTGTCTGGAGTTATTTCAGCCACAGTACAACTGATCATTTTAATACTGGTGTTTTATTACTTCTTTGTGATATATTTATGCCAGATTTATCAATTTTCCTCTGTTGTTGCTGCAGATAAAAGCTGCCATGTAGCTCTGGGTTCCCTAGAGAGATTATTAAATCTAAATCTGTCTAAGAAAGGGTATTTTCAATGCAATTATGTTGAATTAGGGGGAGCCAGAGTGTGTAGTGACATGGGACCCTGTTACCAATATCTCAGTCTTTGTCCATAATGCCAATGCAAAAATGAGAACAAAACTTTGAAAAAATGAAAAAAAAAACTATTATTGCTTTCCTTGAAAAGAATAAAGGGGACTCATGTCCCAGAGGCTGTGATTCTGACAGGCAAAAAGATCAGAGAAATTTTCAAGAGACTTTTGATGTCTAAATTCCAGGTGTGGCAAGTCAGGCGTCATGATTTACTTGTAGTATTGAGAGAGCTGTTTCTTAGGGTTTCTTGTGCCATCCCTAATATCTTAATTACTTCATTCCTATTCCATGTGTGCTTAACTCAGCCTATGATGAGAAAAAGAATAATCTTGTTTCTCTCAAGATTAGAGATAAGAGAGAGAGAGGAGAAAGGGACATAATCTATGTTAGTTTGAATGTAAACTGCAGCAGCAGAGCACAGTGATTATCTTCAAAGTCTAAAATGGACACCTGTTACTTTTGCCACTGTCAATTTTTGAGTCCTATTTCTATAATATTATAGGGGACTGCATTTCCAAATTTTTTCCTGCTAAATCTTTGTGAACTATATGTTCTTAAAATGGAAAGTTTCAGGCTTTCAGGCTACTCTGCAACAGAATTTACCCTGGTGATTTTGTATGATTTGGGAAACTCACAGAAATCTTGGTAAGGAATGTTTAAATTGCCAAGACACTTATTAATTATCAAAATAGAAACTCCATCTGGGTATGATATTACATGCCTGTAATCCTAGCAGCTGGAGAGGCTAAGGCAGGAGGATCACAAATTCAAAGCCTGACTCATCAACTTAGCAAGGCTCTTCGTAACTCAGTGAGACCCTGTCATTAAAAAAAATATATAAAAAACAGCTAGTGATGTGGCTTAGTGAATAAATGCCCCTGGGTTCAACACTTAATATAAAAAAAAGAAATAGAAATTTTATTGTGGAGGGGCTGGGGCTGTAGCTCAGTGACAGAGTGCTTGCCAAGCATTTGTGAAGGACTGGATTCAATCTTCAGCACCACATAAAAAATAAACAAATAAAATAAAAGCCTGCTGTCCATATACAACTAAATATATATACATATATAAATATATATGTGTGTATATATATGTATTTGATATATATATATATATATATATATATATATATATATATATATAAGAAAAAGAAATATCATTGTGTAAAGAAAAAGAGACAGTGTAGCTGAATGCAATGAACATAACCCTGGAATCTTGTATGCTGTGAAACATACAAGTCGTCCTGTTTTCTGGTGCAGAATGAGGACATTAGGAAGTACTTCCATAAGTTTTGTCCTTTAAGAAAATTTTATTATTTGTCACACCAGTTTCTTGAAGGAGCCTATGGTGAGGGAATAAATACTGGCAGTTCCAATTTACCTGAAAATATCTGAGAATCTACCCATATGTTATTAACAATTTCCAATACAGGTTTGTCTAGTATGTCAGAGAAACCATTGTTCATGTTATAGTACATTTGTTATTTGTGGGAGCCCAGGTCAGTGTGGAAGACAGACCAGCTCAGGGGATGAGATTTATGTCACTGGGTGCTTATAGATCTTTAAGTGATCTCTCTTAATGTTTTGGAGTGAAGCTGTGACCAGGCCAAAAAGAAAATAAATTTGAAAATGTAAAATTCACCTAAATTTCAGGCAGAGTGGCCCCAAACTGTAAGTTTAAACTCTCTTGTCTACTTCTAGCTAACTCTATGTAACTTGGAATAAACCTCGCCTTGCTAGAATAAGAGGTTGATGGAAAATTTCTGAAAAGCAGGGGTCACAAGAAGAGCTTTGCCTGAATGGAAAAAGGAGAAATTTCCTGAGAAAGAAAAATTGAATCCACTTGTTTATATAGTTTTTGTATGATTTTGTTGCATTGATTTTTAATTTTATTCCATTGTAATCTAATAAATACAAGGAATTATATCAGTTTTGTATTTCCTAAGAGTTAGTTTATTGTCTAAAATATGTTCTATTTTGGAGAAGGTTCCAGGAGCCACTGAAGAGAAAGTGCATTCAGGTTTTATTGGAGAAAAAATTCTATAGATTTCTGTTAAGTCCATTGGATTTATGATATATTTCAGGTCCAAAGAGTCTTTACAAAGTTTCTGTCAAGATGACCAATTTAATGGTGAGAGAGGTATGTTGAAATCTTGAATTTATTGTACTGATTTCTATCTGAGACTTCTATCTGTGTAGTTTCACTTTTATGTAAATAGTTGAACCCAAATTTGAAGTATAAGCATTTCTAATTTTTATATCTGCTTATTGTATTGTTCCCTTTACCAGTGTGAATTAACATTTGTCTCTTATTATTTGGGTGTTGAAGTCTGCTTTGTCAGATATTAGAGTAGCTACTTCTATCTCTTTTGAGCCTCCATTCATACAGTATATCAATTTCAATTATTTAATTTCAGCCTGTGACTGTCTGCCTATATTGTGCATTTTTTGCAAACAATATATTGTTGGTTCATTTTAAATCCATTCTGCCAGCCTTTGTCTTTAATTGGGAAAGGTTTATAGAGAGTGATTTATTATGTATTACTTTCTACTATTTTTGTTTATTTCTAATGTTTAACTTGGTTTTGCTTGTCATCATTTGCTTAGCTAACCTTCAAATGGGATTTGTTTATTTGTGATTTTTGTTTTATTTTTCTGGTCTCTATAAAGTTTTTCCTTAACTGTCTTCTGTATTGCCACTTTAGTAGTCATATATTCTTTTAGTTTCTGCTCATCTTTGAAGGATTTTATTTCTACATTGAAATTGAAGTATATCTTTGATGAATGTCTCAAATTTTGTAGACAGTTATTTTTTTTTCAGTTCTTATAATACATCATTCCAAGTCATCCTGCATTCTAGAGTTTGTGCTGAGAAATTCAAAGTGATTCTGATTGGCTTGCTAGAGATAATTGTTTTTTTTTTTCAAATTTATTTAATCCATTAAGGCTTGCTATAAAGCTCAGTTGTGTGGAATCAGATTGATTTCAGACTAACAATATTTTATCTCCAAACCAAGGTGCTCCTTTCCTAAGAAATTTGTAGTATGTATCAATGGAACTCATGGTAGCATCCCTTTTGTGGCATGGAAAGTACTTTTATATATTGAAAAGAAATGCATGAAGAAGACAATAGTAGCACAGTAGTGCTTTGCAGTATGTCAGTGCTAGAAACAAACACAATCTTGTCCTATCAAACTGTGGTAAGAGTTTCAGCATTTTATGCACCAAGAACATTAAGATAAGCTTCACACATAGGGTCAGGGTGACTGCATCTGAAAGCAGAAACTCCAATCATGAAGAAGGGCAGTGACATGGGAGGCCAAGCCTAGGCCTTGGTTTATTTTTTTTATTTTTATTCTTCTATTCTGTTTGACTGGTCTCCATGTTAATTGTTGTACCAATACCATGCCATTTTTGTTACTAAATTATCTATAGTATAATTTAAGGTCGAATATTATGATGCCTCCTTCTTGACTTTTGCCACTTGCTTTGGCTCTTCAGCGCCTCTGATTTTTTCAAATAAGTATCATGACTGATTTTTTTATTTCTATAAAGAACATCATTGAAACTTTAATAAAAATTGCATTAAACCAGTATAGTGCTTTTGGTTGTATGGCTACTTTGAAAATACAAATCCCAAGGGGCTGAAAGGCACTTTGGGGTGGTCTTACTTCAAATGAGGTTCAAGTAATTGAAGAGGTGACCTAAATTTCTTGGAATTAGAACCTCACAGAACTTAGAACTCTGGTAACCAGTCATACACATTCTAGAGGTAGTACCTTGTCTGGTTCATGTGAAGGGAGATGGTTTAAAGAACAAAATATTTTCCTGATGATTCCAAACTTTTCAAGTTTGTAGCACATAAATTTCCAGAGAATCTGAAGTGAATGAGCAGAACAGGTTATTCCATGTTGAAATTGTGACACAGCTGTTACGTTTGTACCACTGGACATGGCTGTCAGGATGGATATGTAAATATTGGATAATAGTATTTCTACTCAGATATTTATTAAAATATCTCATTTCATAATCTGGTGTCATCACTGGATGGAGATCTATGTGCACATTCATGTATATCTGATGTGGGACTAAAAATTTTCAACGTGAGTCAGCTGCAATAGACAGCACTAAAGATTGTCCCACATGTCAATTTCTCTGCAGAGTTTCAAGTAGATCACCAGGGATTATTTATTAAATCTGCTTCAATGAGGGAAAGATCAAGAACACAACACAACCAATAATGATATCTCTGTTTTTAAGTAAGAATAGTCTCCAGAAGGAACTCTGTAAATAGGAAGTTGAAATATCCAGAATGGGGCCAGGACATTTACCAAGTTTGGGAACTTTTCTAAACTCTATCCCTAACCCTTTACTTCTGAATGACCTATATTTGTACTCCCACAGGAATCTAGACTCTATTACTCCTCTGGCAATCTAAAAGGTGAAAATCTTCATATCACATACTTGTAGAAAGAATAGAGAATATATTCTTGCATGGTTTTCAATCTAAATGGGTAAGGCATATTTCTTCACTGTTGCTATTATTTTTGTTTTACATACCTGTTCCAGGTAGCCAATGTAGCAGTCAACTCCATTGTACTTTTAATTCTTTGATAAGACTTCAATACCAGGAAAGAATTTTCAAAAAAAAAAAAAAGAGTGATGGTTACATAAACTCTTCTATATGTCTTTGTAAATTTACCATATGATAAACTAATCTCTATTGCCCCACCAGGTAACAGGCTGTGTTCTCACATGCTTTCATACTATTCCAGTAAAAAATGCCATTTCTTGCAGCAGTTGAGCATAATGCTGGTAGAATGATGCAATTCAATTGCACCTTTATTCAGTCATTTTTCAGAGATAAAGAACGTGTGCCCTAGTGAGCTACATCACTATCATGGGCTGTCATAAGACAAAGCCACAAATTGGGGTTTAAGGACAAAAATTTGTTGGTCCTAATTTTAGAGGCTATATATCAAAATGCTTGCTGGAATGATTTCTTTGTGGCCCACTCTTTGGCACGTAGGTTGCTTTCTTCTTTCTCTATGTTTGAGAGTCATTTTTGTGGGCTTCTCTTATCTTTATTTCTACTTTTTATAAGAAGAAAAACTTAACTGGATTAGATCTCACATAAATTAATTAGATTAACATTAATCCTGTTTATAAGAAACCTATATTCAAATGAAGTCATAGTCTGAGGTACTGAGTATCTAAAACAACAGCATATGAGATTTAGGAAGGGGACACAAGGCAGCCCATACCATAAAATAGTCTTCTTCTTCTGAGACAGGCTCCCGGCAAAAAGAATACTGAGCAAAGGGATTTGCACATGTAATATTTTTAAAGTTATAGTCAGATTATTTCACATAGTGCTGTTAAAGTTCCATTGCCACTAGAAATCTCTGCTGATAGCTATTTCTCTGCAGCCACAATTCCCTGGGTGTTGGCTCGCATTAAATAATATTTTGGTTAATCTCTTTTCCCTGTGACAAATAAAATCACCTTGTGCCATGTTTTTTTTTTTTTTTATTTCCCAATTGACAAGCTTGAGTTACCTTTCAGTTGATTTTGAGCCATTTAGATTTTTTTCTTCCCTGAGTTATACTCAGATTTGGGCCCTGTGATATGCTTTCTTGTACCTTGTATTCTTCAAGCATTTGCTTCTTTGAGGAATCTGTGTTGACATAGCTTAGGTTCTGAAAACTTTCCATAACATCAAAGGACAAACAATTTTGTCTCTTAATACAAAGGGACCTCCTAGGGTGTCTTATCTAGGTTCTCTCTTTAAATAGGGGAATAAAAATATTTCTCCACACTGATAGTCCCTAGCAGGAGCAAACCAGACTTCTAGGAGCTTCTAGGAGGAATTTCATACAGTTCTGTCTGTGGATAATTCTCAGTTTTGATACATGCTGCTGAGAAGCCATTGATATCTACAAGTCTGTCTTTTCTCATGTCTAAAATGGGGTGTTTTTAGATGATATTTGGTAATGGCTTAATGGAAGGTATTAGAATAAGTAGGTTTTTGGGCTCCACAGCTTACAAAACATCTTGGAAGTTACTGTGTAGATTCTGCTTAAACATTATCTGACAACTATACCAATTTTCTTTCAGAAGTTTACAACTTTGTCACCATGGGCATTCTTGTCATTCACCAGCCCAAGTACATCACCTCTTCCTTATCTAAACTCCAGATTCCAATTCTCCAATCATTCATGGTACTGCGAAGAATTACATGTCCTTTTTGACCTCCTTTTACTCCATGCCTCAAATAAAGAAGTTTTCTGCTACATGCCTCTATAGCCTGGGTTCATCTGTGTATAGAAAATGAAACTTGCTGGTCTATTTCATCCCTCTAGAACAGCTTTTTCTGCAATTGATACACTCTTTTGAAACCAAATTATATCAGGTCAATTTTATGCTTAAAGAGGGGTTGAGATGAATTCTAGCTGGTGTTTGCCAATGATGTTAACTGAACTCTGATTCTCTAGATATTGGAATGGGAGCCCTGAGATGACTCAGATTTATGAAAAGGTTATGTCTGTGTTTTAATATGTAATTCATGGTTTGGAATTTTTTGTACATGCATCATAAATCTTGATATTTAAAAATAATTATTATTTTTAAAGTATGAAGAAAATATAAGGAATTTTTCAAGAGTTTTATGGTCTGGTGAAGGTATTTTGGCTTTGAATTGAGAATGAGTTCATCCTTCAGGATGCCCAATTGCTTATTAGTTGTGGAACTTTGATAAGAGGAGGAAGCAGATATAATAGCCTGGCCTAAGGTCTAAGGCCACACTGCCAATGCAAAGTTCACTTTAAATGCAGTAGAGTTAAGGATGTGGACATATTGAAGGGTATGTGACCTCCACATTTGGGAACCCATCTGCATTTGTTTGCTCTCTGATATCTGCATGGAAAAAAACCATGACCAACATCTAGTGGACTTCTGCCCTCTATGGCTTCTGCCCCTATGTAGTCCTGGCTGGGTGCCCAAGTGCCTCCAATGCTTACTCAGAAGGATGTTGACCCCCTGAGCATAACTATCCTCTGGACTTGGTGATACTAGAGACTGAGGAATGCCCCACCTCTATCCTCACCTGCTACAGCTCACCATGGCTTTTTATCCATTCCCTCTCATCCTCTAGGCTTTCTCCTGGCTTACAGGGTCTCTTTTCCTGTACCTAACCTAACCCCCAAAAAACTTACACATTTGTGCAATAAAACCTGGTATCAATATCCTCTGGAAAATAAGTATGAATGCCATTTAAAGGCACTCTAGATCCCAGTATTATTAGGAATCTTTTCAACTATTGTGAGCACTGGAAAATGGAAATTGATATCATATGTTCAGATCTTCTCCTCTCTTCTAAGCCCTCTCTGCAACTCTTGATCTCCCACACAAGTCCTCTTATCTCTCACATCCCCTTTCTTTCTAATGAAGCTGCCACTGTCCCCTTGGCCCCTATGCCCTTATCTTCTCCTGCCCCATGTTCACAGGCTGCTGCTGCTCTACTCTTATCTCTGTGTCCCTCTCAAGGTGGCTGGGATCAATAGTGTAATCTGAGTTTATGTACCTTTCTCTTTGTTAGATCTTCCATGAATAGAAAAGAGGATTAGGTCCTAAACTTCAAATCTCACCACATATATGCCTTTATGATCTTGCCTAACACCCTCCTGTCCAAGGAGCACAGGCAAGTTTTGAATCAAGCTAGAAATTATGCTGATGAGGTACAAAGAGATCTCTCTGAAGCCAAACCTGATTGAAACCCTAACTGGAATTATAATTTGCTTAGAGTAGTAACTAGTAAAAACCCAATTCATTACTTGCATCATGGCAGGACTTAGAAAGGCAGCCCATAAGGCTATCAACTAAGAAAAGCTCCATGAAGTCATCCGAGATAAAAATGAAAACACTTCGGCAATTTTAGGTCACCTGATGAAGGCTTTATTTCAATATACTAATCGGGCCTCTAAAACTCCAGATAGAAGAGAATTACTAATGACCTACTTTTTCTCCCAGAGTATCCTCAATATTAAGGCCAAACAAAAGTACCTCAAGAAGCGGTTCCTAACTCCCCAAGCTGAGGTTCTCAGAGTGGCCTTTAATGTTTATAAAAAAAGAGATGAGAAGGCCTGGAAGCAAAAATATCAGTTGCTTGCTCAAGCCATCCAGAAAGCCTTAGAATCTGTCCTGGTTCCTCTGGTCCATGGAAGAGTCCCTTGGGACTGCCTGGACCCTGTTTTAAACGTGGTCATATGGGTCACTGGGCTTGTAAATGTCCTAAGCCTTGGAAGCCTCCAGGACCTTGAGCTAAATGCCATCAGAAGGGACACTGCAACATTAAGTGTCCCCAAGTCCATAGAGGCCCCAAGCCATCCAGCCCTTGTAAACATTAGCATAGTTTATGACTTTGGCTCTCTAGTTTTCACCCATGCATTTTGGTTTTTCAGTACCTGTTCCTCTTATGGGTAGGGACATCCTCAAAAAGTTGAATGCTATGTTTTCCTTATCCCCTCATATATACCTCCATCCAGACTTGCCTGCTGCTCCCCTGATCCTCACCCCTGCCTTAAAACCATCCCCTATTTTGTCTGCCAGTGATTTCCTATTACCCAATTCTGAGGTGGTCCCTACTTATCTGGGATATTTCAAGATCTTCTATTGCTTCACACCATGAGCCCATTCACCTTCATCTCAAAACATTTTGCATAGCATCCTTGATCATGTTCTCCCATCAGTCTTTCTCTCCCTTCTGGGGATATGAGCTGCTTTGGGATCCTGGCCTGAGGGCCCAGGACAATTACCCTTCTTCCATTCACCTAGCACTATGTTTTTTCACCCACAGTCAGCCTCATTTGGGTACAACTCTTCTCTCTAAAACTTAGCTCTTGGCCTAGCATCAAGGTTCTCGCTTATCCCTTCTGTTGGGTGTGTGGGAGACTCCCCACTGAAGTTTCCATCTTGCGAGAACATCATGGAATCTCTTACTTTTCCCTATCATCTCCAAAAGACACCAAGCTGAAGAGTGCCAAATTTAAATATTTTCTTGTCCAATCCCTGTAGGAAACAGTGAACACTTGCTGTTTCTGAGTCATGTTGCCAATTGGCACCTGCCACACCACCTACGCTATCCTTCTTAAGCTGAATATTGCAAGCTCACATTCTGCCCTCACACTCTGCTCTCTTCCTCTTCCTTCTATTCTCCCTCTACTCTCTTTCTCTCTCAGCTCTTTTCCTCTACTCTCTTTCTCTCTGCCATCCTCTTCTCCTCTCTCTGCTCTCTACCTTCCCTTTTCTTCCCCTTCAGGCAGCTCCACAATAAAATCTCTTGGTTGAATCTCGGGTGAGTCACTTGACTTTCACCTTTCCCTTGACAAGTTCAGTCTTTGGTCTTGGTTTATAGCTGCTCAGCAGAGCTCAAGAAAGCCCTGTTCAGGCAACCAAGACTCTCTACAGGCAAAGCCCAGGACTAGGGAAGTAGCAGGTGACTCCTTCTCTCAGTCCCAGACACTAAATCTTGAGGGGATTGGTTGAAAAAACCATTCAATTTGTCATGCTCTTTGGCTTGGAGCCCTTCAGAGAGAGGGGGGAGGAGTTAGGGATACTTTGACATTTTCAATAGAAAGAAACTTAACTTCAGCAAAGAGCCTCCCCCACACACCCAACAATGGGAAACTCTCAAATCACATCTGATTCATGGCTACTTTCTTGCCCACTTGGCCCCACTCTATTTGGCTCCTGATCTAAAGATCCATTGACCAATTCAACCTTCCAATCTTCATAACTTTTCCTAGCACTCAGAAAAATGGAAGAAAATCCCTTATGTTCAGGCTTTCTCCTTTCTCCATTCAAAACCTTTCTTTGCTTCTTTTGCTTCTCTCCTCAGCTTCTACCTGCCACTAAAACTCTAGATTTCTCCAGAGGCCCTATTTCTAGACAAACAAAAGACCTAGAATTCACCTACATGGTAAAGTCCTAGGCACAATATCCTTGGCCAAAGCCACACTGAAGCTAACATTGAAATACAAAGAACAGTAAACTAAGACGAATGGGGGGAGAGAAAGGGAGAGAGAAAGGAAAACATATGGAAATGGTAGGAGACTTTCAGTGATACACAAAATTATAAGAGGTTATGAGGGGCAAGGGGAGGGGGAAAAAGGGGAGAGAATTGAACAACAGCAGAGGAGGTAGAGAGGGAAGATGGGAGGGGAGGGGAGGGGAGGGGGGATAGTAGGGGATAGGAAAGGTAGCAGAATACAACAGTCATTAATATGCCATTATGTGAAAATGTGAGTATGTAACAGAAGTGAGTCTGCATTATGTATTTGGGGAGTTCAAAACCCAATTGAGTCAAATGTATGAAAGATGATATATCATGAGCTCTGTAATGTTTTGAACAATCAATAAAAAAATGGAAAAAAAAAGAAATACAAAGAACAAACTCAGTAGGCTCAATAGGAGGCCTAAGGGAAAAAAAATTGTTTAACTTTACCCTTGCCTACCAATGTTGGCCACAGCCTCTCTACTCATTAACAAGTCAAAGAAACTCACCTTTGAGGCCCCACTCACCATCCTGGTTCCCCATCACCTAAAGGAACTGCTCACCTACAAGGGTTTACATTCCTCACCCCTGTTGCCTTTTATCTCTACAGGTTTCCCTAGTGGAAGATCCCAGTCTTACTTTCCACACATGTTCACCTTTAAACTCTGCTGCTTTCTTCCCAACTACTCAGGACTCTTCCACCTCTTCTCCTCTTACACATTCATGCATTGAAACTCTGGAGGAGTTTCTTACACATTTCTCCCACATATAGGAAAGACCCTTGCTTCAGGCAACATACACAAGGTTCACAGATGGCTTCTCCTTCCTTCAGGATGGAGTTCATTGGGCAGGGTGTGCTATAGTCTCTCTAATTTTGGTTGGTTGTGGAAGAAGCTCCCCTTCCCAATAAAACATCAAATCAGCAGGCTGAAGTTGTTGCCCTCATCAGAGCCTTCACTTTGGCAAAGGGAGACTGCCTCATTGTCTCTATCACTCTAAGTGCACTTTCCCCTTATTCTTCTCCCATATTGCTATTTGAAAGGAGCAGAGATTTCTTACCACGAAGGGAACTTCAATTACTAATGTCACTTTATCTCTGATCTTCTTCAGGCCTCCAAGCTTCCAACTTCCATTGGAACTGAAGGATGGTAGCTAAGTAACCCCCTTCCCCAGTGAGCACTTCTTTCCTGACTTCTCTCCTTGTCATAGGCCTTTTACCAATGCTTGCCCCCTGCATCATTAGATTCATTAAAAACCAGATTCAAAGAATCTCTTAACAAATTATGAACCATCTTCTCTTACAGGACTTCAACCCCTCAAAAAAGTTGATCTGTCCAGTGTCAGCATTGCCCAGCACCACCTGACCGTGACCATTGCTTCAATGACACCTTGCACCTCTAAAAAAGGTCTAGATACTGGCCCCTCTCAGCAGAAAGATGGTACAGAATGTTGATCTATGATCCTGTCCCTTATGGGGCCCAAAAACAAACAAAAAAAAAGAGGAGAATGTAAGGTCCTTGCTAGGATTTATATGGCCATCTTAAGTATCAGCTGCCATCTAAAGAAAAATTTTCACTTTCCACCCAGAGGCCTTTCTGAGAAAGGCTTACCACTCCCTCAAACCAACCCTACCCTTAACTGTCCACATTAGAACTTACCTGGCTCTATCCCCTGAGCCACCCCTTAAAGTCTCTAACCCCAAGCCTGTGTTGCCTGTCCCCCTCTATGGAGAGATGGACTTTATTTGTCAGCTCTGACAAATAATCTGTGTATATCTCTGCCTGATCTTCACCTTTCATTTCTCATAGCCTGACTCCCCATTCTTCACTTTCCTTTCAATATCAATGTATTCTCAGATGATTTTATTTGCACAATATGTCATTTGTGAATGGAACAGAGACTGCGAGCTATATTCTTTCATTCTGGGCATACTACTCAATTATACTTATCAAACTGCCTTGTAGTTAGCTCTGATTATAAGATTAAGCTTTCTAAAACTGGAAATGACTGGAAGTAACATGTGCCACTGCCAAGAATGTACATACAATAATTCCGTTGTTTCCATGCTATTTTATTTTCTAGATTTCTGGGATGATTTAACTCAAGGTTTCCAACATATCATGATGCTCAAGATGACAAAAATTTCTTCCATTCCAGTCTATGAATGGTGAATTAAACCATGGAAAAGACATACCATTTCTACCTGCTTCTATGTTCTAAATTTTTACTTAAGAGGGTCCTTATATTAGTGACTATTGTCTCAGCTGCCGCTATGAAGTCATTGTGTATATTTCTTTTGTAGATGCAAATAATCTCACTGGGTATATAAGGGGTGGACAATTTTGGTAGATGCAAATATTTATCTTTTTTCTGGCCTAATTAAGGGTTTTATATGTTTGTATCTACATGTATGTGAGTAGGTATATGTTCTTGGTATGTCTCAGTTTATACTCAGTAGCATCTTGAGCATCTTAAATATGTATTGATTTTATTGAAGGTGCTGAAGACAGCTTTGGTCTCCATGCCTCTCCAAGTGACCATTAAGAAACACACAAGTCCAAGGTATCATTGAAATTATCAGATCATCCTCAGAAGTTTTTGTTGGAAATATCAGATTGTTTTCAGAAATATGAGCTACAATTTTGTATGTTGTGGTTGGCTACAATCTGTCTCTTATCACCACTGAAGAGTAATACTTTCACATAAGTGTATAATTACCACATTATCTCATTTCCCTTAAAAAGCCAAACTTTATTTCAATTTATCCATCATAGCTAAACAGTGTTTGTCTTTTTTTTTTTTTTACATTTCACATAGGTTCTCCAGGTTTCTATCTTATAGTCTGCAACAAAACAGTTTTTACTCCTGAGTATATAAAGTCTATATAATTTCATATACATCCCTGCATGGCCAGTTTTAAATTGTTTCAATTTCCTTCAGGATTTTTCTCATCCTTATGAGCCACTTTCATCTTCACTAAAAGGAAAAATTACTATTAGAAAATATATAAAATTATATATTTATATATATTATATATATTATTATATATTATCCTCTGACTTTGGTTATGTGACCTGGATCCAAAGCCCCAGACACAAAATCTGGATCATGAAATGTTTTCTTTACTATCAAAAACATTGGCCCTGGGCTGGGGTTGTGGCTCAGCAGTAGCACACTTGCCTAGTATGTGTAAGGAACTGGGTTAAATTCTCAGCATACATATAAATAAATTAAATAAAGATCTATTAACAACTAAAATTTTTTTGAAAATAAAAAAAACTTTGGCCCTCAGGATAATCTCAGGAAGTAGAATAATACTACTTTCTCCTTTCTTTTCTCTTTCAGTCTCTTTTTTGCTCTTTTAATCCCTCTCCCAACTCCTCTTTTTCTACTGCCTAAAAATACTCTTTCTCCTTTTTAGAATGCAGTTGCTGATTATCATAGGTCCAGAGAATATGCCAAAACATATCCTTTGATTATTAGCAGGCTGGGGAATGAGTATATTTCCAGATGTTACCTCTTTTGTCTTCTTTTCATGGTTCAACTCTTTGAAAGTTTACTCAGATCAGGTAAATTTCTCTCAGAAGCTCAATTCTCCAAAATATAGCTGATGATGACTATGAATGAAATACATACCTGAATGAAAAAAATTGAGTGATGCTATATGTTCACTAAATTTTTGTACTGAGCAGAGCCCAACACAACATCTGGATTGTTATAAAACCAGCTATCATTAAGGCCTCAACAATGTATTGTGACCTATTGATGACATCACACAGTCCAAGAACCCAGCCAATATTCATTGTACTAAAGCATTGATAAAGCTCATCAGCTAATGTAATACACTTTATATAGGGGAAACTCTGTCATTAAGTTGAACTTTCATACTTTGCACTTGATATCAAAAATAGAAGTGACATGAATTAAACAAAGTAAATCTTTTCTATCTTTTGAACACTGAATTGCTCAATCTCCCCAGTGGTGTGAATATGACAGTATACAAGAGGCTCTGGCTTAGCCCCATGTTAGAAAACTGAAGGCTGTATCTCATAAGTACAATTTTTACAAACCTAGGTGACAGGCATGCTGGAATATGGTGTGATTCTGAGAATATCTCATCTGTTTATAACCTACCCCGAGATTCAAAAAAATGGTTATTTTAATTGTGTCAGTTTTCTACTGCTTTCATAGAAATTTACCAAAATATTATCACTTAAAATATAAACATACCGTCTTCTAGTCCTGAGATCAAAAGCCCAGTATGGGACTTGAGGCCTAAAATCAAGGTTTGAGCAGGGCTGCTTCTATCTGGTGTCTCAATTTGAAAAGCTTTTCATCACCCCCCCCCCACAGGTTTGAAAGCTGCCTGAAATACTTAGCTCTTGTTCTTGTTCTTCAACAGGCATTAGTCTAATATCTGCTTCCATGGTTACAGGTCCACTCTGATTGTACCTCCTAAGCTGCTTTTCTTAAAGGATATTGTGATGGCCCTGGCTATATGCAGATGATCTAGGAAAATCTTCTCTTTTAAAATTTATGACTTCTTATCTGTAAAGTCTCTTTGACCATGCAAGGTCACATATTCATGGGTTTTATGGATTAGGAGGTGGAAATTTCCAGGGGAACTGTTAAAAGAGAGGGTTCTTTCTTTATCCTACTATACCAAAATAAAATCACAGGGTTTCAGAGAGAATTAACCTATACTCAAATATAGTAATATGAAAATGGAAACTGGAAATTTAATAAAATTTTGCAATGAGCAACACAGCAATTATATAAACATATTGAATAAAAAAGCAGAATACAAAGAAACAGAATGAATTTAAAAACTAAAATTAACAAGAGGAATAAAATGACAATTGCAAAAAAATGTTTCATGGTATAAACTTAGGCAAACATTTATGCTAAAAATTTTAAGACAGATAATGGGTCAATATAAATAAAATAATATAGAGTTTTTATCTCTTGAAAATAGAGCTTCTAAACAAGTCCCTAACTAAATATAAAAGCTAATTAGAATCTGAAAGATAGAATGGAGCATAAAGTCTAATATTTGATAAATAAACTTTCATAAAGTAAGGTGAAAAAAGAAACAAAAATATAATTTAAATAAGACTTTCTTTCTTTTTTTTTTTTTGTATTAAGAATTGAACCTGGGCTGGGGATGTTGCTCAAGTGATAGCACACTTGCCTGGCATGTGCAGGGCGCTAGGTTCAATCCTCAGCACCAACATCTTTATTTTATTTTTAAAATAAATATTTTTTATTTTAAAAATAAAATAAAGATGTTGTGTCCACCAAAACCTGAAAAATAAATATTAAAAAATTATCTCTCTCTTCTCTCTCTCTCTGTAAAAAAAAAAATGAATTGAACCTAAAGGAACTTAATCACTGAACAACATCCTCAACACTTTTTATACTTTATTTAGAGACAGAGTCTTGCTAAATTGCTTAGGGCCTTGCTAAAATGCTAAGTCTGGATTTGAACTTGTGATCCTCCTCCCTTAGCCTTCTGGACCCTATGTTGGGGTTACCAACATGCACCATTTTGTCTGACCAAAAAAGAAAAAAAAATCAAAACACAAGTCAAGAGATGGAACAAAGTAATAATTATTGTTTTTTATCTAAATAGGTTAAAAACTCAACTGTGTAATATAGCCAACTCCAAAATAAATAGAAATGTCAAGAAAGAACATGAGTTCAACTTTTAGTGCTAGAAGACAAGAGAATTTGGACTAGAATTATCATGGAATGCAGGTAGAAATGGTACAAGTGGGAGTTGATTTATTCAATTATAATATACAGTTTTCAAGGAATAGTGTTCCAACGTCAGGTTCTCTTTAAGCCCTGTTCAGACATGACCCCTGCAGACTCATCTTCCATCCTGCTCTGTCTTACAATGTACTCCAGGACTATGCTAATTCCTATGTTATATCCACATGATGTCTCTTGCTTTTATTTCATTGTTCCTCCTGTGTTGAAAACTCACGTAAAATCCTGGGATCAAATATTATTGTGTCAGATGATGTATAATTGCTTGTTCAATTTAAAAGCTTTTCTGGTAAGAAATTTGGAGGAATGTATCTGTGTATATCTGATCTCACATGATACTGGGTTTCCCGAGGTTTTTCCAACTAAAAGGCCATACATGGATACTTATAAGACTTTAAGAGCTAACACAATTATCAATACTTTACTGTCTATGCACTGTATTTGAAAATATCTAAAACAATCAACTTGACCATGAAAGCTCGTAAATTAAGAAATGACTTTAAAAGTCTACTCTGTAAGTATGGTAAAGAACTGAGAAGATCATTAAATACATTTATATGTTAAAATGAGAAAAGATTATGGGAATTATGAATAGAGAAGAAAAGGTAAATTTTTCCTCTTAGAACCCATGCATTGTGGACTGACACAGCAGAAGAGACTTTGCTATCATTGATCTACAAATCTATTTTGGTGTCAATATCATGCTGTTTTTTGTTACTAATGGCTGTAGTATAGTTTAAGGTCTGGTATAGTGATGCTACCTTCTTCATTTTTCTTGCTAATGATTGCTTTAACTATTCTGGGTCTCTTAACTTTCTAGATGAATTTCATTAATGCTTCTTCTACTTCTATTAGGAATATCATAGGGATTTTGATTGGAAGTGCATTAAATCTGTACAGAGTTTTGGCAATATGGTCATTTTGACAATTTTAATTCTGCCTAAGAACAAGGTAGATCTTCCCATCTTCTAAGGTCTTCTTTAATTTCTTTCTTTAGCATTCTGCGGTTTTTATTATAAAAGTCTTTTACCTCTTTCATTAAGTTGATTCCAAAGCATTTTATTTTTTTTTAATACTATTGTAAATAGGGTATTTTTCCTAGTTTCCCTTCAGAGTATTTGTCACTGATATAGAGAAATGCCTTTGATATAGGGGTGTTGATTTTGTTACTTTGCTGAATTTATTTACTAGTTCTAAAAGTTTTCCTGTGGAATTTTTTGGGTCTTCTAGATATAGAATTATATCATTAAAAAATAGTGCTAATTTGAGTTTTTATTCACCTATATATATCCCTTTAATTTTTTTAGTCTAATTTCTATGGACACTGTTTTCAGAACTATGATAAATAGAAGTGGTGAAAGAGGGAAACCTCATCTTGTTCCAGTTTTAAGTGGGAATGTTTTCAATTTTTCTCCATTTAGAATGATGCTGGCCTGGTACTTAGCATAGTTATCTTTAAGTTGATTGATGTGATGAATTACATATTAAAAATAAACACAAAAATTACACATAATAAATAAATAAATAAAGGTGTCTATCTATCTACTACTAAAAATAGGTTTTTAAAAAGAATGTTGGCAGGAAATCTAAAGTCAAATTTGATCATGTATATTATTTCTCTTCTTCATTGTTATTTGTTACCCTAATAGTGAACATTATACCTTTAATACATTTGAATGTATTCTAATGTTCTAAAACATTAATTGGAATCATTCTTCATCTCTTTGTTTTCCCCCTCCTAGATTATACTTGCTCTTCTTAACTCCTAGTCTCCTTTTAATATTACATTATCTGCTGCTAGTGCAAGTATATCTCTTTTTGTTTTCTCTTTCATCTTGGTGTATATTATTTCTTACCTTCTTTTCTTTCTTCTTTTCTTTTTTTTTACCCAATTCTTCTTTTTGCCCTGTTAAGTCTTTGTTTAATGTTTTAGCAGTTTACTATATTTAATAACTAATCTTTCAATTTGTTTCAGAACTCTACTGCAAGATTATACCTGGATTACAGGAACATTGAAGAACAATATCAACATTTTTTTCATTTTTATTAAGGAGAAAATAAATAGGGTTCAATGACTTCCCTCAAATGGTACTGTTACAGGGGTCATAAAAGACCACACATTGAATTTATTTGTCCAACCCAGAGCACTAAAGAGAAAGCTCACAAAGTAATTCCTTCCTTAATTGAAAAAGCAATAACCATCTCGATAGGGTAGACATGGAAGAAATATGAGGAAGACTTCAAATGGTCTTTAGCACTTCAGCAACTGCTACATTGAATAATGGTGAGAACATTTTAGAGAAAACTATTGAGAAATTCATAGTTAAATTTGTTCAATGAGATAAAAGAAAATGTAAGGAGTAAAATCAGAAAACACAGAAAGTGTCAGATCAATACAATAGAGATGGAGATTTGAAAAAAATATATAATTCAAGCCAAAATTCTTCAGAAGAGACAAAGAAAATCACCTCATATTGGTTGAGGGAATCATCCAACAACAACATATACCAATTATAAATATTTATATTTTATGTGCATAAAAACACTCTTCTTGATATTAAGAATCAAATAGACCACAATTCAATAATACTAGGTGAAGTTAGCACAACTCTCTCACCACTAGATTGATAATATAGACATAAACTTAGGGAAGAATTTACAGAACTAAAAAATACCCTGAACCAAATGGACCTAAAAGATGTCTATAGAATATTTAATTAATCAATGATTGAATTCACTTTCTCAATAGGACATGAAATATTTAATCATAATTTACATCACAAATCAAACTACAACGAACATAAAACTGAAGAGAATTTCTTGCAAACTATCAGATCATAAGCCAGAAATTCGAAATCCATGACAAGATAAAAAATAAAAGCCTCTCTAATACCTGAAGATAAATTCACCTTTGAATAATAAATAACGATGAAATCAGGGAACAAATAAAAATTCTTAAAAACAAATAAGACTTAGCAAGGGAAGGAAACTTGAAGTAAATACCTTTGATGAACACAAATGCAAAAATTCTTAACATAATATGGGCAGACTGCATACAAAAACACATCAAAATATTAGTGCATGGCTGAGGCAGTAGCTCAGTTGCAGAGTGCTTGTCTAGCGTGTGTAAGGCACTGGGTTCGATCGTCAGCATCACATAAAAATAAATAAAATAATGGTATTGTGTCCATCTGCAACTAAAAAAAATCATTAATATTTTTGTTGTATATAGATGAACAGAATACCTTTATTTTATTTATTTTTATGTGATGCTAAGGATAAAACCCAGTGCCTCTTGCATGCTAGGCAAATGCTCTACCACTGAGCCACAACCTTGACCACAACAAAAATGTGTTTTTTTTAAATGTTAGTGCATTATGATCAAGTGAGTTTAGTCCAGAGATGCAAGGTATGTTCAACATATACAAATCAGTAATCTTAATTTACTACATAAATAAATTTATGAACAAAAATAACATGCTTGTCTTAATAGATCCAGAAAAAAGTGTTTGAGAAAGTACATCTACAATTTATGTTTAAAACATTAGAAGATTAAGGATATAAGGAAATTATTTCAAAATTTTAAAGCTTACATCATACTAAATGGAGAATAACTGAAAGCATTTCCTATAAAAACAGAAACAAGAAAAGGATACTCAAACTTTCCAGTACTATTGGTACTACTTAGTGCTTAAATCTCTATCCAGAGCAATTAGTCAAGAGAAGAAAATTAAGGAAAAATTATAGGAAAAGAAGAATTCAAATAGTCTGTTTGCTGATGAAATGATTCTAAATTTAGAAGACCCAAAACATTCCATAGAAAGTTATCCAGAATAATCTATTTAGTAGAGTATCAGGATACAAGAACAACATAAATCAATCACTTTCAGAAACTGTTGTGATAAATATGCCAAAAATTAAGAAAACTATCTCATTCTATCAATCAAAAATATTTTGGAATTAATCTAATGAAGTATATGAAGAAACTCTATAATGAAAATTACAGAACACTGAAGGAAAAAATTTAAAAAGAGCTTAGAAAATGGAAATATAGGTAGAAAAACATGATCAAAATGTCCATCCTATCAAAAGCATAATTCAGGCTCAATGCAATCCCCATCAAAATACAAGTGACATTCTTCAAAGAATTAGAAATATCAGTTCTAAAATTCATGGAAAAACAAGAAAACCAGAATAGCAAAAGAAATCCTGAGCAAAAAGAGCAATGTTGGAGGAATCACAATACTGAATCTAAAATCATACTAAAAGGCTATCAAAATAAAAATAACATGGTACTGGCAACAAAATAGGAATGAAGACCAGTGGGATACAATAGAAAAGACAGACAGAAACCCATAGTTATCTGTTTCTGACAAAGGTGCCAAAAACACACATTGGAGAAAAGATAGCACCTTCAACAAATGGTGCTGGGAAAACTGAAAATCCATGTATAGTACAATGAAATTAACATCTCTAACCCTGCACAAAACTCAAATTGAATCAAATACCTAGGAATTGGAACAGAAATTCTGCAAATGAAAGAAGGATATGTAGACCCCAAACTCCAATATGCCAACACAGGATACAACTTTTTTAACAAGACTCCTAAACATCTAAAAATAAAATTAAGTTCGTTAGGTGGATGGCATAAAATTAAAAAGCTTCTGCACAGGGCTGGGGTTGTCATTCAGTTGTAGAGTGCTTGCCTTTCACATCCAAGGCCCTGGGTTCAATCCTCAGCACCACATAAAATAAATGAATAAAATAAAAATTTTGCGTCCAAAATACATACACACACACACACACACACACACACACACACACACACACACACACTTCTGCACACAGAATATAGAACATAAAAAACTTGATAGCAAAATACAAATGACCCAGAGCTGGGATTGTGGTTCAGTGGTAGAGCACTCACCTACCATGCGTAAGGCACTGGGTTCGATCCTTAGCACCACATAAATATAAAATAAAGATACTGTGTCAACCTATAACTAAAAAATAAATATTATAAAAAGACCCAATTAATAAATGGGCAAAAGAACTGAACAGACACTTATCAAAAGAAGAAATGCAGACAACATATACATGAAAAAAATTAAACATCTCTAAGAATTAGACAAATACAAATCAAAAATGCACTGAGATATTTTACTCCAGTCAGAAAGGTAATTATTAAAAATACTAGCAACAATAAATGTTGATCAGGATGTGGGGGAAATGATACACTCATACATTGCTGGTAAAACTGCAAACTGGTGCAACCCCTATGGAAAGCTGTATGAAGATTTCCTCAGAAAACTTGGAATGGAACCACCATTTGATTCAGTTATCTCACTCCTTGATTTATATACAAAGGACATAAAATCAGCATACTACAGTGATGCAGCCACATCAATGTTTATAGCAGCTCAATTCACAATAGCTAAACTTTGAAGCCAAACTAACTGTCTTTCAACAGATGAATAGGTTAAGAAAATGTCATATATATATACACACACACACACACACACACACACACATACAGAATGGAATGTTACTCAGCCTTAAAGAAGAATGAAATTATGGCATTTTTCAGTAATAGGATAGAGATAGAGAATATTATGCTAAGTGAAATAAGCCAATCCCAAAAAAACAAAGGCCTAATGTTTTCTCTGATATGCTAATGAACTCTCAATATGGAGGGAGATAGAAGTAATTCAGATTAGACAAAGGGAATTAAAGGAAAGGGAGGAGAATGGAAATAGGAAATATAGTAGATGGACATTACTATCCTATGTGCATATGTCATTACATGATCAATGTAATTCTACATCATGTATACCCAGAAGAATAAGAGGTTATACTCCATATATGTATAATATATACAAATACATTATACTATCATGTATAACTCATAAAACATAAAAATAAAAAATACATTAATATTTGAGCTGAGATTGTGAGCAGTTGTAGAGTGCTTGCCTACCATGTGTGAAGCACTGTGTTTGATCCTCAGCACCAAAGCAATCAATAAATTAATTAAATAATTAAAAATACATTGATATAAATTCATGAATATATATTTATTGATATCATTTTATTATATAAACTTTGATATAGATAAATCAATATTAATTCATTGATATGATTCATCAATATCATTTCATTGATGTAGATTGATAAAGACTTTATATATATTAGTTGAAAAAGATTCCATGATTCATATTAATAAAAATAGATTCATTGATATTTTATTGACATAGATTCATCAATAAAGATTCATCAATATCATTTTATAGATATTGATTCATTGACTTAAATTCAGTGATATCAATTCATCAATTAGATCCATCAATGTGAATTTATATATATCAAGTCATTGATTTAAGTTTATTAATATGGATTCATTGGTTTAGATTCATATTATGGATTCATTAATAGCACTTCATTGATATTAGTTTATTTATATAGATTAATTGATGTAGATTTATTGATACCAATTCATCAATTTAGATTAATTGTTGATTCATGGATATAAACACTTCAATGTAGATTTACTGATATCAAATTATCAATATAGATTCATTGATATCAATTTAACATATAGATTCATCATATTGATTCATCAATCTAGTTTCATCGATATGTTTCATTGACATAGATTCAGTGATGTAGATCCATCAATATCAATTCACCAAATTTGATTCATTGATATAATTTCATCAATTTTGATTCATCAAAAAAGATTCATCATATCAATGAACTAATGTAGATTTATAGATATCAATTTGTTGATATAAATTCACCAATATAGATTCAGCAATGTAAATTCATCAATATTCATTTGTTGTTATTGATTCATTGATATGATATGATTCTTTATCAAAATCGAACCATTGATATAGATTCATCAATATAGGTAAATCTACATAGATTGATAAACATTGATACATTGATATCAACTAATCAATATCTATGAATCAATATAAATATATCAATATTGATTTGATATCAATGAATAGATACAGATACATCTGTCAATTCATTGATATACATTCACCAATATTCAACTTCATTACTATGTATTCATCAGTATCAATTTATCTGTATAGGTTCATTGATAGATTTTTCAATATAGATTGATATACTTTCATCAATATTAATACATCTGTATTGATTGATCAGAAGAAATTCATTGATTTAGATACATCAACATGTATACATCAATATACATTTATTGATATTGTTACATTGATGTAGATTCTTCAATATAGATTGGCCAATATTGATTCATTGTTATGGTTTGGATGTGAGAATCCCAAAGGTCTCACATGTGAGAAAATGCAAAAAAATTCAGAGGAGAAATGATTGGATTGTGAGGGTCTTAACCCAATCAGTAATTTAGTTCCCTGATAGAGATTAACTGAATGACAACTGAAGTGGTAGGGTATGGTTGGAGGAGGTGGGAAGTGGGGTGTGGCTTTGGGATATATATTTTGTATCTCTTTATCTGCTTTCTGATCATGGTGATATGAGCTCTTCCCTCTTCCACCCTCTCCTTCCCTGATGTTCAGCCTTACCTCAAGCCCCAAGGAATGGAAACAGCCTTCTATGGACTAAGACCTCTGAAACTCTGAGCCCTCAAATAAACTTTTCCTTCTATACAATTGTTCTGGTGATCCTATAGTCACAGCAGCAAAAAAGCTGACTATAACAGCTCATTGATACAAATTCATTGATATCTTCATTGGTATCAATTAATTGATAGAGAATCATTGGTAGTGATATGTCAATTCATCAAATTAGATTCATTGTTGTAAATTCATAGATATAAATTCATAGATGTAGATTCATTGATACTGATTCATTAATATGGATTCATCAAACTTAATTTATCAATATTATTTCATTGATATAGAATCCTCCATGCAGATTCATCAACAGATACATGATTTATATTCATTGATATAGATTAATTGATATAGATTCATTAATGTTAATTCATCAATATAGATTCATCAATACAGGTTTATTAGTATACATATATTGGTATATATTCATCAATATAAATTTGTTGGTATAGATTCATTGATATTGATTCTTTAATACATCCTTTCATCAGTATAGATTCATTGATATTAATCTTTTATATAGATTCTATACAGATTATATAATCTTTATATAGATTCATCAGCATAACATAGTTTCTTAATACTGACAAATTAATGTAGATTCAATTAGATCTATTCATTGATTTGATTCATCAATAACAATTCATCATATCAATTAATGTAGATTGAGATCAATTAGTCTATATAGATTCATTGATATATATTAATCAATATATTTTAGAGATGTAAATACACTGATATTGATGTATTGATTTAGATTCACCAATATAGATTACTGATATAGATACATTGATGAAAATTTATCAATACTGACTTTTTAATTTTTTTATTGGTTGTTCAAAACATTACAATGCTCTTGACATATCATATTTTTTCATACATTTGATTCAAATGGGTTATAAACTCCCATTTTTACCACATGTACAGATTGCAGATTCACATTGGTTACACATCCATGTTTATAACTACTGCTATACTAGTGTCTGTTGTATTTTGCTGCCTTTCCTATCCCCTACTATCCCCCCTCTCCTCCCCTCTCCTCCCATCTTCTCTCTCTACCATATCTACTGTAATTCATTTCTCTCTCTTGTTTTTTTCCCCTTTTCCCTCATCTCCTCTTATATGTAATTTTGTATAACAATGCGGGTCTCCTTTCATTTCCATGCAATTTCCCTTCTCTTTCTCACCTCTTGTCCCTGTTTAATAGTAATCTTATTCTCATGCTCTTCCTCCCTGCTCTATTTTGAGTTGCCCTCCTTATATCAAAGAAGACATTCAGCATTTGTTTTTTAGGGATTGGCTAGCTTCACTTAGCATAATCTGCTCTAATGCCATCCATTTCCATGCAAATGCCATGATTTTGTTATTTTTTTAGTGCTGAGTAATATTCCATTGTGTATAGATTCCACATTTTTTATCCATTCATCTATTGAAGGGCATCTACTTTGGTTCCACAGTCTAGTTATTGTGAATTGTGCTGCTATGAACATCAAAGTAGTTGTATTCCTATAATACGCTCTTTTTAGGTCTTTGGGAAATAGTCTGAGAAAGGGAATAGCTTGGTTGAAGGGTGGTTCCATTCCCAGCTTTCCAAGGAATCTCCATACTGCTTTCCAGATTGGCTCCACCAATTTGCAGTCCCACCAGCAATGAATAAGTGTACACTTTTCCCCACATCCTTGCAAGCACTGTTGTTTTTTGACTTCATAATGGCTGCCATTCTTCCTGGAGTGAGATGGTATCTTAGACTGTTTTCTTAAAAAAATATTTTTAGTTTGGTTGTTGATGGACCTTTATTTTATTTAATTATATATGGTGCTGAGAATCAAACCCAGGGCTTCACACATGCTAGGCAAGTGTTCTTCCACTAAGCTACAATCCCAGCCCAATATTGACTCTTTGAGATCAATGAATTGATAATGATTCACTCATAACAATTTATCATATAACATTAGACATTGATATTTTAATATCAGTATCATTGATAAAGATGCATCAATATTGATTAGGTGATATCTATTCTTTGATGGAGATTCATTGATATCATTTCATTGATATAGATTAATTTATATAGTCATTGATATTGATAAATCAATATCCATTCATTAATATAGATTCATTGATATGACATATCTGCCGTGTCCAGCTAATGGAGCTGAGTCCAGCGAGAGACAGTGGGGTTAACAAATACACAGGACACCAAGGTTCTTCATCCAGGAGGAGGCGTGTGCGCATTTATTGCCAAATTTGTTCTCCTTATATACCTTTATTAACAGCTGTGGGAAATTACTCAAAAGCGAGGAGGGAAAAGTGGTAACTGCATTGTTGGGTTAAGCCACCGTCCCCTATCAGAAAGCTTGAACAGGTCAAGCTGTTCCCAGAGACACATATGCTCGAGGCAGATAAACAGGAAACCGCAAGCCTGTGTCATGGCCTTGTGAGCTGGCCACATTGACATGCATAACAAAATACTGGGGGTTGAATCCCCAGGGGCCAGGGCGGGCCTGCTATCAGCAATATCGATATACATTTAGTGATATTGATTCATCGATTATATTCATTGATGTAGATTTATTGATATCAATTATTTAATATATAATTTCATTGATATAGATTCATTGATAACCATGCATTGATATAGATTCATCAATGTCAAATATTAAATTTAGATTCATCAAAACATAATCATGGATATAGATGCTATGTGGTTTGCATGGTGATTGCCAATGGCAGCTCATCATGATCATGGGGGTGCTGTATGAATCCAATGAATGAATCTTTAAAAAGCACACAGAAGGGGGCCTGGCACTTAGGTGGCACTCTCTGGGTGGCTGTAATAACAGTATTGAGTCCCAGCTTCTTCTGTTGAACTCATTTGTTTAACCCTCTGCAGCCATGTTGATCCCATTTGATGCACCTCCATTTGCGTAAGTGATCATACACTGAGCAGTGAGATGCTCTTTGGAAAGCAGACAGATGTCCTCCCTGACAAGGGTAGGCTCTTGGAGCCAGGCCCTTTACTTTCCTGGCTTTCATTCATGGCCAAGCACCACCTGGGGCTTGGAATAGGCTTTAGAGTCAGGTATTATGTCTCTTGGGTTAGACTGTACTTTCATGATGTTCTTTCATGGACAATTAGGATAAATGCCTTGTTTGCCCACCTCACCCAGTGTTACAGAGCAACTAGCATGGCCATTGCTGAACAGCATCAGACTTTGAGCCCTCCCAGCATCCCCATGGTAATAGGTCTCTCAAGTAACCCTGGCTCTATACCAAGAGTGTTTTGCCCCAGTGTTGAATATGCTCAACCTGTAAGAGTGAAGTTCCCCAAGATGTGGAGCTGGCTTCTGTTCCATTTCCCAAAACCTGGGTTCCTACCCCTAAGATTGCCATGCATTATGACCCTCACTGGTGAGCCTGCTAATCAGTGAAGGCCAGATCCCTTGGAGCTCTTTCCAGGAAATGCTTCCTGCAGATTTTCATCTAACCAATAATTTTCTCACCCTTGTTGAAAGTAAGGCTGAATGCTGGATGCTTATTTGAGGTATATTTATGATTTTCTCCTGAAAATCAATATGGCCAGAAGAACAGGCCAGCTGTGAACACCCATAGTCCTTGGCACTTTCCATTCTGGACAGATTATTTTAATTGCAGCTCCCCACCTCAAAGAAAAACCTTTACCTGAAAGGTTTTCTGGCCACCAGTCTCCCTTCTTCCCATCAGTGAGGCATGTTGGAAGTGTCAGAAATTCAGCATTCTCCCTGGAGCATCCCTCAGCCCATGGCTGACAGTGTTGATGCATAAATACCCAGCTCCCTTGCACCTCAGGTGAGCAAGCTCTGAAATGTGCATGCTGTACACAGCCCCTCAGGGGTCCCCAAGAAGATTAGGCACAGTTGCCTCTTATATAAACCACTTGGTAATAGCCCCCTATTCTTGATCTTTACTACCCTGTGTCACTTGACCTCCCTGATACCCATGCTTCTTAGGAGCACCTCCCAAATTGTCAACTTACACTGGAATCCTTATCTGAGGAAACCCTGATGAAGCAGTGTATTTAAGACAGGGATTTTCCATCTTAGCCTTGCTGTATAATGGCTGGAAGCATCCTTCATATACCTGAGCAGTGTACCAGGGCTCCACCCCTTGTGGCCAAGTAGCAAAGCTTTCATGTTCCTCCAAGTTGTGACAACAAGAAATGTCTCTAAACATTGCAATGAGTCTTCTTGGTGGGCATAGGGTTTTCCAAATTCCACCTGCTTGAAAATGAGTTATATAAAAATAAAACCATCACCATATTCTGTTCTGCCACTGCAGGACACCCCCATTATCCTTCCTGTTCAAGTCTCCTTTCCTAGTCTGGAGAACAGGGTAACAACACTCCACACTCATGTTGAATTCTGAGGGGCCAGAGCAATGATTGTGAAACACCTTTCACCAGGTGTAGGTCCTTGCTGGGTTTCTGTTCTCATGACTAAAAGGCTCAGGTGTCACTCCAGGAAAATTGTGCTAACCCGGCTGTGCGAAATAATCACACAAGAGACACAAAGACCTTTTTATTTGGGGTCGCTGTGAGAGCTCCTCTGACATTAAGGGTCTGCAGGGAGAGAGAGAGAGAGAGAGAGAGAGAGAGAGAGAGAGAGAGAGAGAGAGAGAGAGAGAGAGAGAGGGAGAGAGAAAATGTGCTGACCCTTTGTATTGAGGAGAAGCTATTCAAATGAGGCAAGGGGTTAGGTTTCAGGGGGCTGAGTCTATTTTTCTGATGTCCACTATGAGCAGGTTTACTGACATCTGGGTAAGCCACACCCAAAGGCATAGTGAGAGAAGGAGACACACAAGGTACTTCTCTGGATGATTCTACCTAAACACGGCAAGGGATTATATTACAAAGGAACAGGTGGGCATAGCTTCACCCATGGGGCTGTAGCAAGACAAGCCTGGGAATGAAGACACAAGTACTCAAAACCTATAAGAGTTGGGCAGTCTAGCAACATGGGTGCCTGATGCCACATCACACAGCAGGGGAGTTAACTTAGTCACATGAGAGGTTGATCTCCCACAGGCCCTATCTTTGGCAGATGCTCAGGTCACAGTTGTATGTTTCCAGTATCAAATGCCACATATGCCTGGCCCACTTCTGCACTCTTTGTCTTAATTAATTTAATCCCCACCACAGCCTCAAAGGCAGAATGTCATCACCATCCCCTGTTTTGCAGAGGAGAAGACTGAGGCATGCAAATGTAAAGAAATTGATCCAAGGTCACACAGCTGGTTTTTTGTCATGGCTGGGCTTTGAACAAAGGTGGTATGGCTTCCAAGCCTGTGCCTCTACCAGCAGTCTAAGACACAATGGTTTGATGGTGAGGTAGAGGACAAAGTGGTTTCACCCCCTTCATCCTCAAGTCAGAGGCAGCCCTCAAAAATGGTGACTCCATCCCCATCCTTGTTTGAAATATTCAGGGGCCTTAGCCACATAGGGTTTACCAATAATAATAATGATAATAATAATAATAATAATAATAATAATAATAAAGCAAATGAAAAAAAAGAAAAATAAACAGAAGTTGACAAACTTCTTCCCATCGGCCACATTTTGCAAATAAAAATTTATTGGATCCTAGTCACATTTGTTCATTTACATATTGACTGTGGCTACTTGCATGCCTTAATAGCAGAGTTCAATAACTGTGACAGAGATCATATTGCCCACAAAGCCAGCAATATCTATTTTCTGGCACTTTGTCAATAAAGCATGCAGATGCTTGCCTTAAATGAGAAGACAATTATTTCACTGTGAACCATGGCCCTGTAAAGTTACTCTTAGAGGAAATAATGCCCCTTATTATTCTACCCATCAGTTTAAGTATTATTGCAACCATAATTTTAAAACAATTAACTCATGGATGGGTTCCAGGTCTCCTACCTGTCCATAGAATAATGTCTTATCTATACCCAATGATGAATTAATAGTACTTAGTCATAAAGGTTATCTCACTACTTTCAGAGCCACTATTATTGCTATCACTGTTGCAGCAGCAATTGTTCCTATAGCTGCCAGTGTGTTAGCCACTTCCTTGCAAACACCTCATAAATTGAATACTTTATGCAACACATTATATCAATCACAATTATGAGAACAGATGCACATTGATCAAAAAATATTAAAAAGATTGTTAATGAGGAAAATTAAGATAAAAAAAGCAAGGAACGAATGTAGGAAGGAAGAAACAAATAGCTTTATTTTGGAAAATATGGCAACAATATGAGGGAATGAAATCTTCAATAATTGTGGCAAATACTTAATATCATTAATGTATAAAAAGTTCTTAAAGACCTTTAAAAAAGAAGACAATACAACAATATAAACATGGGCAAAAAAATTAACAGGCTATTCAAAAAGGGGGAAAATTCAAGTGACTGATTATCAGCCTTTAAAGGTTCACTAATGAAATAGATACATGAGCTGGGCATGAAGGTGCAAATCTGTAGTACCAGTGACTCTGGAGGTCAAGGCAGGAGAATAGCACGTTCAAGCCCTGCCTGGGCAATTTATCAAGACTCTGACTCTCAAATGCTTTTATCTAATTCTGAAGACAGGGCAACTCAGTGTGAGATAACTGGTATGAAACTGACTTTGTCATTGCTTAAACCTGGAGCATGGGCTCTGTGAACTTCAGGGATCTCTGAACTCTCAGGCAATTTAAACATTTGTTTGTGTTTATGGGCTTCCTTTTCTTTTATTTTTGTTTTTTGGGAGATTACCTGAAGTTTTCCAAAGGGGTCTAAGATTCATGATTATAAGAATATTTAAGGGTTATGGAAAAGTTGAATACACCCATGTCAGTTGAAGCTTGAGGATCATGAAATTAAAGATGTGCCTTTGAAGTATTTTCCTATGGAAGAGAATTGAGTCAGATTTGCCTTGAGAGTTATAGCAAAACTACACAAGAAAACAGGAGAATAGCTAAGAATTGGATTGAAACAGGCCCACATATAAAATAGAGTAACATTCAATTATATAGAATATTTAAAAACACTAAAAGTGACTTAGCAAAACAAAGTTTAATTATCATTCACATAAAGATCAGTTTGGAAATTTCTAGTCAGTTGGCAGTCTTGTCTGCCATCATTCAGAGAACCAGACTCCTTGCATCCTGCCTCTGTCTTCTTGTATGGCCTTGGAGCCCTCTATTAGAACCCTGTATCTAGACAATCCATAAGGGAAGATAGAGAGAAGGTGTGAGGTCAAAAAAAGCAAGGACATCATTTCTGCCCACATTCTTTAGTTAAATTTTAGTGACATGATCAAATCTAACTGTAAGGGAAGTTAGAACATGTAGTCTAACTCCACCCTCACAAGGCAGAAGAAATGAGTTTTGGTTAACACATAACAACTCTACCCACTTAAATGAAACAACAGTATCAGAAAGCAGCTGGAGGTTAAAAAAAAAAGACACACTGCTTTAAACACCAGATGTGTTTGTAATTCTTTCAAATAGAATTCTTCCTTATACCTTGTTTTTGAGATTTTGATAAGCTCAGAGCTGGGATACCATCATATGTTAATAAAGTTTATATTAAATATGTTTCAGGAATCATACTCAGGTCATTAATTATGGCACAGTTTGAAGGTTTCTGCCACTTATCCAATGTAAAGAATTTGCTTTTTACTTTGGAATTCTAAGAGGAATTTTTAGAACCTAATTATGCTCAAAGATGTCTTTTTCATGCCACATGCTTAGTCTCAAGCAAAACATGAACAAGGTTCAATCAACTGAACCAAATAAGAACTCAGATTTCTTTTTTTAAAGTTTTCTTTCTTTTTTAATTATTATTTTGTTTTATTATTTTCATGTGGTGTTGAGGATCAGATCCAGTACCTCACATATATTAGGCAATGCTCTTCCACTGTACTACAGCCCCAGTCCCAGTACTCAGTTTTCTACAAACAGGGTCTATAAGAGTTTTAAGGTTCTTGCTGACCTCAGTGAAAAGTGCATCACCCATGACAAAGACATGTATTCTGAGTTACCACCCTAGGCTTGCAGGAGAGCAGGAAAAAGACCTAGAGAATGCCTCATGGCCTGAAATACTGATTGGCTTGAAAGGCTTTTTACTATATGGTCCTCAAAGTTATATGCATAGCCATGAAGAACTCACTTTTCCTAGCAGCATGTCAATCATTCAAAGACTGGACAAAAAGAATTCCAGAATGCTTTTTCCATTTTGATTTTCTAAGTCATATGGTTCTAATTCTAACGGATGATCTTCTAATGTTACATGATTACTTGTTTTCCACTGGAGACCACGCACACCACAGTGTTGACACAGCTAGTTTTACTTGGCCTATAATTTATGGAAAATAAGTTTTCTAGCAGGTTAGAAAAGAGTCAACTCATTGCTCTTCACTAGATTATTTAAACAATCAAAGCAAGGTGACGACTCTTTTTCTTAGGTACTTGAGCAACTGTTAGTTGAAATGTGTTTGTTTTTATTATAGTATATATTTAATTAGAATCCTGAAATTGAGCTCAGACTTTCTCCTCATATTCAAGAACACTGTAAGACAAAACTGGCTGAAAAGAGGCAACAGAATGTCTCTAGGCCTTTTCCTTACTCTCCTGCTAGCCCAGGGTGGTAAAGAGGCAAAGGCATCTAGTTAATTCTGCAGAGGGGCTCTGTGTCAGTGTTTTTGTGGGGAAAATACTGACCTCCAGGGAGAGCTTGGAAATTTGCAGGAGCAGTTTATAGTTATCATAATATCTGAGGTTGCCAAAGGAACATATTACTGAATTGTTTTCTTTTTCTTTCTTTTTTTTTTCCTTTTGGTACCAGAGATTGAACCCAGGGTCCTCTAACTACTGAGCCACATTCCCAATCCTTTTATTATTTTTTTTTATTTAGAGACACAGTCTTGGTAAATTGCTTATAGCCTCGTTAATTTGCTAAGGCTGACAAGAACTTGGGATTCTCCTGCCTTAACCTTCTGTACCACCGTATCTGGTTGATATTTATGTAGGTGAAAGCATCAGATTTTTAGAAATTTCTGAGTCTAGATAACAACTCTGACTTACATATTAAGAATCATTTGCATGGTGTAGATATACACTGAGTATACTAGCTTTAGCTCTATCATCCACTGGCACCCTTCCTTATTTTTTGTCTTTTGCACATGGAATAGCTTCTAGCATTCTTACTTGTCTCACATCCAATATTTTCATTATCTGAGTAAGCATCTGACAATTTTTATATCTTTTCTCATGAAGATGTGCATAATTGTTATATTGAAAGTCATATTATGAAAAATTGATTTCTTATTTCTCCAGCCTGAAGATGGATTCTGAAGCAAGATTTATCTGTCCTACAATAATCTTTCTGCTCAGTCCTCCTGCCCTTACCTGTTGTGTATTTTTAAAAATATTGTTAAATCCTGAGAAATTCTAGCATTGTTATCATGTAACAGGTAGCTTACAAACATATACCTGGACTTAAAGGAATAAAACAATTTAGTAATATTACTGAGGTAAAATTAAATTGGAAACCATAACATATAAAAACTGTATATTCATTTTATATAAAGGATCCAAGGATAATTTCTTCCAAAAGGGCCTTAAATTTATATTTCTTCAAATAATTTGGTAAATCACTGTTATTCTGATGTCACTCTGAAGCTTAATCTATATAATATACCATATTTATTTTAGTTATTATTTGTCTACAAGTTTTGCTTAATTTCAGATTAAATTTAATTTAATGGGCATAGTCCCTAATAGAACTACATTTTTTAATAGCTTATGAAAGCAGTGTGGTGAAAAAAACTCTAAAATATCTAAAATTAGCCATAGAAAGATACAATCAAGACTTCAAAGCATCTTAATATTTATTTTAATTATGCAGATAATTTATACAATAAACATTTTTTGGCCTTAGTGTTTTACTTTTGCCTAGTCATGTAATTCAAGTAGAAAAATAATTATTGTTATGTAAGATGTAGAAAACTTGTACATATTCTGGAATATGAATTGATGAGAAAATTTTGGCTATGATTTGAGAGACTTCTACTAGCTACCTATGCCCTTCCTTCTATTCAGCAAGTCTGTTCATCTAGAGTCACCCTCACAGAGTAGCTTGAAAACACATGTTCAAGTTTTTTCATTGTAACTTTTTTTATAATAAAAGAAAATTGTTTAAAAAAATGAACCTAGCCTCAATTATATATAATTAAGGCATGCACGTTCTTTAGTTCCAATCTTAACTTTTTACCCTACTCAAGTAATTTTCCTCAAGGCCTTCTCTTCATGCAGTGCCTCAGAGGGAATGTGAGCCAGGACAGCAAAGCCACAACACAAATAGGTTGATGTAGGGCTTGGGTGTCTGAATATTCTCATCTTCAGAAAAGTAGGCTTTTAGAAATCTTCCCTCTCACCTTATCTAAATGAGAAAGATTTACTTGAGCTAATTCCTGCCTTAAATACCATCTGGAACTTTTTTTCATGCCATGTTTTCACAGAGAGTAGAGAATACATCAGGCCTTGGTTCTTACCTGTGTGTATTAATTCTATTTCAGAGACATCCAGGTCCTAGTATAAACTCACATAGAGAAAAATCTTGTGTGCTGACCTGGTTTTAATTATACCAGGTGTTGAACAGAGGCTCTGAAATTCCTCGCCAGGTTTGCATCCTGGGAAAGCAGAGTGGTAACCAGTGGCAGCTTCCCTGAATGGTGATATCACACTTGTACAGCTTGGTTCTACATCCCAGCAAGCTCATATTCAGGGTTTGGTAAGTAGAAGAAAATGCAAGGCATGGTTGAAATATAGGCCATCTTTTATTCAGAGGCAGCCATAGCAATTAGCCAGTATCCCCACCCCTTTAGCTTCAGCCCCTAGCCAATTCCATTTTAGCCCCTTCTCACACCCATTTCCATAGGCCCTTTTTATATTCAGATGAAACAAGGAAGACATACTACCAACAGGTTACATGGGGTGGGTGGGGATGCTTCCAAGTTCATGTTTATAACCTTGATTCTATTTGCTGAATCAGTGTTTATGACCTTGGCTAACCATAAGAGCCAATTCCTAGCTCTGGCTATATAACAGCTAACCAGAATTCTCAGTGAGGCAACCTAAATATAGTTATTTCTGGCTTGCCCTCAAAATCTACCTCTTTAGGATTCCTTACTGTATAATCTACACATCTGAAGTCTTTTGCAATAATCCCTTTGCAAGGAGAGCAGAGCCCTGTATTCATAACAACATGAGCTACAACAATATACAACTTAAAGACAAGCCCCATCCCTTATGATTACTAAAAGTAATTGCCAATTTCATCCCATACTGATATGGCAATTAAAGTTTTTCTAGCCATGTTCAATTGTTCAGAAATAGACTCAATTCACCAGGGTTGTTCTGCAAAGCTTACAAGCATTTCAGTGCATACCCAGAAAGAATCACTGTTATAGGTGTCTATACAGTTCACAAAGGTGTTGGTGAGGACACACCTACAGATGAAAGAACAAAGCAGTTACAAGTATTAGCACAGGCAAATCACATGCATCTGGGAAAATCCATGCTAGTTTGAGTCCTGAGAAAGCACAGTGGCTGCCCCTGGCAGCTTCCCTTATGGTGATATCATATTTGTACAGATTGGTCCTGTACCCCAGCAAGCTCAGTGTGCATCAGCACCAGGGAACTCATAATGGGTCAAAGGGAAAAAACAAATGTGCACTTTAGAATTTGTGTCCCATCGGTTGTACCTGGGCCAAGTCATCCAGGGGGAGGGGCTTTATAAGTTATCCATGGCATTACAAGGAGATCACACTCCAAACATGTTTCCTGTGGGGCTAACAGGGCTACCCAGTTAGGTGGGAGAACTTGTGTGTCATGTTCAATCTACAGTCTGTCCCTAATCATTCCAGTGGGAGCAGGCAAAAGAACATTCCCTCATTTCTCGAACCAAGTCTTAAGTTCAGCATCCTTAGTTGTCACTTGGATGCATATTGGTGTTGCTGTGTGACACAGCAAACCTTCCACAGTAGCTGTTCCTCCTCACTGGAGACCCTCATTCAGAGCCTTCACAGCTAGCCATAGGCACTGTTCCCACCCCTTTTGTGGAAGGTGTGTTGGCTGCAGACCTTGCTTAAACAACCCATTATATTTCTCTATCATGCCTGCACCCTGTGGGGGACATGGAATATACAGCTGCCATTGAATCTGAGTTGCCCATCACTATATATCCTGACCTGTAAAATGTGTACCTTAGTCACTGTTTATTGTCATGTGCTGGTTATACAAGGCTAACAACACAGGGTGAAATCATAGTGCACTGACTTGCTTGAACACTGTGTCAGGCAAACAACAGGCCTGTGGTCATATCCACTGCTGTCAAGGTTAACAATATAGGGTGATTGTCAACCTACCATTGTGTCAAAATTATGTGTCTCCACATTACCTGGCAATCTGGAAATCCAAAGCATGGTGGGTGTGTACACTCTGGAGCCCAAACCACACATGCCTGGTAAGGCTCCACTGTGGCATCCCATAATTAAAGGCAGACCCCACTCTTTGACTACATTTCACATCATCTTCATACCTGAGTTTTGAAGGCAGTAGTGCAACTAAGCCACCAAGTTGGTGGGAGGCACCCACTCTAATTACTGCACCCTAGCCAAAGCATCTGCTTCATCATTCCCTGGGCTGGTCATGGGGGTCATGGTCCATATTATGCCCCAGAGTTACCTTTTTTTGGTGGCTTAGCTCCCAATGCTCTTGACACAGAACTTGTGCCCAATACACAGCACAACTATCAGTACATATCACTATGGGGAATGCTTCATTTTCTATCACCATTTAGTTCAGCTCACTGGCTTCCTTGTCTTATACCTATATCAAACCAGACAGTGCCTGTTTCTGACTTCAGAGCCACTGCCAGCCACATGGGCAATTGTCCATGACTGGAATCATTAGTGTAACAAACACTGAAGAATATGGGTGCCTTACTTCTGCGGTATGGCTTGTAATGTCATTGTTCACTTACATACGTAGTAGGCCCTAGCACCTCTCTCTTTTTTGACTCATGCCAGCTCCTAATACACTTGGGCTCTCTTGGCACTTGCAGGCTCCTGGAACATTTGGGTTCTCTGGTGCCTACCAGATTCCAGTATACAGGGTTCTCCTGGCTCCTGATGGCCTCCAGCACATCTAAGTCAGAAGTTTGTGCATGATCCATAACTTGTAGCACATGGGGTGTCTTGCCCTTGTCGGCGAGCAGCACCTTTAAGTCTCACAGGCATAACAACAAATTGGCCAGGGGCTCTCTTGGCCTCTGTCCAAATTATTTTCCCAAGTTCACCACCTCCAACTTTAGTGGTGGAATGAAGTGAACTTGACTACTGGGCCAGCCCTGCTGGCAGTTGCCCATCAGAGTCATCAGCTATGCTGTTTGATTTTTCTCCTTGACCAGTGGCTGGGCTTGCAGGCGGTAACCTTCCTCCTCCTACTTGGACTTCATCAGGATGATGGGGGAGGCTGAGGGGTATTTTCAAGGTATGCAGATCCTCTTCCGGCAACTATGTGGTTCTTAAGGCTTCTTTCTTGTGATTTTTTCTTCTTGGCAGTCTCTGGTAAAGCTGCATCAGTGTTTGCTCTCAGAGCTGTAAGACACATTTACCCCATGGTCCCAGCAGCTGTGCATGCAGCTCCTCAGGCTGTTACTCTGTCTCACTGGAACCACCACTGCCATCTTTGTCCTTGGCCATGGGCTGGCACCTGGGCACCACTGCTCATTTCACAGTCTGCTCCAGCAGGTCCACATTCACTGCAGGATAATCAGAAGTCTTCTCTATGCTCACAAGGGACCTATTTACCATATCCCAACTCTACACAGGAATTTGTGCTAACAGGCCCTTGGCAACTGAGTGCTACCATGTTCTCATTAGCCACAGGTCCCTCCTGTCCACCAGGGTTAAAGCATCTCTCACCTGTGGAACATCCTGCTAACTAGCCAATTATCATGCAGGGGCTCAGAACCAAAAAACAGGTTTAGAAGGTAGAAGAAGATATAAGACATGGTGGGAATATTGGTCATCCTTTATTCACAGGCAGCCATAGCCATTAGCCAGCTTCAGCTTCAGCCCCTAGCCAGTTCCAATTTAGCCCCTCCTCACAACCATTTCCATAGGCCCTTTTTATATGCACTTCAAACAAAGTAGTCACACTTCCAACAGGTTACATAAGGAGATGGGGGTACATGTGTTGCTCCCTGGAACAAGGGTATGCGGAAGACAGGCAGGACCAGCCTGTCGTCTCCAAGGGACTGAGCGACAGGGTAAGGATTGCGGCCCAGTCCCCACCCCAAGATTGGGAAAAAAACCACACTGAGCCAGGAGTTGTGTCAGCCATGAAGACTCAGCAAATATCAACTTTTATTGCATCAGGGACAAAGTTATATAGTGATAGAAGGAGGGAGTAACGAGAGAAAGTAGCGAGAACCAATAGGGCGCAGTTACCTTACTATCACTAGGGGCCTAGTCAGATTTCACGTTAAACAGGTGGAGCTAAGGTCAAAAGCCTGTGCGTGGGGATTAAAGGCCCACTTGTTCCAATCCAGTCTGGTAACTTATACGGAAATTCTGTGGAGAAAACCATGAGGCCACCTCAGCCAACACCCAATAATGGCCGCAATCCCAAAGGAGGTAAAATGTTCCAACATACATGATCACAAGTTCAGGTTTATGACCTTAAGTCTATAACCTAAATCAGTTTCCTGGGTCAGAGTCTTTGCACAATAGCAGGGCACAGCTAAAGCAAGACTGTTTGCTTTGCAGCTTCCATACCTAGCTGGTGAAGTGTCTGTAGTGACAGGACAGGAAAGAGGTGTGGTCTGAACTGAGATCAGACACTGGTTTTATAATTTCTGTTATAATATTGTCTTTTTAAAGTTAATCAGACATTCCTGTACCTAAAGTACAAGTATGGGAGTGGCTTCAAAGAAATATTTTATGTAATCCCCTGCACACACACACATGCATACTTGACTAGTTTGGTGATAAGCATCAGTAATTTCCACCCATCCTCACTGACCTAAGCATAATAAAGACATGAAAAATCCTCACTTTTGTCTGACAAAGTAGATCTGGTTCTGTTTGGCAACTGTCCACTAAGTCATTTGTTTACCATTGACCATTTTTGGATTTCAAAATTTAATTCTGGGTCCTAATATTATGAGCCAGGCTAACTGGGCAATACTAAACAGACTCCATCTTGCCCTGAGACTCCACATCATATAAGAAATGCTTCTCCCATGGAAAGCCCCGCCTCTGTACCCACGAACAGTTGCTTAGCATAGCATGTTTGGCAACACAAAATGGCAATTCTTATACAATGTAAAAGTGTTTTCTCTTTGGTTTCTATTTTTTCTTGGACAATGTCTGAGATTGATTGTGTAGATGTTAGTAACCATTCTTTCAATTGTACTCACCTAGGGATGTTTTGGCCCACTTCCTTTTCTGTTTATGATTTTAGATCTCATGACATTTGTTTATGTTTTTGGATCATAGCAACAGCCACTTGTGCCTTAATATGGTTTTGGACTATAAAATAGTGTACTAATACCCTGGGAGGGGGTCAAAGGGTGTAGACTTGCAGCCTACCTTTTGGCCCACAAGTTGGTGGATCTGGAATGCTGGCTGGAATAAAATTTCCATTTCCTGCTTTAAGCTTGGCTCAGTGATTTATTGTAATCTCTCCTTAACACTAATGACTTTTGAAAAGTTGAATAGCTGCTAGAAGTTAAAAAATATTCAACAGTTCAGTAATGTGCTGTGAAGCTTAACACTTTGGTGTTTTTTTTTTCCTATGAGTAATACACTTATATGTGGAAGCGTAGTTTTTAATTATTATACTATTACTAATTGATTAATTGATTATACAGCCATTGTAAAAACAAAGAGTAGAGATCCATTTTAGCCCCCCAAAGAAAAAAGAAAGAAGAAACTTTGTGTGTGTGTGTGTGTGTGTGTGTGTGTGCATGCATGTGCAGAGATGTAGCTCAGTGAAAGAGTGCTTGCCTATTATTCAAGAGGCTCTGTGTTCAATCCCAGCAGCAAGAGAGAAAACAGTGAGTGGTTAATAAAATACCTGTGTACTGGGCACAACCAACATGTTCTTAATGGTGTAAGTGTTCTGTATATGCTGATGAATTTAATTGAAAACTCATTAAGCGCAAAAGAAAACCAATTATTATAAATAAATTGCTTGAGTTGTATTGGACTTACAGAGCTTGTGAGCTCAAAAAACAGTTGTGAGAAGCTGGATACGCAGGTCCACATATCTGTAGTCCCAGGTACTTTGAAATTTGAGGCAGGAGGATCACTTGAGTTTAGGAGTTGGAAGCAAGTGTGAGCAACACACTGAGACCCTCTTTGAAGGATATACTTTTAAAAAGACATTCATGTAAAACATTGGAGATGTGTGATTTTGCCTTGGTCCCCCTTCCTCTCAGCTGGGTGAGCATATTTGATCAGCATGGATACAGCCACTCTGAACTTGACTCTTTCCTTAAGAGCACATGCTTGAATTCATAATCCTTAGCCCACCTACCTCAGATTATTTCAACCAGTTGGTGAAAGTGTCATGTATGATTAACCCTTAAATTCTCTGGGTAAGAATCAGAAAGCTGGGAAACAGGAGGATTATATCTTTAACCTGGGTCTACTGATATTTTTATCATTTTACATTTATTGCTAAAGTATAGATAAAATTTTCAAGAAATTTTTAAAAGGCAAAATCAACCAACATTATCTGTTGAACAAATATGAAGGAAACACCAGGTCCAGACATGGTGCTAGGTCCCTTTCACTAAAAATGGTGAGTTGAAAGTAGGTTTAGTCCTCATCATTTACAGTCTAGTGGAGGAGACATCTAGATCAACTGTCAGAGGAGATTATCAGCATTGGGTAATACACTTATATGGGTATTACCCAATTAGAATCCCATCATTCATTGAATGCACATTATTTCACAGGAGCACTGTCTAAAAATGCAATGGGAAAAAGGATTTGACAAAATACAGCACACATTCATGTTCAAAATGCTAGAAAACCTAGGGATAGTAGGAACACACTTCAACATTGTAAAAGCTATCTATGCTGAACCCAAGACCAGCATCATTCTAAATGGAGAACAATTGAAAGTATTCCTGCTACAAACTGGAACAAGGATGTTCTCTTTTATCACTTCAATTCAACATCATCTTTGAAACTCTAGCCAGAGCAATTAAGAGACAAATTAAAAGGATACAAATAGGAAAAAAAAAAGAACTAAAACTATAACTATTTGTTGATAACATGATTCTATAACTAGAAAATCCCAAAAATTCCAACAGACAATTTCTAGAATAAATGAATTCAGCCAAGTAGTAGGATATCAAATCAACACCCATAAATCAAATTCATTGTTATATGTCAACAATGAGTTCACTGAAGGAGAAATTAGAAAAATTTCTCCATTCACAATACCTTGAAAAAAATAAAATACCTGGGAATTAATCAAACAAAAGACATGAAAGACCTCTACAATGAAAACTACAAAATACTAAAGAAAGAAATTGAAGAAAACCTCAGAAGATGAAAAGATCTCACATGCTCCTGCATAGGTAGAATTAATATTGTAAAAATGGCCATACTACCAAAAAGTGTTATACAGATTTAATGCAATTCCTATGAAAATCCCAATGACATTCTTCATAGAAATAGAAAAAGCAATCGTAATTTTTTTTTGGAAAAATGAGAGACACAGAATAGATAAAGCAATCCTTAACAAATAAAGTGAAGCAGGAGGCATACAATACCAGACCTTATACTACAGAGCTATAGTACTTAAAATGTCATGGTATTAGCACCAAAATAAACTTGTCGATCAATTGTACAGAATAGAGGACACAGAGACAAACCCACATAAATACAGTTATCGAATACTAGACAAGAGTGCCAAAAACATTCACTAGAGAAAAGATAGCCTATTTAACAAATGGTGCTGATAAACTGGAAATTCATATGTAGCAAAATGAAATTAAACCTCTATCTCTCACCCTGCAAAAAAAATCAACTCAAAGTAGATCAAAAACTTAGGCACTAGTACAGAGAACCTGTACCTAATAGATGAAAAAATATATTCAAATCTTCACTATGTCAGCCTAGGATCTTACTTCCTTAATAAGACTCCTAAGTGCAAGAAATAAAATCAAGAATCATAAATGGGATGAATTCAAATTAAAAACTTCTTCTCAGCAAAGAAACAATAATATAAGGAGAGAGCCTACAGATTAGGAGTAAATCTTTACTATATGCACCACCAATAAAACATTAGCCTCTAGGATATAAAAAAACTCAAAAAAATTACCACCAAAAAGACATATATATATATATATATATATATATATATATATATATATATATATATATATATATATATAAAACCCAATTAATAAATTGGCTAAGGAGCTGAACAGACACTTCACAGAAGAAATATAATTGATTATGAAGTATATAAAAAAGTTCCACATCTCTAGCAATTAGAGAAATGCAAATCAAGACTACTCTAAGGTTTCATCTTACTCCTGTCAGAATGGCAACCATAAACAATAGAGGCAACAATAAATGTTGGTGAGGATGTGGGGGGAAAGATGCACTCATACATTGTTGGTAGGATGGCAAATTGGTGAAACTGCTATGGAAAGCAGTATGGAGATTCCTCAAAAAATTGGGAATGGAACCACCATTTGACCCAACTCTCCCAATCCTTGGTTTATACCCAAAGGATTTAAAATCAAAATACTATAGTGACACAGCCACATCAGTGTTTATAGCAACTAAATTCACAAAAGCTAGACTTTGGAACCAACATAGGTGTCCCTTAATAGGTGAATGGGTATAGAAAATGTGGTATCTATACTCAATGCAATGTTATTCAGGTTTAAAAAAGAGTGAAATTATGGCATTTGCCAGTAATTGGTTGGAGATGGAGAATATCATGCTAAATGAAATAAGCTAATCCCACAAAACCAAAGGCCAAATTTTTTCTCTAATATGCAAATGCTAGTTCACAATAAGGCCAAGGGCTCTAGGAAAGAATAGCATTACTTTAGATTAGGGAGAGGAAAGTGATAGAAGGAAAGGAGAGGGAATGTAAAGATAGGAAATATAGTAGAATGAAACAGAAATTATTACTGTATGTATATATAGGACTACATTACCAACATGATTCTACAACATATACACTCAGAAAAATAAGAAATTATATGTCATCTATGTATGATATATCAAAGTGCATTCTATTGTCATGTATAACTAATTAAAACAAAAAAAATATTAAAAATGAAATGGGAGTTATATTTAAAGGGCAAGAGTGCTGATATTGATTAAAGAAAATACAGTAAGGTAATTATGGCAACAGATTTATTGATTCTACTAAGTGTTAAGTGTTTTCAAAAATCCATGGTTCAGGGACCGAGATTGTAGTTCAGTGGTAGAGTGCTTATCTAGCATGTTCAAGACCCTGGGTTCAATACTGAGCACCACATAAAAATAAATAAATAAATAAATAAATAAAGTTATTGTGTCCAGTTACAACTAAAAAAATAATAGCCATGGTTCAAATTCTCTTTTAGATAATTAATACAGGCAACTATAAAGAAAGACTTTCTAATTAGAGAAATAATCTTGTATCATCTTTCCCATGACCATCCCATGTTCAGACAGTTATGTTCCCAGCAGGTTGTGTGGAAACATAAGAATATTTATATCAGTTTCATAGAACAATGTTATAACAATATATTAATGTAATTTTTTTATTTAATTTTTATTAAATTTAGGGTTTAAAACTTATATATTAAAATACATAAGAATACTATACATTAAAATATAAATTTTATATTAATTATTACATATAAATGTACAATAATATTTTTATGAGAAATAAAGAATTTATCATTTAACAATATCAAGATATGATGACATAAAATGCTATAAAATAATTTTGTATTATATTATTAAAAATATTATAATAAGAATAATTTATACAGAATGATTTTTCCCTACTTTGAAAGGGTCTGGAAGTCAATTTCTCCCTATTTTTAAAGACATGGAAAAAAAATGGGTTCTTAGTTAATGTACTTCAGTCTATTATGAGGGGATAAAAACAAGGTTTAGAAAAGAGAAAAAATAACGTTAGAGAAGACTAGGAAAAAAATAAAAAAGCAAAGTTGTTCCCTAAGACCAACAGGATTCAGGAAGATGAAGGAAAGAGAAAGAGGAATTTGTGAGTGGGCTTGGGGCCTGAAAAAGTTTCTTAAACCTTAGAGCTCCCTAGTGTGTACCTGTAATTTCAGCTACTCTGGAGACTAAAACAGAAGGATCATAAATTTAAGATTAGTCTGGGAAAATTAGTAAGGTCCTATCTCAGAAATTAAAAAATAATAATAAAAAGGGTTGGGTATATATCTCCGCAGTGGAATGTCCACCAGCTCAACTACCAGTAACACCATGAAGATAAAGAAGGTGAGGATTAAGAAGAAAAAAAGGAGTAATTGTAAGCAATGGTTCAAACCTGTAATCAATTCCAGTGACTCTGGAGGCTGAGGAAGGAGGATGGCAAGTTGAAGGGCAGGCTCAGCAATTTAGTAAGTGAAGGGAAAGCAAGGAATGAGAGATTGAGCAAGCGAGAAATGAAAGATGGAAACCAGGCAGAGATACACATGACAGTTTATTTGTCAGAGCTGAAAAATAAAGGCCTTCTCTCTATAGGAGAGAGAAAGGCAAAACAAACTTGGTTTCTGAAACGTTTATAGGGAAAATTCAGGAATCAGAGCGAAGGGGTCCTAATGTGGGCAGTTAAGAATGGGATTGGTGTGAGGGAGTGGTGAGCCTTTTTAGGAATGCCCTTGGGCAGGAAGAAAACTTTTTCCTTGAAATGGAAGCTATCACTGAAGATGAACATCCAGATGGTAAGCAAGAACCTTATAGTAAGAGCCTAAGCAACTTAGCAAATCCTTGTCTCAAAATAAAATATAAAAAGGACTGGTGATATAGCTAAGGCATAAAGCATTCTTGACTTCAATTCTCAGCACAACCAAAGTAAAGAAAGTGGGGAGAATATCATGCAGGATGATATGGGTAAAGGGACGTCACCAGTGGTGCTCTTAACAATTAATCGGGAGCAGATTGTCTTTAAGTGCAAGGGTATATTCAATCACACCAATCATCAAATATAAATAATTAATGCAAAAATGTTGAGTGTGCTGGAGCAACCCAACTAGCATTCAATGAACACTAATTAAAAACTATAAGCTAATGACACAGTCCTAAGAGAAACCTCGAGCCCCAAAATACCTCTCCTGCCAGGTGACTTCTCTTATCCAAAGAACAGAGAAGCCCTTGTCTGGTGGTTCTCTGCACCAACAACTGGATGTCAGGAAATGATAGAGTTGATCTGGGGATGGACAGCAAGGCAGCCAGTCTCTCTGTTGTCCTTGGAACAGCCTCATTGATGTGGCAGGACAAGTGATTTAAATATAGTTCCAAGATGGTGATGTACATTGGTAATTGGTTTCACCCAGTGAAAGTCAATGTCCAGTGGTTATGTACACATTATGAGATAATTTGTATTTGCAACAAGACATGTTCTTTGTGCATGTCCATGGAGTTGTGCTCCCTATCAATTGTAATCAGCCATTGTTAAGTATGCCTATTGCTAATACTTCTTACAGCTTCTAATCAATTGCAACCAGACATGACAAAGCATGCCTATGGCTGTTGTTCCTTATGGCCAGCAACTTAATGAGTCCTAGCATGTCCCAACAAGTCAATGGGAGCTGCTTCTTACAATGGAGAAATCACCTCTATTAGGATTATTGTTCTTGCACCCAGGAACTTCTAGGGAAGTGAGCCACCACTTGCAGTTGTCTTGCTTTCATCCAAAGAAAAGTCTCCAATATGTGAACAAGGGGACAGTGATAACTGCCTTCCCTTGGGGTCCATGAGGATGTCATTCCTCCATCATATACCCCTACTAGGGATAGAATGACCATCTCCCACTTCAATACCTGTTGTGATTGGTGAAGTTGCAACTTAGGCAGTCAAGGGAGAGAAATAAAGAATATCCACAAGCTTCTGCCCTTTCAATGCTTTATTCACTCAAATCATTCAATATAATTTTACTCTATATGCTTATTTATTTATTTATTTATTCATTTATTCATTTTAGATGTTAATGGACCTTCATTTTTATTTGTATCAAGTGCTGAGAATTGAACCCAGTGCCTCACACATTCAATGTACATGCTCTACCACTAAGCCACAACCCCAGCCCCATCACTCTATAGATTCTTAATCAAAAAAATGACAATTCGTAATGCTAGGCACTGCAATAGACATACTCAATCTACAGCAAACAATTCTAGATTAATTCTAAACACTGAAAACACTCTTAATCATGACAGGCTCATGATAGGCATTTTCACTACATGCTAAGCTCAAGTGTCACGCTTAAGTCTCAAGCCTTAGGCTCTAAGTTCATCAGATGCACACTCACTCAGGCTGTGGTGATCAGGTCAGGGATTGATGTAGGCTTCTCCTGGGGTGGTGCTGATGGCCAGTTGAGGAAAGAGTCATAGGAAGAACTTGCATTTATCACCAGGGTCAAGATGTGGCTGAGAGTGGTGAGGAAGAAGCAGAGGATCAGGCAAACTGCACATTGGGATGTCAGTCCAGGTCCTCATCAGGCTCTCTAGCATGAGGAAATCAGTATCAGCTGGCTAAATGTCTATTCACTTACTCCATCATTTATACTAAATTTGGGGGCTTCTGACCACCCTTTCAATCCCTGTAAGGTACTACAGATTTCTCAGTGACATCATTTGCCCCGAGGTTAAATCATCTGATGGTTAAAGCATCAGGTGGTCCCCACCCTGATATTCTTGCCTCTCCCCTTTTTGGGGCAAGGGCAACATGACACAGACTTCACTCTGAGTTTGTCAAGTTGAGGAGAAGGGTTATGTCTGATTATCATATTGGAGGGCTCCATAGATGTTCCTGGTGGGGTTGCAGGTTTCAAAATGGAGTTTTAATTTGAGTTGCTAAAGTTAAGGCCTAAGGCCATCCTTAGAATATCCAATGCACACAGTACTACAGACACCATGAACCCCAGGTGGGGAAAATGACAGATGGGTCTGGACTGGGTCCAGTGGTGCAGGAGTAAGGGCATATCCAACACCTCTAATTGGGAGAGAGTTGGTAAATGAACACACTTTGATTCTGTAGGAGATTTCTTTCATCCTGCCCTTTTCTCCCTGAAATAAAACAATATTTATTGAAACATATATTACAACAATTAAAAATATTTACAGGACTGGGGTTGTGGCTCAGTGGTAGAACTCTCACCTAGCATGTATGAGGCCCTGGGGTTGATTCTCAGTACCACATAAAGATAAATATAGGCATTAAATTAAATAAATCAATAAAATATTTACAAATATAAGAAAGAAAATAAAAATTATTTAAAGCTGAGCTACGGGTGTAGTTCATTGGTAGAGCACTTGACTTGTTTTAGGGACAAACGAGACAAACCATCAAAGATGGCAGGAAACAGTTTTATTTTGCTTCATCCAGGTTCAGAGGGAACAGCTTTTGCTGTAATCAATTAATCCCCCTGAACCCCAAGTTCAGGTAGTTTCAGAGTTTTATACCCAGCATAAGGGGAGGGACACAGAAATTCACAGTCTTCAAAAGTTCACATAAAAGGAGCTTTCCACCCGTATTGTGAAAGTTAACCCTTAAAGGACAACACCTGAGAAGGGGAGAGTTTCTTCTCCTGTTTCTTTCCTCCCCCTGCCAATTGTTAGCATGGAGCCCAGTTGGTAACTTATCTTAAAAATGTAGATATCTCTGTGAATCCTCAGTTCAAGGCCAGAGCTTGTTTGCACATTTCTACAAACTACTATACTGGATATGTTTGTGAAAATCTAGTAAGGTCGTGTCCAGCACCTGGAGTGTTGGTATCTTCTCTGCCAGTGGCCAACTAAAACAGAGCAATACAAAAATAGGAAGTTTTTCTATATTGAACTCTTTTGCAGGACTCTTTTGCTCACAGTCCTAAAATTAGCCATGGTGAAGATTTCTGAAGAAGCCCAGTTAAACTTTTCTGTGGAGAAAGGGGGTGCCACTCCAGCCTAGCATGCACAAAATGTTGGGTTCCATTCATAGCAAAGAAAAAATTTCAAAGTACTGAAATCCATGGCTCTATGTTTACCTTTTTGATGTTTCAAGATCCTCATTATGATCCTATTGTTTGTTGAAATATATAGACTTTCCTAGGTGTGATGGCACAGGACTGCCATCCCAGTTATTCAAGAGGATAAGGTAGGAGGATTGCAAGTTTGAGGTCAGCCTTAGTAACTTAGCAAGGCCCTCAGCAATTAGGAAGACCTTATTTCAAAATAACATAAAAAGGGGAATGAGGTTGTGGCTCAGTGGCAGAGAACTTGCCTAGCCTGTATGAGGCACTGGGTTCAATTCTCAGCATTGCATATAAATAAGTAAATAAAATAAAGGTTCATCAACGTCTAAAAAATATTAAAAATGTAGTAACATAAAAAGGGCAGTGGTGGCAAGCAAGGTGGCACATGCCCCTAATTCCAGCACCTCAGGAGTCTGAGACAGGAGGATCAACACTTAAAAGCAAACTTCAGCAATGGTGAATTGCTAAGCAACTCAGTAAGTATCTGTCTCCAAATAAAATACCAAATAGGGCTGGGGATGTGACTCAGTGGTTGAGTACCCCTGAATTCAGTCTTTGATACATACATAAATAAATAAATAAATAAATAAATAAATAAATAAATAAAATGCAGGGGAGTGGCTTCGGATATGGGTTATTGTTTAAGCACTAATTGCGAAGTTAGTGGGTTCAATACCTGATACCTCTGGCCTTGCTCTACTTCTGAAGATGTTAATCTGAGGTCAAACAAATAAAATATTTAGTCACCAAAGTAATAGATTAAATAATTCAAGTAATCTCCTTATTAGCAGAGACAGAACATTTGTGAACCTAAAAACATCTTTGTTATTCTAATGTCCTTATTAAAGACAGTTATGTTATTTTGTTTGGCATTAAATATATCTCTAGCCAGGCACGGTGGCACATGTCTGAAATCCCATCTACACAGAGACCTGTGGTAGGAGGATTATAAATTTGAGGACAGCTTGAAAAGAATAGGGAGAAACTCTCAAAAAATATGCATACCTTGATATAAAAAATATGAATAAAAATAAAAATAAAAAATGAATAAAATATGAATAAAAATTTATCTGAATACTTACAAACAGAAGAGAATGACATAGTTGAATATTTATGCAGCTTATTGAGGTTATAGAGGATCCCAAATTGTACAGTATCAACTTGATCAATAGTAGAATGGTTAAAATGCAACTAGGACATACAATGGGTAGTAATATAACTTCTAAATCAATCTCAATTCTGTTACACACTAGCTGTGCCACTTTGGAAAAATTAATTAACCATTCTGGGTTTCAGATTTCCTCCTCTATAACCTGAATCTCTATTCTTCATATAGGATTCTGAGAGAATAAAAAGCAATAATGTGCTCAAAGTACTAAATTTGTAAATAGGCATGCAGTTAGTTTACAATGAATATTAATTTTCATTGCTTTTTTAAATAGTTACTTTGTGCATTCTCTATGCTATTCTCATTCATCAAGAATTTGCATGCTAAACACTATTTTAAAATGGTGCAGATTTTAATTCATTTGATCCTCATTTCTGGCCTATGGATAGGTATTATTATTATCATGATCATGAACATCATCATAATCACCTCTCATAGATAAGAAAGTTAAAGTCCAGAGATTAAGTAACTTCCTTGAGACAACACAGTCAGTAAGAGTAACAGCCAGGAAATCAAATTCAAACAATCAACTTCCACCAAAACTTCTTTTCCAACACCCTTCCTGGCATTGGGGATTGAACGCAGGAAGACAGTACCACCGAACTACACTCCCAGGCTCTTTAAATTTTGAAACAGAGGCTCTCTAAATTTCCCAGAATGGTATGGAACTCAACCTCTATAGTAGTTGCGACCATAGGAAAGCACCAACCTCTATGCCTGGCCACAGAGCATGCTCTTAACTAAATCAGGCTTCATCATCATCCTTGCTGTCATTGTCATCATCATCATCATCATCATCATCATCATCACCATAATCTTGAATCATATACTAAGGGTGATGTACAAGGTGTTAATATATACATATTAATTATTAAAGTTTTGTTTACACAACAAATGTTTTCATAAAATGTGTACATCAGTCATGTAAAGTAAATTATATTTTAAGTAAAAATTTTGACTTGCAAATGAAAAAGTACATATGGAATCATTCTAGAAAGGTTAAAAATATTGTTAGGTCAAAAACTATAAGAAGAGATGGGGTGATAGCTCAGTGGTAGAGCACTTGCCTAGCATGTATGAAAAACTGGGTTCAATCCTCAGCACCACATAAAAAAATAAATTAATAAAATAAAGGTATTGTGTCCATCTACAACTAAAAACATTTTTTAAAAAACTGTAAATAAAACTTAGGTCTCATTCTTTATCTTTTTATTTGTTTGTTCTTACTGAGGATTTAACCCAGGATCTTTACCACTGTACTACATTTATTCTGAGATAGAAACATTAGGTTGCTTAAGGCTTTGCTAAGTTACTGAGGCTTGTCTTGATTTTGTAATCCTCCTGTCTCAGCTTCCCAAGTCACTGGGATTACAGGTATGCGCCACTAGGACCATCTACTTTCTCTTCTTATAAATTTGGTATAAAAATTGTTCAATTAATAATTTCTACCTTTCCAGGCCTAGTAGCACATGCCTGTAATCCCAGTGACTTGAGATGCTGAGATAGAAGAATCACAAGTATGAGACCACCCTCAGTAATTTACGCAGGACCTGAGCAACTTATCAAGACACTGTCTCAAAATTTAAAAATAAAAAGGGCTGGACAGGCAGGGCTCTATCCCTGATGCAGAGGTTACCATAGTAAGACAGATGAACACCCCTCTTCTCACCGTTTCCTTTTGTGTATGTGGCAAGAGCACCCAAAAATCTGTTTTCTTAGCATAAATTCCTGCTGTGACACAATGAAAACTTGGACTCCCTCATACAGAGAGAGAAGCAGTACTTGGGTGTGCAGACTGCACCGGGGCTTCCCAGCAAAAAAGAACAGAGGAGATGGGGGGACAGAGGAGAAGACCAAGGCCAGGCATTTTTTGGAGGGGAAGGAGTAGATTAAATAAGAGATTTGGAGAGAGCAGCTGAAACCCACTTGGGTCAAGAAAGTCCCTGATAAAAAGCAGGTGGTGGGGTGTTGGATATGGCCACCAGATGATGAAAACATAATTTGCTGGGAATTTTTGGATGATTTGTGCGATGGCAGTGGCTCTTTTGCTTGTGATGAGGTTGCTCTAGAGTGGGGGGACATGGTTGTCGGAATCATTGAGTGACTGGAGCCCGGTCACACTGTACACAACACTCCCAGGAGTATATGGCCATGTGCAGGGTCCAGGCTGTGCACATGACCTCCCCAGGGCTGGGGCAGGTCCGTGGTACTTAGGCTGCACCTAGACGGCTCGTTGTGGCTTGAACAAATGAGATTTGCTAGTTGCATTAGCTGGGCCTTGCCATCTGGAGACGGAGGTGGCATTGTGGACCGTGGCACTCTTCAGAGGCTGAAGAGCACAGGTGGCACCAGGGAGAAGAGTCTGATGTCTCCAGTTGGGCAGTCTGTTCTCTGGTCTGTCTAAACTTTTGGAAGCTGTAAGGCCCAAAAGATCCCACGAGTGGCCTTGTTTCTGTGTTTGTTGGTGTTTGTGGAGAAGGCGTCCCTGGGCGCAATTGCCCCCAGAAGCCCGGCCTCACTCTTGCTAGCTGGCCCCACTCCATGCCCAGTGCTTTGTGTCCATTTTGGTCTTGGTCCAATAGTGTTTCTCAAACCTGGCCATGTGACCTGAGGCACAGTTAAAAATCATCCCACCCAGGGTTTCTTCCACAGACTGATTCTGCAATGAGCCCATGGTCAGCTCCGTTGGCACAGTGCTGTGGGGGCAGTGTGTAGCCAGGGTGGAGACCCCTGGGTTCAAAGCTGACGTCCTCATGGAGAAGACCCACTGTGTGGATCAGAGGACGTGACAGGACATGGAAGAGCCCAACCACGTGGACATATGACAATGATGAGGACTTGAGACACACTCCCAGGTTACTGTTTTCTCAGAGCATCCGCATGCACATGTCACCATGTGTGACTGGGGATGGGTGGTCCTTCTGAGTCAGGGCCTGGGGTATGTTCCTAGTGATGAATAGATGTTCTGATGTCAGGGTTTTTCTGTGGCACGGGAGGGTGAATGTCGGCTCTGGCGAAGTTTAACAAGGCGACAACGAGGGCGGAACACTGGTGGCCTCCAATCTCCTGTTGCCACGCACCAGCTCTATGTGAGGACATGGAAAATGACCAGATCTCCTAACTTAGAAAGCTCGTGTCCTTGGCTTCCTCTTGCCTCTCGTGGCAAAGATGCACAGGTGCTTGGGACACTTACGATGGATGGTTGTTGGTATTTTACAAGACGGTACAACTATCAGTGCTGACAGAGTTGGGAATATCCCTGCTACCTTAGCTGTCACTGCTGGGCCTCCCTGGCCCTCAGCCCCGTAGCCCCTGGTCTGTCTGCAGGGATTTTTGTCACTGTGGGCACTTCTGTGGCATGCATGTGGCCTTCTGTGCGTGGCTGCTTTCCTTCAGTGCAACATTTCCGAGGGTCACTGTGTTCTTCCACGTTATGGTCTGGTCATTTTCTGTCACCTGGATGACCCCGTGAGGCTCACACTGGTGGGTGTGCTCGTGGTCCCACCTCTGGGTGTGATGGAGAATGCTGACGTGGATAGCTGTTTTCAGTTCTGTTGGGGAGCTGGTGAGAAGTGGCCATTTAGGGTCATAGGGTAATGTTATATTTAGCTTTTTAAAAAATTGCCAAAGTGTTTTCCAAAGTAACCGCAAAATTTGACATTCCCCCAGCAGCCCTGGGGGCTCCCGTTGCTCCTCACCTCCCCTAGGACCAGGGTTGCCGGGTGTCAGATCCCAGTCTCCCTCAGGGGTCGGAGGTGGTTTTTATCGTGGTTCCTCCCCACATACACCAGTAATTAATCTGCTGAACACACATGATCATGGTCAGCTTTACGTCGTCTTAAAGAAAAGGCCTGCTCAGATGTCTTGCTGCTTGCGGCTGGGCTGTCTTTGATGGTTGATGGGTCATGGCGCTCTTTACATATTCTGGATATAAATCCTCTGTCAGATATGTGGTTTCCAGGTATTTTATAACCACAGCAAAATCCCCATTACACTCAAAATTTCTGGACAATTTTCCAGGGCTTTGCGACTAGTAGGAACAGACCCACTGGCAATGCCTGGGAGATGCTTGGGGAGCACCTGGGACAGACAATACAGGGGCCTTGACCAGCCGACAGGAAAAGCAAAATTGGAAGAAGTAGAGGGACAGAGAGACAAGAAGAAATTAAGCACACCTGGTTGAAATCATCGAGTCAGAGTCCCTGAAATGAGCCATAAAGTAGAAATGTCAGCAACAAGTACCTTTGGGGAGTGGAGGATGAAGAGGGCTCCTCTGATTCTGGAGGTAGATGTTTCCAGACGCTCTTTTGGTTCCAGAAATTCAGCTTTGGGTCATTGAAGGAACCTCACACCTTTCTTTGGCTGGGTTCCTCAGCCTGGAAAGCCATACGGGGTGTCTGGAGAGGCCATTAGTGCTGATGTGGATTCATCCACAGGGCACATGTCTAGTCCCCTGGAATAAGGCATCCAATGAAAGAGTTAGTGCTTGCAGTCTAGCTGGGACACGCAGCTGACATCATAGTGTAAGCACTGGAGAACTTTAATGTAGGTGCATCATGAGAATTAGGCAGCGAGGGCTGGCGGGGGGCTATGGCTTAGGTAGATGACATTGGCCAGTCTTACAAAGTCACTCTTGAAAGAAGCCTGACAGGTGAAGGACTGAGCCTGGATCTCAGGGGGAACTTCTTGTTTAAATGTCCTGAGGTGGGCCTGGTGCTTAGCTGGACAGTGGGGAGGTGAGCGTGGCTGGTGGGTGAGCAAGGCCATGTGGTATGGGGAAGCTGCAGGACTTCCCAGGGTCAGCGAGGACCATGGTCTCTCTCCAAGTGGAATGGATGTGGAGGCATTGAACAGTGCCCGTTGAACTGGCTGTTGAATAGTGGGGCCAGGCATGGTGTCTGCTGTCACCAGGTCTCTGTGGCTGTGGATGGAGAGCAGGTTGCAGGGTTCAGGCCCAGGTGCAGAGCAGAAAGAGCCATCAAGAGCCCTGTGCAGTGACTGGAGAGAAAGACGACGGGGCAGAGCAGGCTGGTGGCCATGGAGGATCTGGCAAGTCTCAGGAGATCAGATGTGGGCTGGGGGCACAAAGTCAGAGGTGATCCCAGACTTCTACCCAGGTGACTCACAGATGGACTTGGGTTTAATGGGACAGAGAAGGTCTGGGACAGGGGTGTGTGTGTGTGTGTGTGTGTGTGTGTGTGTGTGTGTGTGTGTGTGTGCATCCATGGCTCAGCTTCTGACAGGTTCACTGGGGAGGGTCCATTCACCATCCCTCCTGATAAGGGGTGGGCAGTGCAGTGTAACTCATCCTGCGACACCCACACAGTGCTGCTGACTCTGTCCTGGGGAAGGAGAGCCGGACCGTCCTATGGCTGGCAGGAAGGTGGCGAGTACAGAGGGAATCCTTCACCCAGAGCTGCACAGGCCTGGGGCCCTGAGCTGCTGACCTTGCCCTCAGGTGCTCTTGAGTCAGCTGTCCATGCCTTAGCCTCCTGAGATTCCTGGTACCCCATGAGTCTTGGCCCCTCCGGCCTTCATTTCCTTGTTTCTTGCTCTGGGGAAAGGTCACAGCCCAGGTGACTCAGGGCCTCTTCCCATCCTCCGGCACCTGCCTCTTCATCGACACTGGGTCTCGCTGCTAGGAGAGATGAATGGGCCAGAAGTGTCACAGCTTGGTGGTTCTTAGTACAGTGTGTGCTAGCAGCTGCCACCATCCTACTTGTGCCCACTGTGCCCCCCTCAGATGCCAAAGCAAGCCCTCTCCTCCCAGTGTGCCCTCTACCTAACCAGGAGGCCAACCAGGTGCAGCTCCCTCAGGGGTTCAGACCTGGCACCTCCAGGACTCTCTTGACGTGTGTGTGGTGGGATCCAGTGAGCAGCCCCAGGTGACTACAGAAGGGGGACAAGGGGACCCAGGGGAGGTGGGAGTGTGAGCTGGTGGCATCAGGCAGTGTCTCATGGCCACTTGGGGCTCTACTGACCTACACTGATCCCTGGGGCAGTGGTGTTGTGAGGGGTTCCCGAGAGGTTGTCACAGGGCTGATTGGCCACGCTGGACGACTGCTCTGGCAGAGGCCTGGGACCCCTGGGGGCTGGCACGATTGCGGGGGATGGTGGCCGGGGCCACCTATGGCTCTGCAGACTGCTGCTGGTTGGTGTGCAGGTGGTGGCAGTGCTGTGCCATCTGTCTGCACAGACATTCAAGTCTGCTGAGCCTGGGAATGGAGGTGCATTGAGGAGCCCTCAGTGACCGTTTGGTTTCTGGTAGTAACCTCAGGTGTCCCCCACCTGTGCATGCAGCTGGGCTCAGCTGGAGAAGCTGCTTCTGCTGATGAGAAGGAAGGCATGAGTGGCTTGAACCACACCTGCCCTGTCAGGTGTGGGTGACTGGAAAGGAAACGACCAGCTGCCCGGGACGCCAGGAACAGACAACTGCTCCCACACAAGGAGCCCCAGTACTTCCTTCACGGTCACTCATTATTAAAATCTGAAAGCAGTAGTGGCCAACGTTTACAGATTGCTCCCCATGTCCAGGCACAGTGCTTGAGTTTTCAGGATGGAAGAAAGTGGTTTTTGGATAATATAGAATATATTATTTAACACGTTCTCTCTGGTCATATTTTTGTTGCCCTGGCCAAAGCCTAGCCAATGACATGGAAATAGAACTCTTCTGATGATATTTTAAAAGGCATTTGATTTACTGATTATTACTCCCTTTTCTCTCCTTCCCCTTTTTCTTGCCTTGAAATAGTTATGATGGCGAGAGCTGTAGCAGCCATCTTGTGCCCGTGAGCCAAAGGGCTGAAAAATCAAAAGCCTTACTGTAGACATTATTGAGACCTGGGCCAATGTTAAAATGATCTGTTCCTAAGCATCTCAGTATGTAAAGAATATAAGTGTTTGCTATTTGAGCTACTGTGGTCATGCTTTATTACCTACAGCAAAACCCACCTCAACTAATACACAGATGTTAAGTTATTTGATACTTAAATGGAGCCCTCCTTTCAAAGGAGAAAATGTATGCTGTTTTGGGAATGATTCAGTAGGAACCATTGTCCATGCCCTTGTAGGATTGTTTCTATTTGGGCCTGTCATCTCCACAGAAGTGGCAGTCTCTGGGAATACTTTGCTGAGGATTATTTAGAAAATGACCATAAATCACCCCAAACCCTACCTCTCAGAGATTAGCATTGAATATATATTTGGGGGAATAATTTTAAAAATCCTTTTTCTTACACCAAGCTCACTATAGTTGAGGTTGTAACTTGCACATGCACACACACTGGTGCGCACACTTATCTCTCACAAATCTGTCATAGAGGACAACATGTTTTTATGTTCATGTCCAAATTGCTACAGATTCTAGTCCCTGGTCACTCAAAGAAGAACTCAGGTGCTTCAAAAGTTCTCTTTTTTTTTTCTGTGAAACTCTGGTGGCATGTCACTAGCCCTCTCGTGTCCCAGAGGCATGTCCCTCCCCTGGGTGCCACTAGCCTTCTGCCTGAGCAGGCTCCAGGCCCCCCACAGCATGGGAAGTCACCAGTGACCATGCTCTTCCCAGAGCTGCCCAGGCCACCCTCGGCAGCTTCCCAAATTCTTCTGGGTCCCTCCGTTTCTCCCACTGCCAACGTCTCTGCAAAGACGGTTTCTCCCTTCTTCCTGTTGCTCCGATTGTCACTTCCTGGCTGCCTGTGATCTGTTCTTCCTCTTACCCCATGTCCACCAAGTGCAGAAATCCTTTGGATTCACTCTCCAAATCTGTCTAGATTCTGACCCATGAGGCTGATCGGTAACCTCCCCCAAACTGTTACTTTACTTGGGACCAGGGAACATGTCATCTCCCACAGAAAAGGGGCTTTGAGAATGTGGATAAAGTTCCTGACGTGGGTAGAGGATCATGGGTCGCCCAGGGACTCATAGTGGGACTCAGAAGAGGGTGGAAGCAGGATCAGAGCCAGAGAAGGAGTGAGGCAGTAGGAACAGAGGAGATGGGACAGCGGGTACAAGATGGCAGAGGAATCAGAAGATGGGACCCTGCTGCTTTATGGGTGGGAGAAGGGGCCTCCAGGCAGAGCTCAGGCAGCCTCAGGAGCAGGGAAAGCTTAGGGGATGGTCCTATCCTTGAGTCTGGGGAGGGAGCACAGCCCTACCATACCATGACCTTGGGGCTTCTGACCTCCAGCGCTGGGAGAAGAAATTCCTGCTGTTCAGCCAGGAGCTTGTGCTGATTGGTTACAGCAGCATCAGGGAAGGGGTCCACTCTCACCTGGCCAGCTGCGCCCCAGGTCCTGCAGGAGCCTCATGACTGTGCTCCCCAGCCAACCTCTGCCCCTAAGGCTTATGCGCAGCCAGAGTGGACCTTTGGGACCCCTTGGGTCCCATCATGGCTGACCTCTGCTCAAAGCCAGCAAGCCCCCCAGTTTCCTCCTGGGAAAGGCAATGCTGCCCTTGTCTTCAGAGTGCTGCTCCAGAGGTCACACCTGCCCCTCCTCTGCCTCTCCTCTGCCCCTCTACCTGCCCCTCCTCTGCCCTTCCACCTTCCCTCCACCTGCCTCTCCACCTGCCCCTCCACCTGCCCCTCCTCTGCCCCTCCACCTTCCCTCCATCTGGCCCTTCATCTGCCCCTCCAACTGTCCTTTCATCTGCCCCTCCACCTGCCCCTCCTCTGCCTCTCCTCTGCCCCTCCAACTGCCCTTCCATCTGCCTCTCCACCTGCCCCTCCACCTGCCCCTCCTCAGGCACCCCACCTGCCCCCTCCCTCTGCCATCTGCACCAGCCATGCAGTCTCCAGGCCCTTTCCAGAGCACGCAGGGCCTCTTGCACCACAGTCTTGGAGCCGCCATGCCCTCTGCAGGATGGACACGTTTCTCATGCAGAACCAGCTTCTGCTCAGCTGCCGACTTTTCCATCATGTCCATCTGCAGTTTCTGTACTCTCAAGGCCCTGCCCCATTCCACTTCCTGTCTCATGGTACTTGTCACTAACAACCCTTGTGATTTGATTACTCATTAGCCTCCTGTCCCCCATCAGAACATCAACCTCACAGGAGAGGGACCGCGGCTTTTAACCTGCATTTTCCCACAAGTGCACCGATGGACGGCAGCCCATGGTGTTCCCGTGGCCACCAGGGCTCCAGGAAGACTAACCATTAGTTTTATTGAAATAATTGGCTTCCTAAAAGAAATTGGTGTGACTGTGTGCATGAGCCTTAGAGCATCGCCCAGGGCCAGCTGTGCTCTCAGCTGTTTCTGGGTGGGTATGCAGCAGGTCCCCTCTCCCCTAAACAGACACAAGTCCAGTGGGAGACTGGGTGGGAGCCGCCCCCCCAGGCTGTCACTGGCCTCCCCCATCTTCCCTACATCCACTGAGCAGCAGCCCCCATTAAAAAGTCGGACCCACGACACGCATGTGAGGGCAGGTGCAAGGGTCCCTCCTGGTGCTGCTGGGCGTGTGTGAGCCTGCAGAGCAAGCTCTGCTACACCTGCTGAAGCGAGCTCCCCAGAACATTATCCTGGCTTTATTCTCTATAGTATTATATAAAAACCATTTTATTGTAGCTATTAAACAACCTGTGTAAACATAATTTTTATGACTGCAAGATATTCGTCATATGGTGAATATCTATCACTTACTTGACTCTCCCATTTCTTGGATATTTAGGGTGCCTCCTGGTTTTCATGATTATAAGTCTCCTGAATGTCATGATGAAAGCCCTCCTGGAGGGGAATCTTAATGTTGACACAAAGGCTTTGCCATCTGCAGCGGGGAGATTTACCTGACCTGTGATGGCAGGGAACGTTGTGGGCAAGGGCTCCCAGGGTCCTGGGAATGGAGCCTTGGCCCCAGGTGAGGGCATGTCATGCAGGAGAGCAGTCCTCTTGAGTGGGCCCACAGGTATTGATCAGCAAGCAGACCTTCATTCATCTATTTCTCCTACAAATGTTTGCTAAGCACCTACTATGTGCCAAGTCTTGTTCAAACATGGCTTTTTCAAGGAGTGTTTGCTAGCCTGGCCGCAGCACCCTGAAAAACTTACCAGAAGTCCAAATTCTTGGGCATCATCCACAGGATTGCATCAGAACCTCTAGAAGAGGGGCCGGCATCTCCGTTTAACAGAGCTTCCCAGAAGGCTAAAGTTTGAGGATCATGACTGTAAAATGGCCCAGCATTACAACTGTGGAAAATGTCTGTGTTTCCTGCGAACTTGTGTGATGGACAGTGAGCGTGCATTGAAGTACAGGGAAGTAGATCAGGTGGTGAGTTTGAAGGAGAAAAATACAGAAGGAGAAATCGAGCAGGTGCCTGAGGAGAGGGAGGACAAGCCCTTTGGACACATGAGGGAAGGACATTTCACGGGGGATGCAGGGAAACAGGCATCAGTGGCCTGGGCCGACACAGCACAGACACCAAGCATATTTGCCACCACTGGGCTGCTGAAGTGTGGAGGAAGGGGATCAGAGATGGGGAGCCAGGGATGGGGAGTGTCACACAGAGTATCACAGGAGGCTGACACAGGAGAGCAGTGCGTGTGCACTGAACACTCTTCTGAATTTTCCAGTGGAGCAGGCATCAGCTCCTGGAACTCTGAACCTCTAGGGAAGCTTAACTCATGTTCTGGGCAGCTGGGTCCCTCCCTCCTTCTCCCCTGACTCTGAGATATCACACAGAATGGAGAAAATGGTGAAAAGCTTTGTTCAGTGGATTCAAAACAACTGACAGTGATTGAAAGAGCAGGGCCGCAGACACGGCTATCAGAGATCCCTCCCCGGAGGAGCACGGTCGAACACCTGCAGTATCAGGCAAGATTAATATGTTCTGGGGACTCTTCCTGAAATCGCCTCCTTTAGAGTTTCTTAATTCCTTGAAGAATGACTGTACATCTTGTCTCCAATCATCTTCTCTATTTCTGAGCTGTCACCTTGGGAATGGAAGAAGGAGCTGAGGATCCAAGACACTGAGTGGATGTGTTTTAATGTGTGAAGGAATCACCAGGAAGGTGCAGGTCACCTCTACTTGCTTCTTGGGAAGGTGTTATTATTGTGCCTTCCTAGAAAAGCATGCTTTGATTGACATTGAAAGGGGTGTGTCCCTAAGTAGCATCTCAGAGAGGAAGTGAGAGGAGCAGTACTTGAGGGGGTCACCCAGGGTGAAGTGGTGACTTCTGGCCAGGGGCTGACTCTCGAGGCAGGTCCACTCGGTGCAGAGAAGATACCACTGCATTTGCACATTCAACCAGAAAGTGGTGTTGACTAAGAGTCTTGGCTGGTGTCATTAACATTAGATGGCAATGGCTGACACTTCAGTTCCCACCCAGGGGGACTCTATGTGTGGTCACAGCTTTATACATGAAAAAAGGAACAGAAGTTCCTTCCATTTTGATGTTGATTTTAGTGACTGACTTGGGCCTTGGGCAAAATTTGAGAAGTTCTGGATTTCCACCATGAAGCAGCACCTGGGACATGCTTCACGGTGGCGGTTAGTATCAGTGATTCACCATTTCTTGATCCAGGAGACTGAATCCAGAGGCCACATCAAAAAACAGCGTGTGGTGGAGGAAAAGTGATTCGGTGGTTGTTCATTTCTGTTCCACACTGTGGGGTGGAGTGAAGAGGAGGCCAGGCACCTACTGACTCACCTGTAGATCAATCGCAGATATTTTTAAAGAAACAGGGCTCCGTGGCCTTACATTCTAGGTTAAGATGCTATGGATTTAGTTTGATAACTAATTTTCTTTTAAGGCCTGGTTTTAAGCAGCATTTTTGAAATAGCATATATTTGTCCTAATATGAGTCCTGGCTAGGTGTCTCCAAAGTCAGGGGTGTATCAAAGGGAGGAGGAGGAAGCAGGAAGAGGGAACCTTTTTTTTTCTTTTGGTCTGACTACTATTTATTCTTCTTTTTTAATTTGTATATAAAAGCAGAATGCATTATAATTCTTATTACATATACAGAGCACAATTTTTTTATATTCTGGTTGTATACAAAGTATATTCACACCAATTCATGTCTTCATAAGTACTTTGGATGATAATGATCATCATATTCCACCATCATTAATAACTCCATGCCCTCTCCCTTCCCCTCCCACTCCTCTTCCCTATCTAGAGTTTGTCTATTTCCCCCATGCTCCCTCTCCCTAGCCTACTATGAATCAGCCTCCTTATATCAGAGAAAGCATTCGCCATTAGGTTTTTTGAGATTGGCTAACTTCACTTAGCATTATCTTCTCCAACTCCATCCATTTACCTACAAATGCCATGATTTTATTCTCTTTAATTGCTGAGTAATATTCCATTGTGTATATATGTAACAGTTTCTTTATCCACTCATCTATTGAAGGGAATCTAGGTTGATTCCACACTTTAGCTATTGTGAATTGTGCTGCTATACACATTGATGTGGCTGTGTCCCTGTAGTGTGCTGTTTTTTAGTCCTTTGGGTAAAGACTGAGAAGAGAAATAGCTGGGTCAGATGGTGGGTCCATTCCCAATTTTCCAAGTAATCTCCATACTGTTTTCCATACTGGCTGCACCAGTTTACAGTCCCTCCAGCAGTGTATGACTGTGCCTTTTCTCCACATCCTCACCAACAGTTATTGTTTTTCTTCCTAATAGCTGCCATTCTGACTGGAGGGAGATGAAATCCTAGAGTGGTTTTGAATTGTATTTCTCTAATTGCTAGAGATGAACATTTTTTCATATATTTATTGGTTGATTGTATATCCTCTTCTGAGAAGTGTCTGTTCTGGTCCTCGGCCCATTTATTGATTGGGTTATATTTTTTTTGGGGGGGGTGCTTAGTTTGAGTTCTTTATATACTCTAGAGATTAGTGCTCTGAGTAAAAATTTGCTCCCAAAATGTAGGCTCTCTATTCACCTCACAGATTGTCTCTTTTGCTGAAAAGAAACTTTCTAGTTTGAATCCATCCCATTTATCGATTCTTGGTTTTAATTCTTTTGCTAAGGTGTCTTATTAAGGAAGTGGGGGACTAATCCCACATGATGAAGATCAGTGCCTACTTTTTCTTCTGGTTTAATTCCTAGGTCCTTGACCCATTTTGAGTTAAGTTTTGTGTATGGGGAGAAAGATGGGTTTAATTTCATTTTGTTGCATATAGGTTTTCAGCTTTCCCAGCACCATTTGTTGAAGATGCTACCTTTTCTCCATTGCATGTTTTTGGAACTTTTGTCTAAAATAAGATAATTACAATTTTGTGGGTTAGTCTCTGTGTCCTGTATTCTGTATCATTAGACTACCAGTCTGCTTTGGTGCCAATATCATGCTGTTTCTATTACTATTGCTCTGAGGTATAGTTTAAGTTCTGGTATTGTGATGCCATCTGCCACCTTCTTCCTGTTGAGGATTGCTTTATTCTGGGTTTCTTATTTTTCCAGATGAATTTTCTATTTCTATGAGGAATGTCATTGGGATTTTGATCAGAATTGCATTAAATCTGTATAGTGCTTTTGGTAGTATGGTCATTTTGATATTAATTCTGCTTATCCAAGAGCAAGGTAGATCTTTCCATCTTCAAAGATCTTCTTTGACTTTTTTCTTTAGGGTTCTGTAATTTTCATTATATAGATCTTTCACTAAGTTGATTCCCAAGTATTTTATTTTATTTTTTTGAGGCCATTGTAAATGGGGTATTTTTCCTTTTTTGTTGGTTTATCTTATATACAAAAATGCATTTGATTTATAGGTGTTGATTTTATATCCTGCTACTTTGCTGAATTCATTTACTAGTTCTAAAAGTTTTCTGGTGGAACTTTTAGGGTCTTCTAGGTATAGAATGATATCAAATAGTGCCAATTTGAGTTCTTCTTATGTGTATTTCTTTAATTTCTTTCATCTAATTACTCTGGCAAGTGTTTCAAGCACTGTTAAATAGAAGTGGTGAAAGGGGGCATCTGAGAGGGAACTTTTTATCAGGGCCGAAAACCCATGTCTGGCCTCACGTGTAATCATCTCAAAAGACCATCACTACATTTGGCATCTATGTTTTAAAAACATATTGAATATAAACATTTAAAATATTGCATGTTTTAATGACGTTCTTCGGTTTTAATAGAGTTATGTATTAGTCAGCTTTTTTATTTCTATGACAAAATACCTGAGAAAGTCAACTTAAAAGAGAAAAGGTTTGTTTGGCTCATGGTTTCAGAGTTGTCAGTCCATGGTGGTTTGGCTCTGTCACTTTAGGGCCTGTGGGAACTCAGCATGTCATGGTGGGTGTGTATAGAGGAGAGGACCACTCACCTCATGGCAGCTGGCAGCAAAGAAAGGACAGATGGTGTCCACATGGTCCCTTTGAGTACACACTTGCAGTGATCTAACCCTCCCGTTGAGGCTCCAATTCCTGAAGGTTCTACCACTTCTGAGTATTATCAAGCCTGAGCCTTTGTGGGCCTACTAAAGTCCATATCCAGATTTAAGTAGGCTTACCAGTCCCTCTGGGCTGGGCTTCCCCAGCCTTGGGAGATAAGACCTAACCTTTCTGGAACTCTGACCACTCCAGCCTGTCACACCCCCTTCCACTGAGTCAAAGAATTTCATTGACTTATCTTTTCTAGAACTGAACCAGCAACCCCAATATCAGTGGTATGACCAGGGGTCTCCTCTAGGAAGCTCCCTGTGGGCATCCATCTCTGCCTGCAGACTGGGAGCTCCCCGACCAATGCAGCTTTTTGTTATCATGCTCGGTGTGTCCACACAGGGCTGGATGGACCCATTTTGTGGTAAACACCTAAAGGAAGTGAGGCTCTAGTGTGCAGCATCAGTGACCTCAACATTATCGTTTCCTGTTCTTTCTGGTTCTGAATCACAGCCTCAGCGTTGTGACTGGCTGACAGGCTTCTGTCCCTGAAGGAAGCCCTTCCTGGAGTCCTCCCCTCCTCCTTGTAGGAATGAGCTCCCACCACCTTCTTCTGCAGAAATTCTCCCCACTGCTTGCACAGTGTTGGGGCACGGGGTCCTCCTTCCTCTGCCCTGCAGGCAGACCACTCATATGGGGGAAGCCCTGGGGTCTCTTGGGGGGGGCACCAAGGTCTCCAGGAATGTTAGGGTCTGTAAACAAGTCAAGATGGCACCTGGCATTTTGCCAGAGAGAGTGGTTTGAGAAGTAACACCAGCGAGCCATTAAGTGTGGAGATTCCTTATTGGTTGACTGCTATATCTAGTTTATGTTAATTAAGATAAGCTGTGTGGAATGTATATATACCCCTTCTGTCCTACAATAAACAGCTCCCACTCCTGCTTTATCAGTCTTCACAAATTGCTCGTCACCCCCTGGTTAGTTTGCTGCAGCCAGACTGCAGCACAGAGGACGTGGATTTGAGTGGAAACAGCTGTCCTGGATGGCTGAGAGCTGCCCTGTGGAAGGGCAGGCCCACGCCAGGCCACCGCTGCAGGCCTCCTCTGAGTGTCCAGGGAACTAAGAAATGCAGGTGCTTTTATGTAGCCATCATCTTTTAGAAACTGTTAAGCACCACGTAGGAGTGTGCAGGGGGCTTCCAGCTCAGCAGGCCTCATCCTCCAAACCCTTCAAAGTCAGGTCCAGCCCTTGGCCAGTCCTAGGCCACAGCAGGTGACCTAGGACTGTGACTTGGGGCATTTGCTTGAAATTTGGAGGGGCTGAGGGTGGAATAGAGTGCAGGCCACTGAGGTGGACCCCAGTGCAAACTCGGGCCACCAGGCTCAGGTGAGCTTCCTTGGTGGCAGTGCCTGACACTGCTGCCACCGGCCCTGCTGGGAGGCTGAGCACCATCAGTGTCACTTCACAGGGACAGGTGCAAATTGCTGTGTAGCGCTGTGGCACTGTGGTGGCTCCATTCTCTTTGCTTTGTACCATGCCAACATTTTGCTTCAACCCACCATTCCCCTGAGCTGAACAGCTTCTGTGAGTCTGGGTCCTGGAGACTCCCTCACCCTGAATGCAATCTGAGGGACGCCTGGCCACAATTTAAAGGAAAATGTCCATGTGTGGTTCACACAGTTGTCCCGTGATAAAACCAGCTCTGAGCCGCCTTTTCAGCATCTCTGATTCATCATCTTAAGGTACCAGGTGTCCTTATGTTGGAGCTGAGAGTGAGCTCACCTGAGGCTGAGTGGCCTCGACTGGCTTTGCACAGTCTGTCCCTGCTGTTCCCTTCACCCAGCTGCATCCCAGCCAGGGCAGCCCCCGAGAGGTTCATGGTACTGATCAATTGTGTCATTAGAGATAATACAGATATTGAAAACTGGTGGTCCTTGAGCTGCCCCCAAATCATAGACCTGGTTGATTTGACCTGTTGCATGAGAGATGGCCTCTCAAGGAGCCTGCTCTCAGCTCAAGGGTCCACTTTTTTACCCAGTCACTTATTCACTCCACCAGTACTGAGGGGGCAGCTTCCAAGTGCCAGAGCTGCTCTGATCCTAGAGATACAGCTGTGAACACAAAACCTGCCCACAGAGAGCTTTCCTCCCAGAGGGGAGGACTTGTACAAGAAGCACTTCAACAATCAAGGATGTTCCAGGTGATGGTAATTATTAAGAGAAAAAATTAAATAGGAAATGGGAACAGCTTCTTGAGGGAGAGAGAAACCAGGTGCACCTCACTTTGGGGCAAACACCTGAAGGAGTTGAGACTGTAGTGTGTCTCTCGGGGTGGAAAAGGGCCACAGGTGGCATTAGGGCTAATGCTATGGTCCGTAGTGGAGGAGTTTTAGGCTCATCCTGGGGTCAGGTGAAAAGGAGGGCAGAGAAGCCAGGTTGGGAAGGGACAGCAGCCCTGGGCTTTGGCTGGTTTGCTCTGATCAGGATGAGGGTCTTGGAGGGTGTGGGGCAGAGCATGGTAAGACCTTCATTGAACCTCCCTGGGAATTCTTCTGTGAGGTGCCTCTCAGAGCGGCCCTGCTCCACCTTGTCTGCCCTGTTGGTTCTGAGGCCAGAATCACCTCTCCCAGGATGTCATCTCTCTGGCCCTGCAGACATCCAATCTGCAGCCCCAGTTGGCTAACAAAGGGAAGGACTGAAAGGTGTCTGGGGTGAAAGGGAGGGTTCACTCTTCCATGTCCCCTCTGTAGAGCCCCCTCCTTATTTATGGGCTTCTTGGATTGGGAAGAAATTAGCTCACAATCAGTAGTGAAATATTTTAAAAGGAGAAAAATGCAATACAAAAAAAGTTCATGCATAAAATATCATTATTATTTTATCCGCAGACCCTGAGGATTTTAACTGAAAGGCCAATAAACAAACCATTGTGGGTCTTTCTAGAACTTAGGAAGTTTCTGGCAATACTGGTGACATTTAGACACATACATCCTGATGACAATTTAAAGGTCAGAAAAGTCTCAGGGTCAGATGCTCTTGCCTTTGCCCTCAAACAATATGGAGTAAACCTTGCCACCTTCCTCTTAGCTGTGCTTGTTAGAGTTTAAAAGGCCTGCAGCCAGGATTTGGTGGGACTAGCCTGGGAGCTTGCTCTGGGTCTGCGCTCCTCACTGGTGATGTCTGGACTGTCCTGGTACTCTGCATTTGCATGGACCTCCCCACCCAACAGCCTCTGTGGAGCAGAGTTACCTTGTGGGGCTGGTTCTGAGACCAGAACCCAGGCTGGGCTTCCTTTGAGCTAAGGAGCCAGGTTGAACAGTAGTACAGGCTGAAGCCATCCCACTGTGTTTAGATTGAGTCGATTGCCCTCTGTCCTATGGTAGTCCCAGGCTGCCTCCCCTCAGATGCTCCCCCCTCCATTGCAGTTCCGCTGTCTGGAGTATCCACCCAGCCACCTTCTATACCACCACTCTTTGACCTCCTGTCTGAAATTACTGTGTCTGGTTCTTTGCTAATGGCTATGTCTTTTCCCTCCAGTAGGATCAAATAGCTCCTGTCCAGGGTAACAACTCTGGTTATCACCAGACTACTCCTGACTCCTAACAGGTCCTCAATAAATATTTGTTAAATAAGTAAGTAGGCTGAAGCTACTACACAGCAGATGGTCATCATTTCTGCTGAACTGCTGATGTGACTTTATGCAAACATCTGCCCGACTGCATTTCCCCTGAATAATGCAGCAATAAATATTCTTGTGTATATAGTTCTGGTTGCTTGTGAAAAATGTAAACTGGATATATCCTTAAATGTGGATTACTATGTGCTTGAAAGTTTTGATATTGCCAAATGTTCTTCAAAAAGTTAAACTAATTTATAACCCTACCAGAAGGACAGGAGAATATTTGTTTCGAATGCTGTAAGCAGATGGGATGGTATCAAGGTCTGGCCTTTGGAATGGAGGTTGAAAGTAGTGTAAAAATGTGTTCTCCTTCTGGAGAATTTCTTGGGATACAAGTCTCAGAGATATTTCAGAAATTGAATATGATAAACATTTGTCAAAGTGTGTGTGTGTGTGTGTGTGTGTGTGTGTGTGTGTACTTGAATTCATAGAAGCTAAGCTCCCAGACATACTCACAAGCTGCAGGGAGTGCCATGCTGATCTGAAATGAATTTCCTTCAGGTAGAGTGCTGGAGGGCAGTCAGGAACTCAAGCCCTGCTAAACTCCTCTGAGGCTCAGGATTGGCAGCAAGGTCACTATTATTAGTCCTTACTGGAAGAGAATCCGAGGGTCTCACATGACATGGTTGCATGACTACCACAGATGAAGAAAAGTTATTCCAGGTTTAGAGGATGCCTGAAAAGTATAATATCTGGTTATTCAAAATTCACATCAATGTGTCTGGAAATATTAAGCAAGAACTCAGATCTGGCAAAAAACCTGACATTTTTAAAAAAATTCCAACTTTAATACTAAAAATAATGTTTGTACTTAACATATAAACGTATTTTCAAATCTCACTGCAGTGCCCACTTAAAATATAGTCATACCCCCATTTAATAATTCATCATAATTTTAAAGCTTTAAAATGGACAGATTTGGTCATCACAGTGTTTTTGCCACATTGACTAATAAACAGATACTCCTCTGCCTCTTTATGAGGATTAAATTAGATTTACACAAATGTATTATTTTCCACTTTGAGGAACATATTCTCACAAAAATTGGCCTCCTCTGTATTAAAAATTTGGCAGAAACAAAAACCTTGGTAATCCTTGCCTTGAATAAGCACTAAAATGATTTTTAAATGGCTGGATTATGGCAGAAAATGAAGAGGTTAGAAGTGGATGAGCTATTTTAAAATCTGCATAATGTAGTAGATTTTTACTGAGTACTTAATAAGTTAGTACTTCATGTGCTAAGAAGTACGTTAAATGCTTTGTGGGCATTTACCTGAGTTAATACTCAAAATAATCCCAGAGATGGAGCCATTAACTGAAGAAGACACAGGGGCTTAGGAGGTCAAAGACTCCTTCTTCACTTAAACTGTCAATTCCAAAACCAGCCTTGAGCAAAGACTCATTCATCTCCTTCTCCCCCAAAGAAAAAAAGTAAAAAAATAAGTAAAAAGGAAATGAGAGGATTCTGGGGAAGGGACACAAACTGTCACCTCTATAGCCACAGTGTAGACTAATGTGTGTTTGAGAAAATTTCTGAGAAAAGAATCATCCTGGGCAAAAGCATTAGCCATCTCTAATACTGAGTGTATCAGGCAGCTCAGGATTCTATAACAAAATACCATAGACGGGTGCCTTTATAAAACAAAAACCACTTCTAACGTTTTAGAAGATAGGAAGTCTAATGACAAGGTCCATCATGAGCAACTTCTAGTAAGGGCACTCTTTCTAGCTTACATATGGCCACATTCTCACTGTGTCCTCACATGGTGGATGGAGAGGGAGTCTGGTTTCTCCTCTCATGAATACACTAGTCCCACCTTCTGACCTCATCACAAGACAAGTACCTCTCAAAGGCTTCACCTCCTAATGCTATGTCATTAGGATTATGGATAAAATATCTGAATTTTAGAATTTTCCATAACACAGAGAGGGGAAAAAAGGACAGAGGATACCCTACTTTGAGATGTGAGGACAAAGGGAATGTCTCAACCTTAGGTTGTAGCAAACAAAAAAAACCCTTCCACCCTTGACCACCAGGAGTAACAAGGGTAGTTACCTTCCCCTGACTCTGGAGATGGGAACCTTTCTGAGCTTCAGAGGCCCAGGGGTTGCCTAAAGCTTATGGTGAAGACAGGATCACCAACACCCACACTTGACATAGCCCATGTCATGATGACCTGAAGCCAGTGATGAGCAGAGCACAGAAAACCAAGACTTGCTCCACCCTGACTAGGTTGACGCACCCCGACCCCAACAGCAGAAGCTCCTCCATGAGAGTAGATGACACACCTACCTCGGTGACTATGTCACACAGTGTCCAGCTTTCAACCAAAGATGATGAGACAGAGGAAAAAATAATGACAATGATCAAAAGCAACACACTCCAGAGAGAGAAACCCATCACAAAATAAGATTCAGAGTTGACCTGGGTGTTGGAATTATTAAAAAAAATATAAAAGAAAAATAATGATTAATGTGCTAATAATTATAATAGTAAAGGTGGGCAACATGCTTGAACACTCAGAGAATCTCAGTGTAATGTGGAAATGATGATGATCTAGGAAGCGTAACAGATGAAGAATGCCTTCAGTAGATTCATCCTAGACTGAAATGGCATTGGAAGAACACCAAAGCACAGGTTGGTAAATAGAAACCCACAGGAACTTGAGGAGGAAAATCAGGGGGCAGCAGAGTAGCTGAGGAAACTATATTAAAGCGGCCTAAGACCCAAAGAAAACAGAAGAGAAGCCAGATTGACCTAAGAAACAGAACTAATATTACAGCTGGCTTTTCTTCAGAAACTAGGCAAACTAGAAAATGGGTATGGCTTCTTTAAGATGTGTTGGAGGGAAGGAGGAGAAAAGCTGTGAATTCCCTAATTCTGGGTGCAGAGAGATTGTCTTTTGAAACAGGTAAATTAATAATAAAGTTTTCAGAGAAAATAAAGCTTTACAATTATCAGCATATCTGTATTACGTGAAATGCTAACATTAGGTTGAATATTATGTACTTCAGGTAACAGGAATAAAATACTAGAGAGAGCTTTCCTGTACACAAAGAAATAGAGACTCAGGATAATGGCTAAAGGCTCTTAATTTTAATTATTCTAAGCAACAATTGCCACCTAAAGAAAAAATACCAGCATTAATTATGGCTTTAGCAGATGTAAAGATAAATTAAGCAACACTACTACTAACAGAAGACGAGATGGGGGTGAGGCTCTTACATCACTTGTGAAGCAATATTATTTCAAAGCAGTGTGTGGTTAATTAAACTTATGCACCATAAACCTCAAGGAAACCATGAAGTTTTAAAAATGACTCAATAGTGAATATGAAAATATATTTTAAAAATCAAAATTATCCAGAGAGATCAAGCAAAAATAAATTACAAAATCAAGGAATGAAAAAAGAAATAAGAGAGGCAAATAGAAGGCACATTTTATGTGGGGACAGATCTTCAGCCAACCATGATAATTACACTAAATGTAAATGATCTAAACACACAAAGTGTGGATTTTCAGATTGAATTAAAAGTGATCATATATTATCTATGAAAAAAAGCACTTCAAATAGTTTTTGATAGACTGAAGGCCAAGGATAAAAACAAAAAATATGTATGATGAAAATACTAGGAAAATAAAAGCTAAAGCAACTGTGTCAAACCAAACAAAGCAGATTTTTGAAGGACTATTTTCAGGGTTAGAGTTGCATTAAATGATGGTGAGGGGTCAATCTGCCTGGGAGGTTTAACAAACTGAAATGAATGTACCCTTAAAAACTGACTTCCCAAACAGTCAAGATCAGTAATAGAACTGAAAAGAGTAACCAGAGGAATGCCAAAGGTTCAGCTGCCAAGCTGACACTCTTCTTTCAGTGTGGATAAAAAATCCACTAGAAATTGTAACAAGTTAGGAGCCCTGAGTGATTAGGAGACCTCATCCACTTCAGTGAACTTGATACTTATTAACATTCCGCTCACTAATGGCAGGATGCTGATCTTTTTCAACAGTTGGCAAGATGGAAGCTAAGTCCAACATCAATTTCCCTTGTTAACACTGAGGCAAGATTCCCATGAAATAGCAGACAAGAGATCATTAATATTGATATATTACTATTAATTACCCATCATTAATATTGGTATAGAATCATAATATTGGTATAGAATTGTAACATGTTCTGCCCAAGTTGGCCACACCCTAAAATACAATGTTGTTTCAACAGTCAGTCATCATAAAAACCATTTAACAAGAACAGATAAAAATCCAGTCTTGGTATCAAAACTTGCATGACCTAGGAATACAAATGTCGTTGTCTTATAAAGACACCTGGACTGATGGCCAACACTGACCCTGTGGGTCTGCCTTCCCTTATGGTCCTGAGCAAGACAGGGTGACCCACCCTCATGGCACAGAGGAAGAGTTGTTTGCGGAGAGAACTAGATGGCATGCTTACTGGAGAGGAGGGGACAGCTGTTGACAAACAGTGCATTGAAAATGCAAAAGAATCTCCAAAAGCTACTGAACTTGCAAGTGCCTTTAACTCCGCCAAGGTACACGTGTTCACATGCAAGGATGGAGTGTATGCTCATTGTTCTAAAAACAGACATGGGACATTGAAATTCAGCAACGTCTTCCACAATAGCAAAGGATCTTGGAATTCTTAGGTTTAAATCTAGAATAGATGAGCATGTTCTTCAACTTGAAAATTATAAAACAGTGGTGAAAAAAATCCCTTAAAAAACGTGGCGGTCATATGCCATGCTCATAGTCAGATGAGCTGTCAGTGCATGCCCACATAATCTGTAGGCTCAGTGCCACCACCACCAACACACTGGAAACATTTTTATAAGATATTGACAAGGTGGATCTAAAACTTATATTAAAAGGCAAAAAAAAATAGAGTAGCCAAAATGATTTTTAAAAGAACAAAGTGGAGCACTTAGACTGTCTGACCCTGAGACTTTCTATGTAGCTGGGACAGTTAAGACAGAGTGGTATTTGCTGAATTCTGCAGCTGTCAGTCAACAGAATGAAATGGAGTTCAGAAATGGCTTGCACATGTATGGTGCACTGAGTTCTGTCAAAGTTTCAAGGGCAATTCAAAATATAAATGATGTCTTTTTCAAAAAAGTTTTTGAACAAATGGACACTCATAGGGCTAAAACGTTCTTCAAGTCTTAGCTTATACCATATAAAACCCCAAAAGAATCATAGCTCCAAATGTAAAATGCAGAACTACACAACTTCTAGAAGGAAACATAAGAAAAAAAGTCTTTCTTTTTGACCTTGGGCTAGGCAGAGACTTCTTATATATCCCACTGAAACATAAAAAATATATAAATGGGACCTCATTAAATTTAAAAACTTCTGCTTCTCTAAAGGCACAATTGAAAGGATGACTGGGTGATACTGACTTAGACAAAATATTCATAACACACATATCTAAGAAGACACGTGTATTGAAAGTATATAAGGATCTTTCAACTCAACAATGAAAAAATAAACCAATTTAAAAGGGGGAAAATATTTGAATGCACGTTTCACCAAAGATGATCTGCTGTTTCCTGATGCACATCAGCATATGAAAAGGTGCCGAACACCAGGGTCACTGAAAAGTAGAAAATAACTTCATAATGATATTCCACTTCATACTTACTAAATGGCTAACATTTTTATAATTCTGACAATAGCCAGGGCTCCTAAGGGAGCTGCAGGCGTTGCTAATGGGAATGTGGAGTGGTGTGGAGTCGGGGGCACTTGGTGGTTCCTGATGAAGTCCATCATATCCTTACCAGACTGCCATCGCCTCTTGCACCTCTACTCCTAGGTGTTCAGCCCCAGCAAAGAAATGCTTCAGTGCACATTAAAACTCATAATCTTCAAACACTATCTGTGTGTAAGAGCATGGACACGTGTGCATGTGTGTGCATGCAAGTAAGTGCATGCATATGTTTGCATATGACTTGGGTCCCATGGTCAGTGCCCTTCATTACTTCCCTGTAGTAGGCAGAGGTCCACTTTCCCCTCTCTGCAGACTCAAGTAACTCAGCGCCTTGTGATTATGTTTCACCCCCTGAGAGTCAAACTATTTTTTTAAATTATTATTTTTCTGAAATCCATTTAGTCTGTTTTCCTTGTAACTAAGAGCTTCAGGGGAAACTGACACCAGGCTTCAGTTCACTGCATTCTTTGTGATCTTAGGAAGAAGCTTCGTTGGCTGCTCTTTTGTTGAATCATTGTGTTTCCGGATGCCCTGGGATCAAGTTGGAGTAGGCAAGCAGGGGCGTTTGTCTCAGCAATCAAGACTAAGGAGCGGGCTTCACCCTGTCTCCACACTTCTCCCCAGGGAACCATAAGTCCTAAACAAGAACGGGCACAGTGGCCCTTTTGGGTGGCTATGTGGCTGCCTTTCTGCCTGTTTCCTGTCACCTGACCTCTGGGCAGAATTTAGAGCAGGAGGCTCTCTTCCTTGGCTAAACTAGACTTCTGTGACAGGAATCATTTTTGGTTTCCTTCCTATCTCCCAGCTACTCACCACCCCTGTCACTAATCTTCACTCCTCATTCTAGATTTTGGAATCCCTCAGGCATCAATTCTGGACCTCCTTTCCATTGGCATGTACCCCTAGGTGGTCTATGTCTATCTCAGGGCTTTAAATGCCAGGTGACTCTTCAGAGACCCTTGGTAGCCCACATCCCTTACTGAAATACAGACTTCCACTTCCAACTGCCTAACATCTCTCACTGCCTGGTGAACAGCATCTCAAGTACATGTCTAAGATCAGCCCATAAGTTACCCACTAAATCTGTTCTATCCAAACATTTCCTCATCGCAGGAGATGCTAACTCAATGCTTCCTATAGCACAGGCCAAAAGCTCTTTGTCTCCCTGAATCCCTTTCTCCCTCCTACCCCAAACTCTGCAGTACCAATTCTGTCCTGTCATTCCCCCCAAACACACCAAAAACCCAACAGCTTCCCTCTATTTCACCTGCCCTCTTTCTGGCCCATGCCACATTTCCTTTTCTTTGGGTTATTGCAGAAGCCTCTTGCTGAGTGTCTTATACTTCTCCAGCCCATTCTCTATGCAGCAGCCAGAAGGATCCTGCTAAAGCACAATTCAATCATGTCTCCCAGTTGCTGCAAACCCTTCAGTGGCTCCCTCTCCTAGAGGCATTGTTTCCAGTGGATGATTTTTGAGCATAGAGTTTACACATGGGCCTAGTGGGATCAGAGTGTAGCTATGCTGGGAGCGACAACTTTTATCAGTACTTGTAGGGTGCATCTGCCAAGGTCAGACTGGATTACTTGAATGACAGCAGTGATGGGGATTATTTGGGTAGTTGATAGTACAGAAGAAAAACATCAGAGAGTCTCCAGATGAACAATGAACATTGTAGCTCTGGGGAAACCAGGTGCTGTAAAAATCAACTCTACAAATTTTGGCATTTGAGATGCTCCATGTAGGACTTAAATTCTATGGAAAAATCCAATGGGCCTGGCCTGGTCACACTTTTATCTCTGGTGATGGATTTACCATCACCGGCTGGGTGAGGCCTGCAAGATGGTTCGTCCAGAGGAAATGAGAGGTCCTGACTCTAATTTTATCAGACAAAGATACAGGTGGAAGAGAAATATAAAAAAAGTCTTGGTTGCCATTCTATATGGAAGCCCTTAAGTTTGAGAGTTATTTACTTTCCATACAAATTAGAAGAGGTTATCTCTTAAAAAACAAAACAAAGCAGAAAAACCCCTTTCCTAGCATCCTTTCTAGAGTAGGAAAGAAATAAATAGAATCAAAGAGGATGCTCTTGAAATTCACAGTTGTAGTGAAAATTTCTGCCCACGAGTCCTGAGTGGTTGTGACTGTCTTGAGTTACTGTGGGGTTTTCATTCCCTCACTAGTTTCTTTGAAGTTTAGCATAAGTGATGAAAACATGTGTCACCTAACACTTGTAGCATGGCTAAATAAATATATAACCAAAAAAGCAGTAAGAGATCTTCTCATTTATTAAGACACAGGAATTAGAATATAAAGATCATAACAGCCTGGTGACTCTTTGATCTCTGTTATAGGGCAGATTTGGGAGAAGCACATGGAGGACATCCCTAGGTCTCTCAATATGGAGGTCTTAGAAAGGCTTGGGATGGATTTTGGGTTGTCTTAAGTGCTTTTGGGGAGTGTTAAAGGCGCTAAGGCTTTGGTCTGGATAAGAAGCTCTAAGAAATTGGAAGCAGTTCCATTAGAGGGCATCTCAGGAGGTCTGTCCTTCTGCTCATGAGTAGTAACATAGTCCAGGCCAGTGGAAATGACAGCCATCCCAGGAGTTGATGACAAATGCCAATGAAATCAAAGGCAGTTTTCATTCCCCCTCCATCCCTGGTTGGTGTGTGTGCTGACTGCTAAATGCTTCTTGGTGGCACAAACATGTTGTTTCATTTGTCACAATTAGGAAGCCTATTTTGATGATGCACATATAGTAACCTCAGATGCACATGCTGTTAGGAAAATTTCACAAGAGATTTTTATAACTGTCATTTTCCCTCAAAGGTACAGTGGCCAAGCGACACATCCTGAAAGATCTTATATTTTCAGCATCTGAAGTGAAAGAAGCCATTAGCCTGCGAATGTGTTTCTACCTCATTTCTTGTGTTTCCTATTTTTTTAATTGTTATTATTTTTATTAGTTCATTTTAGTTATAGATAATAATAGGACTCATTTTGACATAAAAGAGTAGATACAATTTGCTTATTTCCTGTTTTTAAAAGTTGATAGTCATCTTGAGTTCGGGAACTGACAGATGTTTATCTAATTCATTCCTCAGAAACTGACAGAAAATAGTTCATATTTGAAATATGAGGTCACCTTCCCCTTTACACTGTGTCTATTACATCATCAAATCTTCTCCAAAACCTAAGAGTTTAAAGCAACCAATGTTTCTTACCTCACAGTTCCCGTGGGTCAGGTCCCTGAGCACAGCTGGGCAAAGGCCTGACCTCATGGCCTGAGGGATGTGCCACTGGGCAGGAGCCAGGGCTGCCTCATCCTGCAGCTGCTAAAGGAGCTCAGGGTCCTGACTGTCCTCCAGCAGAGGGAATGAACCAGAAAAGGATGTGTAACCGACGTGATTCTGCAATCTGCATTTGGGGTAAAATTGGGAGTTCATAACCCACTTCAATCTAATGTATGAAATATGATATGTCAAGAGCTTTGTAATGTTGTGAACAACCAATAAAAAAATTAAAATAAAATAATAATAATAAAAAAAAGAAAAGGTGAGTAGGGCAGAAGCTCTTGTCCTTCTGTAATGTAACCTTGGCTGTGATGTCTCCTCTCTCCTGCCATGCTCTGGGTGGTGGGAGTCTTTCACTTGATCAAACCTACCCTGCGGACTTCAATTCCAGGGAAAAGGGTCTTCAGGCATCTTAGAGGCTACCTGGCTCCTAGAACGAGAAGGTGAGAATCCAAGGGAGTTGATAACTTTGCCTTTGCCTGGGTGCTGAGCTCCTATCTAGCTCCTTGGTTTTTGTGAGAAAGAATATCTTCTCATCTGGAGAGAAATCATGGCAGCTATTTTAGAGCCCCTGAGAAATGACCCTCCTTTTTTGGGGGGACACAGAAAGAATGTAAAGACTCAGATATTATCAAACTACTTAGCACTACGTCAGTCAGGTTGGAATGGCCATTCCATCTCTGGGGCCTATCTGTGGGCTCATGTATTTCTATTAGAATCAGAATCCTTCAGATTCCCAAGTATAATCCCTTTGGGGGATAGAAGATTCATTTTTCAATTTTATTTTGCAAATTATTCTGGGGCACAGTCTTCTGGAAACATCCAATATAGGAATCTTAGATGATGATCATCCTGATCCTCAATTAACCTCGTTCTTGTCAGAAGTGGGCAAGGAAATAGCATTCTAATGATCAAACTCAATGACAATTTGAAGCAGCATCTGCAGAACTAAAGCCATACATTGGGTCCTTGGTGAGTAGGGGGCCAAAGCCTCATGGCCCAATGAGGGTCCTCTGAAGAGCTTGGGGTCAGTAGGGGCTTTGGCCCATCTCACACTGCTATGGAGCCACGCCTTACTGCCATACTCTCTGATGCCACCCTATAAGTGGGTAGTTGAATGTCAGACCTGTTTCCTGGTGGCATATTCTAGGCACCATAGGGGGCTGCAAGACATCTGTAAGACGCAAGGCCACCCCCTAGAACCCACTGCCTTGTTAGAGGAATTTCAGGCTAGCATGAAGGTTTTATCCAACCCTGAGAAAAAGGAAGTCTGGCAAATAGAATGTCCAACAGCTAACAACATACTGAAGTCCATCAGAGGTACAAGATGCCGGGTTCTGATGACCCCACAATGCCATGAGGGATCCAGGCTCCCACAGCTTTCCTTACTGTCACCGTAGCTCATTCTATTGTTGCTAATCCAACCATGAGCTCACCTCATGGCTTGTCTTCTCGGCGGCAGGATGGCAATTCCACATCCCATCCTCCACCCCAATGGGAGGGGAGATGGCAAAGTATGAAAACCAAGTCCTCTGCTGTGGTCATCCTGTTGACAGCTTCTGGGTTAAGCTGTCAGTCAACATCGGCTTGTATCTATTTGGTCAAAACTGTGTTATAGATGTTAGCAGAAGAGAGGCTGGGAAGTGAAATTTAAGAAATGTGAAATAAACAGTCACCAAGAAGGAAAGACTAAATATGGGAAGGCCATGAAATACACTTGGCAGGAATAGAAGACCAAAATCGAAAGATCATGGCTCATGAAGGGCAGCGAATGCAAAGTTACCCAGGAGAAGTGGGAGCTCAGGCCTGGGAGAATTCCCACCGGCATTCAGAGGCAGGGCACATTGTACAGGAAGTGGCCTCCAGCAGGGACTTACGCGGCTGGCACTGGAGAATACAGACCTTTTTTTGGTTGTCAGAATCAGTTGCTTCTTGAGTTGAGTAATGGAGGACATGTGGAAAGATGGTGTTCTATTTTTAGGAAACTCAGCGTCCCAATTCTATTTCCACTTCAACCACAAGAAAATCTCCTTAGCTAACCTTCAGCTACTTATCTCACATCCCACCCATGGAATCCTTTTGGATCTTTTCTTATGAATAAACAGAGTCAACCCTTCATGCACACGGAAATCCTCCTGGGGAATTTTTAGAAATTTTATGGCTAGACCATTCTCTAGAGAAATAATTATGTTTAGAAAGATGTTTGGCACTTTAAAAAAAGTTAACATTGAGAACCACTAGTCTAGAATCAGGGTCAGAAGAGTTATGACCTGCAGGTAGAAAAGAGTCAATCATTCTTACTCTGAAGATAGTTTTACTGGAACCCAGCCACACACCCTCCATGACAGCACTCACTCTGCAAGAACAGAGCTGGGCAGTTGTGATGGAGAGCTTAGGTCTATTAAAATCTGAAATATTTACTATCTGGCTTTTTTAAGATAAAATTTCCCAGACTCTTGTGTAGGCCACAGGATGATAGCCCACAAGATTTTATCTGGAAACCCTTTAAGACAATCAGTGCACTCCTCTCATTTTATAGCGCCAGGTACAGTGAGGAGTTAGGAATTACCGAGGGTCAGCGGGGAAGATTTTTGACCTCCAGGCACCTTCTAGGTCCAGCATGTGTGTAGATGGTTCTTGCATAGAAAGTGTAAGTTTCCCCCATTGCAGTGGTCCTCCTTAACCTCAGCTTTGCTTTCATCTATCCATGGCCTGAAAATATTAATTACAAATGTATGGAAATAAATAGTTCATGTGTTTTAAACTACAGTCTATTCTGAATACCGTGAAGAAATCTTGTATTGTCTTGCTTCATCCCCTCAAGACATGAATCATCCCTCTGTCCAGTGTGTCCATGGTGTATAGGCTACCCACCCATTAATCAGCTGTCTGAGTTATCGGATCAACCATGGTTATAGCACAGTGCTTGTGTATGAGTAACTCTTACTTTACTTAATAATGGCTCCAAATTTCAAGTGTAGTGATGCTGGAAAATGCCATAGGGAAGTTGTAAAGTGCTTCCTCTACTTGAAAAGGTAAATACTCTCAATTTAATAAGAAAAAAATACTGTATGAAGGTTGCTAAGATCCATGGTAAATTCTTTCTTTCCTCTTACTGTGTCTAATGTATAAATTAAATGTAATCGTAGATAACTATGCCTCAGAAAAATGGCATATATAGGCTCCATGCCATCTGAGGGGACTCAGAGTGTGTCCGCTGTTGACAAGGGGGCTACTAAGATATCATCATGTGTAAGTATGCCATTTGTCACAGCCAATGAGCCAGCACTATGCACCGTTACTAAACTAAGGTTCACTCTCTTCAGAGTTCTGCTTTTACCTAATGTTCTGTCTGGTTCCAGGGTCCCACCATGGCGCCTTGCTCATCATGTCCCTTGGGGTCCTCGGGGCTGTGACATGTTCTCAGTCCTCCCTTATTTTTGATAACTTTGGCAGTTGTGAGGGTTATTGATCTGGGCTTGTCTGATGTTCTCCTCATGTTGTGTTGGGGAGTAGAATGATGTGGTCATTACATCTCACCACATCAAGGCCTGTACTGTGGGGGCAGCTTAGCATGGTTGTGTCGCCCTTTCTTACCTGGCTGGTGTGATGTTTCTCAGGTTTCTCCACCACAGTGTCTGTCTTCCCTCCCTTTCCAAACTGCACTCTCCCTAAAGAGAAGGGGGATTGTGCTCTGCCTTCTGCTTGAGGATGTTTTATTGACGTAAATTATCCCTCTGAGTAGGAGACTTGTCTGCTAACCCCACTTATCTACGCCATGATTTATTTACGTCAGTGTAGGCTCATGGATGTTTGCATTTGATGTTCATTCACTCACCAGACATTTATGAAGCATGATCTCTGAACCGAGGACTGTGCCCATAGGCAGAGACAAAGCAGCCACTAGGCCCCAGAGAATGCAGGTCAGTGGGCCCAGCATCAGTTGAGCAATCAGATGCAGACATGAGGAGGGGTTGTGGTGATGCTGGCTCAGAGAGGGGTTGTGGTGTAGTTTACCATGACCTACTCCTTCCTCAGGGTCCGAAGGATGGCACTGTTGCCTCCGTGCATGCATGGGGAAGTGGAGGTCAAGGACTAGTGGAGCAGCACCATAGAGCCCAGAAATTCTGCAGACACCTTCACCAGAAGGAGAGGACACGGAGTCCCAACAGCCAAGTTGGAGCACGTCTGGCCTGACCTTGTGCCCTCTGTAGCATGGCTGTTTTGAGAATTCTGAGGGGCCAGGAGGGCCCTTTCCATAGGGCAGAGGTAAGCAGGAGGCTGGTCCTGTGAAGGTGATGGGTAGGACCTGTTCTCTGCCTGTACTGCGCCCCTGGCTTCTTTTTGAATAAGAGTGTGTGCCTCTTCCTGTGAGCCACAGGAAGGCTGTCTGGGCGGCCTGTCCTCTTCCTCCTCACGTGCTTGGCTATTGGGGATAAATGCTGGTCTACAGCCATGGGAGACACTTTACAAAGGATGACAGAACCTGTTCCCCTCAGCCTGGGAGGCCCTCAAAGGCTGGGAGTCACAAGGAGGCTCTTGATGTCACAGCAAGGAGTCAGGAGACATGAAGAGAGAACTATCCTTCCTCTCTGGCTGCCATGGTCAGGACACCGAGCATCCTGCCACAGGTCTGAACAAAGAGGGCACAGCTTAGCCCACTCCTGAGGAGGCAGTGGAGAGTTGGGAAGGCAGGGTACAAGGCAGGAGCCAGAGAAGGGAGGAGGGTGTTCTGCAGACAGCCAGGGGCATGGAGGATCAAAGACCATAAAGAGGGTTGTGGGACAGCTCCTGTGTGCAGGGCTCTCTGTCTAGTCTGGGGCTGCAGGCATGCAGATGAGAAGGGTCCACTGCCATTGCAGGGAGCTGGGGAAAGCCAGTGTTTGACTTGGAGAATGGCAGAGAAGGCACCATATGGGCGAGAAGAAGGGCGCTCCAGGACAGGCACAGGAGACAGGGCACCATCTGAGAGAGGGGAAGGGCGCTCTGGGACAGGCCCAGGAGATGGGAACCGTGAAGGAAGTGGAGGCTGGCTATGTGAGGAGACAGCATGTATCTGTAGGACTACCCTGGTGGCTGTGACTGAAACCACTCCTGCTGCCACATGGAACCGGGTACTCTGTTGGGTCCAGGACCCATCTGCCCCTCAGCATGGGTCCTAGTTTGCTCCTTTCTCCTGTGTCTGCATCATTGCCTGATGGCTTCCTCTAAGGGGGACCAAGAGTCCCAGCTGCGGCAGTTCCCATCCGAGAAGCTGAGGCACAAAAAAAACATCTGTTCCTACTGGGCTGGTGAGAGGCGTGGGCAGGCAGCGCGTGTGGCTTGTGTGCTTGTCCCCAAGTGATCACTGTGGCCAAGGCACTCTGATGCTTGGTTTTGGGTCTAGAAGTGCGGCTTTCCCCATGATCTGCAGGTAGATTGTCAAACCAGGTATATGAAAAAGGGGAGGGGCTTCTTCCCTAAGACAGCAGGTCCTGCTTAGAGAAGGGACGTGGCCAGGTCAAGGAGAAGGGTTGAGATTCCATAAGAGGAAGGGGTTGGAAGATGAAATCAGAAGGTAATTTGGGGTCAGCTTGTTCTCCAAACTGAAAGTTCTTCATCTTTGGGCCTCAGAGAATGTAGGTTAGAGGCAAGATATCAAGAGCCAGAATTCCAGTTCTTTTGGTATTGTTTTACTCTGTTATTAAAACAAACAGTTGTTGAAGCAATTCAAGAAATATATATATATATATTTTTTTTCTTTTTTTATGGGGGAACATAGATATTGGCTTTTCCATCTGCCCACGGTGTGCCATGCTGCAAGAACAGGAACATGAAGTGGTGTTATTAAATGGAGATGCAAAGTTTTATTTGTCAAGGTTGTGGATGGAGGAGACTGGGTGAGTGGTGGATGAGGGCACTTGAAGCCCGCCCACCCTCCCTCCCACCCACCCTGCCCTTCTGGCCTTGGCGAGGGAAGTATGGCTTCCCTGGCTGGGGTTTCACCTGCCTTTCCTGCAGTGGCAATGAGACACTCCTGGGCTTGTCCTAGTGGAGGTGGGAAGATGCCACTTTGGGTGAGGCAGTCCTGTTCGTTGTGTTTGGATAGAGCTCTAGGAACCTAGTGTGCAGTCAGGGAAATGTCAGGAAGCCAGCCAGTGGGCCACAGGCTTGAAATACACCACAGGCTGTCCAGAGGGCAGGCAGCACCAAACCATGTGCTCTGGTTCAGCTGTCATAGGCCCTCACGGGTGGCTTCACGCCTTCCTCATGGGAGGGGGCCAGCCAGTGCCAGAGTGCAGTGCCCTCTTCTCTCTTCTAAACTTGTGCTGGCAGATTTTGCAAAATTTCCCTCTCTTTTTTGTTTTGATTATGAATTCTGTCTTTAAGTAATTCTGTGCCTCTCTTTCAGGCACCTGCCATGAGTGGGAGCAGCATGAGGACCTCCCCAGATACAGCCACTCAGTCCTGGGTTCCCAGCCTCTAGAACATGAGAAATAGGTCTCTTTCCTTTATAAGTCATCCAGTCTCAGGTATTCCCTTATAGCAACAGAAAATAGGCCAAGACAAGGAGCTTCTGAGGACACACTGTGACCTCTAGCTCTGCAGGGGCAGGCCCTGTGCAGCCTGGCTTCAGGCACAGAGGGCCTTCATCATGACAGCTTTCAGTGTCCTCTTAGTTGACTCCATTGGCATCAGGCCTACCAATGGCTAAATGGTAACTAGGTTCAGATCAATCAGATTGTCATAGGGAGCACCCAGTAGTGGCCACACTTGTCATTTACAAGCTTCTGTGGGATGCAGAGAATACAAAGAGGCTGTGGACAGCCCGACTGCAGGCCAGTCGTGGACAAGTAACTTCTGCAGCCTGTCCCCAAGGCCCATGGTGAAGCGGAGCCCTTTTAGCAGACTGGTTACTATTTCACGAGGGTAGGTTTGCTGAGGTCCTTCCTCTCCTGGAAGGTTCTCAGGTGTTCTCTGAAGCTCAGCACTCGAGCTGGCTGCCCCTGCTTCAGCAGCCACCTGACAACTGACAACCCATGTGTGGAGCCCTCAGCTCCCTGGCCCCATCAAGGCCCCTGTGGCTGCAGAGCAAGGGCAGCTGACAGCTACCCTCTCTACCACCGAGGCCATGGGAGCCCTTAGTGAGGGATGTTGACACCTGGGAGGTGGCAGTTACCACTTGGGGGTGGGTGTGAGACACAGGGCCCTCCTCCTGGGGTGGCTATGATGGCAGTGGTTGTGACCATTTCCCTCTGCCTGCTCCCGCTTGGGAATGGCTCTTTGCTAGAGCATTGTTGTGTCTGTGGACCAGGGTGGCAGTGCTGGCCTCAAAATTCTCCTGCTGCTTTTCCCTGCAGCTCACAGGGGCCATGCCCTGTCCATCCACATGCAGGAGTGACACTTGATGCCTGTTTGAGATGCTCATTCTCTGTCATTAGGTTCACTCTAGGCCAATGAGAAGATCAAAAAGGCAGGATCATGCAGGCTATGGAAAAGTTTTCTGGGCAGGACAGATCTACCCCCTGGCTCATTGCCCTGCATCTCTGCAGTGCTGACAGCAGGCAGTGTCCTGGGTACACACTTGATACCATATCTCTTTAAAGCTATGTGATATGAGAGTTTTTGAGCTCCTTTCAGCATTCTGTCATGGTTTATAGCAATCTCCCTTTTGTTTGGCCAAGTTTGCAGAGAGGGAGAGAGGAAGAGGGGGGGCAGGGAAAGAGTGAGGACTGGGGAGGAGAGATCCAAAGCCTATTTAGAAACCTCTATCATTACTTGGGGAAGGATCCATGGAATGCCAGTGGCTGATAGAGATTTGTCTTCAGGAGCCTTCCCCATTGTTTGTTTTCTGAGAGGCACCAGAACCTGCATCTGTAATTCCACCCCAGCTCCTCAGCCTGCCCGGGGCAGTTTTAAACATGCAACCTGAGGTCCACAAACACCCAACAAGGTAAACCTCCACCCCAGGCCATGCCACAGTGGTGTTCCCAGCTCTGCTTGGGCAGCACAAGTAAGCAAATGCACCAACATTCTTTCTGTTAAGTTCAAAGTATTGATGTGTTTTAGTCTCTATAAAACCAGGGTGGCATTTTTCTTCTTGCATCTTTTAAACCCAAAAGACCTTGAGCTACTTTTTAGGGGGTACTTGGGCTATATGTTAACATTTAATTCACCCCTGGGAGCCATGAAAGTGCTTAGACTGGCCTTTGAGAGGAAAGAAATGGCATGTCCTTAATTCAGCTGTTTTGGAGCCTACAAGCTCCCCGTTCTCAGCCCGCGGTGCAGCATGAGCCTGCAGCAGCCACATCACTTGGTGGCACATGACCCATTGTGCAGGTGGCTGCATGCAGGACCCCTTCAGAGCACACAGACCCCCAGAGCTGTGAGCACCATGCACCATGACTTTTGGGCACTTAGAAGACTTCCTGAGTTCTCACAGAAATGTTTATAAAGTGCGGAATTTAGACTGAAACTCAGTAAGCACTTGGCATCCGCAGATTTTCTTATTCTTTATTGTTTCCTTTAAGGGACATTGTTTTATTCTTTATACAAAGTGTAGAATATGAAAATAGGCTTTTAAGAGAGGCAGAAATAAGAGATAATCTCAAAATGGAGTGGTGGGGGAAGCTTGTGAAGGAGAACAAAGGCAGGGTCCCCTTCCCTGGCTCTCGCAGAATGGTCGGTGTCTGGGTTACCCTATAGCCAGCAGTGAGTAATTGCTGTGAAGTACAATTTTTTATGAAGAACAGTGACTGTTGCAGTTTAAAGTCAGGGAAACACCTCTGTCATAAACTCCTGCTGAGCTGAACCTACAGTGTGTTGTGGGGAAGCCACTTTTGGGTGGCTTTTTGGCAGTCTCTACAGAGGCTAAGCTTCATTCACCTCACAAAGCACTGGCTTTGCTCCCAAGTGCACACCTGAGAGAAATGAGCACACCTGACCCTCACAAGATGCAGCCTGGGTCTGTGTGGCAGGTTTGTTAGTAACAGGCCGAGTGGAGACAGGACAATGGAGTGTCACACAGTGGCAAAGAGAACAAGTGAGGCTTTCAGTTCTGGACAAGACAGAGTTGCTGAGCCTAGATTTTTCCTTCTACCCAAGAAAACAGGAAATAGACAAAACCCACAATGCCACACCAACAGCCGAGAGTGGTCCTGGATAGCTGGGAGGAGTACGGTGAGCTGCCTGGGCATGCGCCCTTTTTTGAGAAGTTTCCAGATCAGGGGTCCAGGTGGAGCTGAGCCCCCTGTCCTGAGGAGAGGGAGTTGAGAGCAAGGGACGCCTGGGTGTCTGCAGAGGGCTTCCTCCAGTGCTCATAGGCGTGTGCCCAGCTCCTTCGGGGTGGAGGACAGGACTCTCTGAATGAGTCAGTGGAGGGTGCTGGGAAGAGGGTCTGTTGAGGTCCTGGGGTGGGAAATCATTGTCCATCCTTGGGCATTTAAATGAGCACGAGTAGCACCTCCCAGGAGCGCACCCACCCTGACTAGGTTTGGAAACATGGGGAGTCCACAGGCCCTTCATGCCCAGCCTCACCCTGGCCAGTGGGTGGGACTTTCTGGGAAGGGTAGAGACCCTCCACCCCAGGGAGTTCTTTTGCATACTGTGGAGACAGAACAGGAGAGGCCAGATGGGAACACAAACTTTGCTTATTATTGACTGGGCTCAAAACCACTTGGATGGACAGAGATATATAGGCTGTGCCTGAGGTTCCCTCCTGATATACACCATCCAGACGATTTGTGCTGGGTGCAAGTGAGTCATTTGAGTCACTTCCCTCTCTGCCCACTGGCTTGTGCCCAGGTTGGAAATCCAGCACGGCCAGGCGTGGATTGACTTTAGTCTGTACCGGGTCTACTTGCGTAAGCTAAGTCTGGGTCCCAGGAAAATTAGTGGCTTCCAGCAACTCGATGAGCAGCAGCAGAGGGAGTCTTATAGAGCAGTGGGTGCCCAAGTCTCCAGTAACTGGGGAAGAACCTCAGACACTGTGTCCTGTTGCCACTTGGCTGGTGGGCAAGCACCAGCTGCTTGGAGGCATCCTGGTTGGTCATGGAAAGGACGTTTATGACACAGCTTCCAAACACTGGCAGGATTTTGCAGTAGCCCATGTGTTCCTGGGGCTGAGGGACAGCGCTAAGGATGCAGCTGCAAGCCCAGAGAAGCTTGGGGAAGGATAGGAAGATGGACACCCTGAGGGACAGACAAGGAAGGGCTGCCTCATGGCAGAGGCCACAGCTGGAATCACTGGTCATCCCAGAGCTGTACAGGGAGGTTCTGGCTCTGACCCAATGAGCAGCAGGGCCTTCAGGTTTGAGTTTCTATTGAGGAGGAGAGTTGGAGTCAGTGTCCAGGGCCTGGGCAACGTTCATGATGGAGTGTTTATTCAGAGAGACAGGATGTGCGTGCCTGCGGGAGGCCTGGCTTACTAATAGCCCCATCATATCAGCAAGCCACCATAACAGCACCAACAGCCTGATGTGTGTCCTTGTGTGTTAGTGCAGCAGCCTGCCCTTGGGTCACCTGGGTAGCAGCTGAGACCTCCCAAGTGCATCCCTTTTCCCTTCTTTGCTTGTTCCCAGATCACTCCTGTGGCAAGGTCCAGCCTTCTCAGATAAAGAAGTGGACTCAAATGGAAATGTGCTCAGGGCACAGGCAGTGAAGCAGGTTTTGTTGAATTGTGCCGAGTTCTTGCTTCCTGGCCCCACGTGCTTCCCCTCCATCTCTGCCTGTGCGCCCTGTCCTTGCGGTGCTGCTCTTGGTGGCCCTGGTGGCTCCTGCACCCCTGGTTATCTTCCTCCCCAGGAGGCAGCTGTGGTATTAGATGTCTGTTCTGCACCAGCTGTTTATTAACATAATCCCATCTAAAAGCAATACTCCCTCCAACAAAAAATTGTGAACAAAGTCTTTTATCTCCTTAGTCAGGAGAGTGGCAGCAGGGTGTCAGCTGATAGGTGTCTAGTGCCTCCCCATGCCAGGCACCCTTGTAATCCTTTGGGATTAGCAGCTCCTGTCATCCTCTCTGTCACCCTTTTTGCTAGTGCATCACAGTCTTGTGTGGTGTCGAGGTTCTTCTGACACGGTCACACCTGTGTGGACGACAATTTGTCAGTTGCCTTCCCTCCCTCCCCCTTCCCTTCCTCTACCCTCCTGGCCTTCCTTCTACTTATGGATAGGTCTTTACGCTGGTGTTTTAGGTTATCCACGAAGCTGTCAGAATTCCCTGTGGTGCACTCACACAAGCATGGGGCACAATTTCATTCTCTCTTTCTCCTCCCCCCAGTCCCCGTCCATTTCAGGGGATTCCCTGACCGTCTCCCTCCTTTTCCCTTTTCTGGTCCAGGTTCTGCATTTAAGAGCTCTGAAGGGAGTTTGGAGAGACTTTATGTGTAGGACAGTTTGGGTTTACGGGAACCCAGTGCAGAGCTGCCCACGGCCCACCCAACCTGCCTGTCACTAACCTCTTGCGTTAATTCATTTGCTGCCTCTAAGGAGCCATGCTTCACTGTGCCCGGCTCAGGCACAGAGCTGTTCAACCTTGCATCTTCTCCCTCGCCATCTCTTTCTGGGATCCCGTCTGAGCTCTTGGAGTCAATGCTCATCTGCCTCCTTGGGCTCCTCCTGTCCATGGTGGCCTCCCAGTCTCCCTAGTTTTGGTGACTGGTGGCAGTGGGAACACTCGCTGGGTGTCCTGCAGGGTGCCTCACTGTAGGGTGTTTCTGATTTTGTTCATTTGCTTCCCCAGCCCTGGTGTTCCAGGGAAAGACCTCGGAAGCTGACTCTCCTCAGCTGAGTCATGCTGCTGAGAGCCACCAGTTCCACTGTGACCTGGCAGTTCTTTCCTGTGTTTGCTGAGTGACTATTTCTTACTAAGGGTGCCCCTGCCTCAGTGTCTTTATCCCCTCACCCATTGGAGGTATTCGGGTCACTTCTCACTTCTGGTTATTACAACGGAAGCTTCTGTGGAATCTGCCTATGGTCTCCATGTGGCCCTGGGCTTCCTTCTCTCAGGGGCCATTGCGAGAGGTTGGATTGCAGATGTGATAACTGAGAACCACCATGGCACAGCCTCCTGTCCAAGCCCTTCAGTGGTCAGAAGAAGACTCACGATTTGGGTGTGAGAACTAGAGCCTTAGTCCTTCAGACCACCATGCTCTGTGCTCTTTAATCACATAGCCATAATAACAGAAAAACCTTCCTCAACTGAGCATTTATCATACATGAACTAATGGGAAGTTCCACACTTCATCAGCCTTAACATCCCGCCTCCCTGTGTGAGGGAGTGTTGTTGTGACCCTTCATTAACAGATGACTAATTTCCCCAGGATCAAACTGATGTGCAGGGGTTACAGCCAAGGCCCAGGGTCAGAGCAACTGCTCTCCCAGAAGGGAGGGGAGGAAGGCTTTGTCCTTGGCCATGAGTATTGACCAGGAGCACAAAGATGGCCATCCCCAGCTCCATGAGGAGATCTCAGTGGTGAGACCTGGGACCAGGACGTCTGGATGGGCAGCCCCTGTGAAGCAGAGTCCCTGTGTTCCTGGCCGTGACCTGGGGAAGCACAGCGTGTGGATAATTTGTTTTCCTGAAATTTCAGGAGGATTTTGGGGCCTTGAAGTGTCTCACAAACCCCGAGGATGGGGAGACATTGATTTTTTATTTGTTCTAAGGATGAAGTTTCTTCAGTCCATGTAACAGGAATCGTCTCTGGTTCTCTTAAGAAATAAAAGAAGTAATTGGAAGGACACAAGGTGGTTCTGAAAATCGACAGGTCTGGAGGAGAAGCCTCAGAAGAGGAAGCTCTAGGGACTCAGTTGCAAGAAGTGACCCCAGATTTTCTCATGATGATTATTGCCAGAGGAACCCGCAGACCTGCCCACTCACTTGCGCTGCTCAGGCTGCTTGAGCTTCTGCCCTCAGTTAAGTGTGTCCACATTTATCTCCCAGGAGCTACTTTCAGCTTCACCCTAGTTTCCATTTAGAGTTTGAAAATGCGTGCTATTCCCAGATCAAGGGCATCTTTTTTCCCACCGACTGTGAACAGGTGGATAAGGACTTCTAGCAGGGGGCCCTCCTTCCACATCTACAATCTTCTGACCTTGCCCCTCCCAAGTGATGGTGGGTAATTACAATATTGGGAATGTCTATGCCCCGGGATTGGGAGGGAAATGAAAAGTTTCTGTAGAAACAATCAAGCTGTGGAGAGAGAGCCTACAGAATGGGAGAAAATCTTGCCACCTGCACCTCAGATAGAGAATTAATCTCCAGGATATATAAAGAACTCAAAAAACTTAACACCAAGAAACCCAAATAACCCAATCAAGAAATGGGCAAAGAAACTAAAAAGGCACTTCACAAAATAAGAAATATGAATGGTCAACAAATATATGAAAAAATGCTCAACATCTCTAGCAATTAGAGAAATGCAAATTAAAACTACACTGAGATTTCATCTCACTCCAGTCAGAATGGCAATTATCAAGAATACAAGCAACAATAAATGTTGTTGAGGATGTGTAAAAAGGTACACTCCTACATTGCTTGTGGGACTCCAAATTGCTGCACCCACTCTGAAAATCAGTAGGGAGATTCTTCCGAAAACTTGGAATGAAACCACCATTTGACCCAACTTCTCAGTATATACCTAAAGAACTTAGCATACTACAGTGACACAGCCACATCAATAGTGGCTCAATTAAAATAGCTAAGCTATAGAACAACCTAGGTGCCCTTCAACAGATGAATGGATAAAGAAAAGTGGTATATGCATGATGGAATATTACTCAGCTATAAAGAAGAATGAGATTATGGCATCTAGTAAATGGATGGAGCTGGAGAGTATCATGCTAAGTGAAATAAGCCCATCCCCCCAAACCAAATGCCAAATATTCTCTCTGAAATGCGGATGCTAATTCATAATAAGGGGGGAGGGAAGAATAGAAATTCACTGGATTAGACAAAGGGGAATGAAAGGAAAGGAGGGGGACTGGAACTAGAAAAGTCAGTAGAATGAGTCAGACAAAACTTCCCTGTGCTCACAAATGAGTCCACAACCAGTGAAATTTCACATCATGTACAGCCCCAAGAGTGGGATCCTAAGTAGAATAAGTCACACTCCATGTATGTGTAATATGTCAAAATACATTCTACATTGTGTCTATCTAAAATGCACAACAAATAGTTCCTGCAGACCTAGTACAGGCTCACACCCTTGCCACACGCGCTAACCCCCGCTGAGGCTCTTCTCACTTCTCCAGGGCGGTCTCTCTTGCACAACAGGTCCAAGTCCATTTCCTCCTCAATGGAGCAAGTGTGGGATCCAGGGATCACGTGAGCTTCCATCCTGGATTATGATGTAAGACTTCTCGTGACGAACGGTAACCCCTATCCCACCTCATGCCACAGCCAGAAGGAAATGTGCAGGAGGAAAATGTGTCTCTCAGTCCTTTGGCTTTCAAGCCCCTCTCCCCACCCATGGCTGATCCAAGAGAGCCTGGGGCTGCCCCCCCACACACACACTTGGAGGCTCCTCCCCTGAGGCCACTGCCCTGCCGGCCCCACGCCTGCCATGCTCTGTCCTAAAGACATGATCATCTTCCCATCAAGGAAAGGCTGGTTTTCCCTAGAAGTCTGCATGTTACTCTCCCTCTTGGCTGCTGGCAAAGGCTGTCTGGAGACATCAGCACCCCTGTGAGCTCCAGGTAGTGGTCTCTCCACCAGTTTCCATGCTCCCTTGGTGAATATTGTCACCAAGTTCTTCTCAGGAGGGGAGGAAAAGTCATACTGTGATAGGTGTTGCTTCTGCTCACTCAGGTTTTAACAGTTGAACTGACCCGTAATGAGGAAGATAGACAGTTTGTTTTCCATCTAGATCAACATTGGTTCTCAAAGTATCGCTCTAGTGCAGACATTGTATTTTGTAGTGATACATACTTGTAATAATTAGCGGGTGGTAGCTAGCTGCCTCCTCTTTGTCACCCTGGTGTTTCCTGAAGGCTTGTTTGCTTGGGCTCTTGTTTAATCAAAGCTACAGTCGTGATCCCCTGCCCATCCTTGAGAGGAATGAGTGAGGGTGAGAAGACCTGGTTTGGAAGAAGAGCTAACGTTAATTATACACTTTATGTATTTCAAGAGTTTTTTCTAAGTTCTCACGTGAGACTTAAGTTTTTTTTTTCTTTTTTGTTGTAAATTGACACAATACCTTTATTTTTTTTATGTGGTGCCGAGGATTGCACCCAGTGCCTCATGTGTGCCAGGTGAGTACTCTACCACTGAGCCACACCCCTAGCCCCATGATTTTTAACAAAATCTACGTAGTAGCCCTCCTAATGAAATAAGTATTTGCTTCTATTTTCCAAATAAGTAAAACCTTATTTAAGTCTTTAGCCAATGTTTTGTAGTTTTCTGTATGCACATTTCTCACCTGCTTGGTTAAATCTATCCCTTTCTGTTGCTATTTTAAATGGTCTACGTTTGATTTCCTTTGGGATATTTCATTTTCCAGGTAGAAATAGAGCTGATTTTTGTGTGTTGGATTCTGCAACTTTACTGTATTTATTCGTCACAACAAATTTTTTGAATGGTCCATTTAGGATCTTCTATACATAAGATCATGTTGTCTGCCAAGAGAGACTGCTTTAGTTCTTTCTATCCAATTTGGATCTCCTTTTTTTCTTTACTAATCACCTTGGCTGGGGCTTTAAAGACTATGTTGAATAAAAGTGGTAAGGATGGGTGGCAAGAACGGATATCCTTGCCTTGTTTTGGAACTTAGGAGAAAACTTTGTCCTCTACCAGTGTGTGTGTTTGCTTGGGCTTTTCCTCTATAAGCCTCAATAAATTCAGGTAAATTCCTTCTATACATATTTTTATGTGTGTGTGTGTGGCGGGGGCAGTACCAGGGATTGACCTCAGGGGCACTCAACCACTGAGCCACCTCCCCAGCACTATTTTGTATTTTTAGAGACAGGGTCTCACTTTTGCTAAGGTTGGCTTTGAACTTGCAATCCTCCTTCCTCAGCCTCCTGAGCCATTGGGATTAAAGGCAAGTGCCATCACACCAAGCAATACATTTTGCTAATTTTTTTTTCATGAAATGTGTTGATTTTTGTCAAATATATTTCCTGCCTTTATAGGGGTGATTGTGTGATGTTATCCTCATTGTAACGTGGCTTATCACATTAACTGATAGCTCAAATGTGTTTTCAACCCAGGGGTGGCCTCACAAAAGAAATCTGCAAGAGTTTCCTCTTTGGTTCTTCGAAGGCATTTGAGTCGTACCATGTTAACCCTTACTAACATGTCTGTGGTTACCAGTGGAGCTCTTTGGTTCTAAGATTGTCTTTGTTGGGACATTTTTGATTTCCAACACAATTTCCTTATTCTCTATTGGTCTTTTCAGAATTTTAGAAAGACATCCACCCCCACGTTCTTATTTTCTGCCAATAACCAGCCCACCCCAGCACAGGCAGTGCAGGGCGTTACCAAGGGGGTCCTGTGGGCCATGCAGTTAGTTGGCCAGCAACTTCCCCCACCCTAGAGGCCCATCCTTGTTACTCTCTACCTGCTGTTCTTCCCACCAACCCCGCAGAGAGAGCCTCCTTACCAACTGTGCACTGTGTACCCTCAGGTGCCAGATGGATATTTACTTATTTAAAAGAAAGAGTGGGGCTGGTATGACAGACTACAGTTGTCTTCCCATGGTGCCTCGGCACAAGGCCCCCAGCAGTGACAGATTGGAGCCTCTCACGATGCACGTCTTGAAGAGTCACCGGCATGTGGGCTGACTGAAGGAGCTGCAGTGAACCTGGTTTCCAGTTCTTTCCTGGTCTTGGTTCATTTTGTGTCTGCTGTTATGTGGTAGGCAGATGAGGGAGTCCTGAGGTGTCCACATCCTGGCCCCTGAGCCCTGTGAATGCTGCCTCCCACCATGAAAGGGGCTTTGCCAATGTGGCTAAGCAAGATTGTTGAGATGGGGTCACCCTGGGTTAGCTGGGTGGCCTGGGGTCATCACGAGGTCATTACAAAGGGGAGCCTCAGAGCCAGAGAGATGTGATGAAGGGGAGGGAGGGTTGGTAGCTGCTGTGTGCCTGGCTTTGAAGGTGAGGGTGGAGAAACTGGCAAGTCCTATCCCAGACTTGGCGAGGCTGCATTTCTTCTGGAGGCTGTGAGACAAGAGTTTTTGCTGCCCCGGCAGCTCCTAGGGGCCAGCTGCCTTCCTTGGCTCCTGGCCAAGGAAGTCCTTGCTTGTAGGCAGATTCTGGACCCTGCGGTAATTGTTGAAGGTTGCTTTGGCATCTCACCCCAGGCTCTACCAGCACATGGCAGGTACTTCTACTGCTCTTCTGCCCTGCAGGCCACAGGTGTCTGAGCCAACACTATTTCCCTGTAATGGAAAATGACTGGGTGCTGTTCCTTCAACTCTGGGCTGAGCTGAAGCCTATGATGTTTCTCAGCTCCACTCTGGAAACTTGCCTCAGCCTTGAGCAGAGGGTAAGGCAGATATTCTCACTCCTGGGGGGTCTGTGTCTTACCTCTCTGGAGATCTATGGCATGGCATCCCGCCCAGATCCCAGCATGCCTACCTCTGCCTCGCCTACTTCCCAGACCCTCATCAGAACCACCCGCCACCCAGTGGGATAAGAAAGATAAAGAGGTTATTTGGATTAATATACTTTTTTTTACTCAGATTTCTCCCATTATCTTATTTATGTGTCCTTTGGAGAGTTTTTCTCTTTCCATCAGTCCTATATTCCCAGTAACGATAAACAGTGCTACTCCAGGTACATTTTAGATGTGGAGAAACATCACAAGACCAAGTTTAATATGTGGGCTCATATTCCAAAAAAATGATTCTACAACATATGTCATATTTTAAAATCACACTTAAAGATCTTGATATGAAAAAAAAAATATATATATATATAGTGTGTGTGTGTGGGAGGGGTGGTGCTGCTGCTGCTGGGGATTGAACCAGGGCCCTGTGCATGCAAGGTATATTTTAAGCTGACTCTAGGAGAAGTGTAAGGGAAGCTGGTTAATCAGTTGGGTTGAGCTCTTTTAACTTACTGCTCCTGGTGTGTCCTGCCATTGTGCCATCCTTGGTGACTTCATCATCGTTCATAGAGTGTAAGATTATGTCTTGGTTTGTTTGCTGTAACAGATACTGCAGGCTGTGGGAGTTATAAACAAGGGAAGCTAATTTGCCCCAGGATTCTGGAGGCTGGGATGTCAGTGTCTGTGGAGAGGACATTTCCGTGGCATCGTAACCTGGTGGAAGGGCAAGCTAATTCACGCCAACAGGAGGAGGGCAGGAGCCAGAGAACTCATGCAAAAGGGCACTCACTTTTATATCAAAGCCACTCTGTGGTGACTAACAGGTGCCTGCAACTGCAGCATTAATTTCTATGAATCCCTAAAGCCCTCTTGATGTTCCAACCTCCCGTACCATGGCAGCACAGCGTGGTATCAGCATGCATCTGGGAGGGAACATTCAAGCCACAACAGATTCTGTGCCTAAACCAGACTCCATTTCCAGCCTATTGCTGTCACCCTGTGCATTCATCCATGTCAGAACTAAGAAACGCTGAAGGAGGCCAGCCAGCGGCCACATCTAATCCAGTCCCACCTTCCTGGAACCCATTTTTGCTCTTGCATACAGCTTCTTTTTTATGAAGTAAATTTCTCTTTATTCTCCTATCCTTTAATGTCAGCAAACCTTCCATTTATTTCTCTGAGTCTCTTATCTTTAAATGCCATCTCTACACATTGCATTGCCTCTAATGTATGTCTCCCACTCGTCTCCGTCCGACTCTTGAGTCATAGATCCAGTTTCTTCTTGATGCTGTCTTCTGCCAGAAATATGAAAGGTCCCTCAAGTAGAACACATCCAGAGTGAACCCTGTGCATCTGTGACATTCCTTATTGCCACAGGCCAAAATCTTTGAAATTGTCCTTGACTTCTCTTTTCATTTTGGCTCACATGTCTGTCAAAAACTCACAGTGCACCAGAATCTGGTAACTTCTCAAGACATCACCACTACCTGGCCCTTCTGCCACCGCAACTTCTGCCTGAATTCCACACAGCCTTGGACCAGTTTCTGCATTGTTTCACTTTCTCTACAAGAATGTGAGCACCCTGAGGACAGAATGGAATTTTTCCTTCTGAGTCCTCAGTGTCTAGAACAACTCTGACATGAATCAGGAGCTGAAAGGTTTTATCAATGAGTGAATGAATGGACCTTTTAAGTAGCCTATTTTAGAAGTTTTTTTTTCCTTCTTCTCAGAATTAATAGGAATGAGGTTGCTTATATTTCCTTTCCAAATCTGAGGCCTATCGAGTCAGTGTGGTTTGTGTGTTTTGGACCAAAAGCGTCTGACACTGTGTCTCTGACAGCAGAAGGTTGGGAAGACTGACATAAAATTCTGGGGACAGGGCCATGTGGGTGACGAATTTACACCACAACCTTTTCCCAATGACATATAGAGAAGAGGGAATCCAGAACATGCTCTACAAAGAGCTTTCCAGTTGCAGGACAGTCTAGTCCCCCAAGGTTTTGCCTGTCTCAGGGGAAAGCACAGTATGCTCAACCAAAAATACACTGTTCCCTTGAAAGCCACTGTCATCATAAAACACTATTTAAAAACACAGGTGCCACTTCTTATTTTTAGCTCTTGGTTTTGGATAAGGAAGCCACAAGAGATTTATGTGCCTTTCAAACCAGGACAAGATAAAGCACACTCTCCTGGTGCCTCATATATTTTCCTCATATATTTTTAGTCATATATTTTGCTCATGTGCCAATGATATCTCCTTCTTTTGGTTTCTGTCTTCTCATTCTATTTTTATTCTTATTAATGAGGGGGAGACAAGATGTTATTGCTATGGGCAAGACTTAATGAAATTAAAAAATGAAGGAGAACATCACTTTGTAATTTTCCTTCTTCCACAATCTCACAATGTAATCTATTTGGGCTGGGATGTCACTCTGTGCCGGAACAACACTTGCCTAGCTGTGCAGAGCCTGGGTTCCATCCCCAGTACTTCCAAATAAATAAATGAATCATGGAGTCTATTTATGGCAGCTGTGGAGATAGGACCCCCATCCTTTGCACACACTCAGATCTACTTGGGTAGTTAAGAAAAAATGGCCTGTGGTATTCATTGCTGACCAGTGCCAATGACCAGTCAGAGTTGATGGATACCTGACTCCCAGACTCTCGGCAGCTAAATGTTCGATTTGCATTTTGCTTGAACTTTCAATAGCTGTAAAAGTTTTCAGCACCCACAGGATATATTGGGCTTTGAATTTATGTGTTTGTTGCTATGGAAATTTATATTGGCACCATTTTAATACCCTCATCAAACTTGGGCCTTTTGCCACAATGTGGCCCTTCATGCATTTAACGACAGACCTTCAGGACAACTTGAATATCCACTTGATTTTTTTTTTCTCCTAGAAAAATTTAAAGTAGAAATAAACCATCTCAAACCTAAGATGAGTGAATATTTGAACTATGAGATCAGACATTACCTGAACATGATTTTATGGTTGGCACGGTTACTCTGTAGATGCTACAAGGCATTGATTAGCTGCAGTGGAAATACCTTTGCATGGAGCCCAGGCCTTGCCCCACTTTCAAAAATTAACAGGAGACGTCCTTGCTAATTATTAGGATATGTTGCAAAAGGATTTTTTGGCAGGCTTTAATGATGGATTTATAACAACTGACCACTAGACCATGGGGCCTTAGTTTTTTGTCATAGATATTTTTATTTAAAGGTGTGGCTATTACACACAGAATCTGAGCCTAAATGATTGCTATGGGGTCACCCGGGAATGGTGTTATTCTTGGCCACATGATTAAGTTATATGCATTCCCATATTTTATTGTTTTTTAAAACCCAGATTTATTGTGTTAATACTATGTCACTATTTTCTGGGGTGTTCTGTTCACTAAGATGAGTGGCATAATTTAGAGTTGTCATTATTTCAACTCTATTATAAAGCAGATACTTTTCTTGCAGCAAAAGGAGAAGCATTTACATCACTGAGGAAAGCCTTGGCCAACGTGGAGTTGAGGTGAATTTCAGAGCTGGAGGGCTGTCAGCCCTGTGGCATGCCATGAGTGCGGTTCCCAGCCTTCTTGTTCCCACCCAGGGATGAATGACAGGGTCTCTGTTTATGTTGAGTGGAGCCCAGAAGCTGCTGCTGACATGGTGCATGGACAGATGAGGTCTTTGAAGATACAAATCACCATTGCGCTCTCCTTTTCTTCTGCTCCTCCACACTCAGAGCTCTGCTGTGAGCTGCCCTTGGTCCCCTGACACTTCCATTCCCCAGGTCCCGGCCCTGGGAGAGGCTGTTTGTTGTTGGGCATGTTTCCTGGCAACTGAGCTCAGCTCTTCTTAGTACAGAGTAGGTTCTAAGTCAACATTTTGTATAGGACTCTAAGTCTCTTGTGGTTTTGAGGAATAAATATAACATAATGGTGTTAAATTCTTTTGTTGTTGTTTTATTTATTTTTTTTTTGAGTCCTGGAGATTGGACATTACAAATGCCACATTCCCCACTGGAATCTGCCTCTAGCACTAATATTTCTCTAATTTTATGATTAGATGTGGGTTTAACATCTTTTGTTCAGGAGATACTGTGAATAGATATGGCAGGAGAATAATAAATGCTTGTCATCTTGTCTTAAAGTCATCAAAAATGGTTATTTCCATACACATCAAATTATTTCAATTTCTGAGTGTAAGAGAAGCATAATAACTATCAACCAGCAAATCTTCTGTTGCCCCCTTCCGTGAAGAATATGTGAAAAATAAGTCCACATTCCAAAAAATGACGACTGGCCCCTTCCCTTCTGTGCGTGACGCCATCTCTGGATGACTGGCTGGTGATCAGGCTGGGGAGAAACCATCCTGTCAGGTGTCTGGCTGGGGACTCAAGTGACTGCACCCCCATGGATTGGTGTAGAGTTTCATTGGCCCCTATCATGACTCGCGTTCATCGGGGGTTTCATGACACCCCTCCTGACTCACCTTCATCGGGGGTTTCATGACGCCCCTCCACAGGTAGCAACATTGGGGAACAGGGGCTGTGTATTTGCCCTGCCCTATTTTGGGGGTAGGAGGATACTGGGAAGTGACGCCTGGAGTGCCTTGCCTCTGCACCATGCCTCCAGTCCTTTTAATTTTTTTTTTTTTTGAGACAGGGTCTTGCTAAATTGTTGAGGCTAGCCTCAAACTTGCAGTCCTCCTGCCTCTACCCCTGATTTCTGAGAATACAGGCTGTAGGCGTGTGCCACCGTGCCCAGCTGTGCTATTCTAGCTCTATCTGTTTGTCCCTCAGTCCTAGTGGCCTGTGCAGGGTCCCCCAACTCATGCTTTGCTGATTGCTGCTGTGCAGTGATCCCCGCCTGGTGTTGAGGTGATTAGATCAAAGTGAACACTTGGGCTAGAGTTAGTCCAGTCCCAAGCTCTTTCCTGTAATATAACTGAGGACTCAGATTTTCTGTCCAGCCTCTGTTGGATGGTCACAAGTAAAAGTATGAAAAAGACTGGGTTGGGTTTGCCACGAGTGGGTCAGAGTCACCAGCTCAGAGAGAGCACATCTGCACAGAAAGGAAAGAACAGGGACTGGAGCCAGAGGGAAGCAGAGCACAGAGACCAGGAGCCACAGAAACTGGAGGAGCCATCCTGATCATGTGAGCAGCACTTTCTGAAACCAGGCTGTGTGACGTCGAGGTGCCCTTTAAGTTTTAGAGTGTGTGGTCCACTTGTGTGTCTTCCAGGTGAGTCCCCTACTTGCCTCAGAAGGCCAAGAGAAGTTTGTTCCTTGCCAAAAACATGTCACCAAGTCATGAACTTTCCAGGTGCCCACTTCAGCACGAGTCACCCCTCAGTATGTCCCATGGGTTCCTTTTGCAGGTGTTGGTCCGTCTGCTTTGAAATCTGGTTCTATGGGATCCTGTTGCCAGAGACCCTCAATCCGCAGGGACTGAATGCTTTCTGCTCAGTTGGCTGTGGATGACAGGGCACATTAGTTAAAATGTTGACCTGATCATCGGGTGAGCTCTCTCACACACTGATGAGAGCTGCATGTAAAATAGGACATAAGTTGACCAAAATAGTCTGCTTCATAGTTGGGTTAATTGGGTAAAAATTCACATAGGATAAAATGCCACATCTGTACTTGGCATTCATTAAATGATAGCACACTTCATTATTTTATAGACCTTGCTTCATACATGCTGCAATATGATTACCCAGCTTGGTTTCCATCTCCACCATTAAGTGAATTACATGTCCTCGGCAAGGTAAGTCACTTAACCCGTGTCTCAAGGTAAGTCACTGAACCCGTGTTTCTTCATCTGTAAAATGGGACTACATCCACCTCATAGCACTTTGTCGTCATTTATTTGCAGTTAAATGAGGCCAAGACCTGTGTGGCACATGGCTCTTCAAAATCCCATAATTATTGACTATTATTGTTGTTACATTTAACACACAACACTAACAAGTGGCAGATTTAAATAACCAGTTCCAAGGACTCTCATGTACATTAATTCCTTGCAGTATGAAACATTTTATTATGATGATGATTTCAGCTATAGGGGTCCAAACTCATGTTATGGTTGGAGATATGGAAGTTCAGAAAAATGAAGAGATTGCTCACAGTTATAGATGGTAGATACAAGAGGACTTCAAGTTCTGTTATTCGGTCTCCTAGATACATGTTGATTCTGCCTCACCACATGTGTGTGTTGGAAGGACACCAGCTTTATTTTTTAATAACTATAAAAATGGAGGAGACTATTATGTGAACATTTCAGTTAACTTTAATTAACTGAAATGCTCAAAGAAAAGCATGTTCTAGTGAACTGAAAATAAACTAGGCAGAAAAGTCTTCAATTATTAGTCCTTAATGAGGCAAAGTTGAAGTTCAATGAGTCCATTTCTTGTAGAAGGCAATTTATCACAATTTGCACTCTTTCTGACACTGTGATCATCATGTTCAAAGCTCCACTTCTCATCCCACAGACTGGCAGAGGGACAAAGGACAGCAGAGGTGAAATTGCCATGTTCTCACCCCTCTGTTCCCGAAGTCCCCGTCTCTCCAAGTCACCTTGTCATCCTCTGTATCTTCACATGCCTCCGCCTCTCAAAGTGGGTTCATGTTTCTAGTTGGTCAACGCGCCCTCTATTTGTTTATGAGGCTCCGGGCTATACCATGCTGGGTCTGTCCACACTCGGCATGAAGTGAGTTGTGCAGGGGTTTGCCATGCCCTCCAGCCTGCTGATCATGTGGGGAGCAGAGAAACAGAGATTTAAAAAAAAAATCAATATTCTTGGGTCCCCATCTTTTCATCATCGGTATTTTCCAGTGCATGATGGAGAATGCACTGAGGGCTGTGCTGATGGAGCAGGGAGCTGGAGGCCCCAAGGAGAAGGTGCACAGGAGTCGGTCAGGAAGGAGAGCAGGAGGAAGAGTTTAGAACTCCACACCATTTTCACTGAAACCCTTGGGCAGTGCCACATGGTCCCACAGTGTGCTCTCTGGTTTGCAGCTCAGTTGTTTCCCTGTTTTGCGCTTGGGGAGCCTCAGAGCCAATGGAGAGGAGGGCCTGGCATTATGTTGGGAGCCCTGTGAATAGCTGCTGGAAAGCCACTGTGTGGGGAGTGAACTGTGCCCACCTTCTCTTGCCAGGGATGCTCTCAGAGACCCTCAGTCTCTGAAGCTGGGTTCTGGGTAGAGCAGATGCCAGGCTCCTGCAGCAACCCAGGAGGCGGCCTTGACCTTAGAGCCCTCGGGTGGAGATGCGAGGTGTTGTAGGTCAGGTGCGCCTGAGCCTGTGTCCACCTGACGACCCCCGGGAGTGCGGAGCACAGTGGCCATCGGCCTGGTCTCCACCAGGACAGCCTGATGCTCGCAGTGGGCTTCCAGGTTTCCGGTGGTCACACCACTCATGCTCAGCCTAGTGTGGTCCACGCCGCTGCCTGTGAGTCCACATGGGTCCCTGTGCTCCACAGGCGTGGTAGCACATGTGTGTCTGTGTCCTTTGGTGTCTACCTGTTCCACTCTTAGGAGGCTCAGGCCTGGAAGTGAAGACATCCTGCCCCTGTCTCCCTGGAGTCCCGCTGGGTCCCCGGAGGGTCTGGCGCTGCTTGGGTGCCTAGTCTGTGGCCAAGACAAGGGAACCATCCAGCTGATGCCTCCCCAGCTCCTGTTACAGGCTGTGCTCACAACGAGAGGGCACCAAGGGTGGGGTGGGGTGGGGCCAGGTGGGCCCCCTGCATAGGTGTGGAGCAGGCCAGGGGCCGGTTGGAAGGCCATCCAGCAAGCAGGGACAGCCTGAGGGGTGGTGGGACCAGGCACCTTTTGGAAGGGACCCAGAAGATTCATTAAGATATTTGAACCTTCTTTGAAAATTTCCCTTTGAGAGTGAACGGTTACCATCTTCCCTGGCAACAGGCAACTGGGCTGAGCTGCTGTCTTAGTTGGCTGCAGACTTAGAGAGGGGATTGTAGATAACAGGACCAATTTTTAAGAATTTGTTATTTTCAAGTAACTCTTGACTGATCCTCCTCCCCCATTCTTGTCCCCTTATGGTGACATTTAACTAGTCAGCCACCCAGAGTGTTTCCAGTTGAGGGGAGCATTGGAATAGAATTAAAAACCAAGTTTTCTTAAGCCAATAACCTCTCCACAAAGGCTGTTTTGGAAGAAAGCATTTGTATTATGGAATATGTGCTCCGCTGCTGGGATGCACCCAGCAGGCCACCCGTGAAGGTGCTGTGAACACAGATTTCTGCATAGCGGGGGAGACTACGTGCTCTGCATACGTGGACTAGATACCTGGTCCCCAAGTGAGAGGGCACCAGGCTACCATCTGTCGTCCATAGCTCATCCTGAGTTCACCAGGTGTTGGGGAGCAGACGACATTTCTGTTGCGACTTGGCTTTCTCTGAAGAAGCAGCTCACTGATTGATATCTTTGTCACAGAGGATGGCTTTGCAGTTTAAAGAGAGGTGCTTGGGGGAGCTAAGCCATCCATCCTACAGAAATAGGGAGCCTGGCATTATCCTCCCAAGTCTATTTTCCAAAGAGGTGGCTCCCAGGACCTTCAGGAAGACATTCCCAAGTCACAAAGATGACAAGGAGCCCATTGAGTCTTCAGAAGGTTGTGTGTGTATTTCAGAGAGAGGAGGAAGTACTTTAAATCCCCCAGTTTTCTAACATAAATGGTTTGAGAATTAAGGGAGGTAAATCTCCCTTATTTTTGACATAGAGCACTAAGCCTCTTATTTTTAGTTTTTATTTAACTTTTCCAGGGACAGTAGACAGTGAGCTGGAAGAGCCTCCTCCTCTGCTTTACAAATCCATCTCAAATCCAACCACATATGGTTTGATTTTTAACTTGAATGGAGACACTCAAGGTAAGCTTTGTCCAATTATAGTTGTAGAAAACTGTTTCACATTTACGTGTTCTTGGGCTGATGATCTTACAGGTGTCTTTCCAGCACAGAATGTGCTGCAGGAGCTGAGTAACATTGTAAGGGAGAGAGGCTGTGGGGGCCTGGGGGAGCTCAGTCTCCACAGTGCTGACCTCCAAGCCACATGCGTAGTTTGTTAAACATTAAAAGCAGAACAGAAACTAGTTTTAGTAATGTATTTTATTTGACCCATTTATCTAAACCATTTTCATTTCTATGTGTTTTACCATAAAAATGACTAATAAGGGCTGTGGCTCAGTGGTAGCATACTGGGTTTGATTCTCAGCACCACATATACATAAATAATGAATAAATAAATAAAGGTCTATCAATAACTTAAAATATTTTTTTAAAAAATGACTAATAATATATTCAAATTATTAATTTTCTCTTTTTTACTAAATTCTGGAAGTCCAGTGTATGTATTTACACATGCTCCTCTCTCAGTTTGAACTAGGTCCATTTCACAGGCTTACTAGCTCCCTGTGGCTGATGGTGACCTTACTGTGTGATGACAGCATGGACCTGCAGGGTGAGAGATGACAAATGAGAAAACAAAGAAATACAAGTTCAATTTAGATGAGGGCCAGTGCTCGCCAACACCCAATAAATCAAGACAAATTATCTTAAAAATAGTACTCAGGAAATGTCCTGAAGGGTCATATTTAGACAAAACTCTGAGGGGAGGTCACCAGCTCTGGAGGGCTCTCCTTACACAGGCCAGAGACCTTCTTCACAACCGTGTGAGTTGTTGGACAGCCTGACAAAGAGACGGGGCCCTTCTCCAGTTCCTCGACACCATTAGGTCCTGCAACCATTGTTTCAGAGTTTAAAATTCTCCCAACCTGAGGAAATGAAAGGAGGTCTCATCTGTGGGTAGGTCCATAAGTTGGTAAGTCTCATAAGAAAACAGCTTGGGATGACCTAACGGAGGAGAATAGTCATGCACAGTGACCCACTACTTGCACTTCTTGATCTTCCACCCCTGGTGTATCCTGGAGAAGCTCTTGTGGGTGCAGAGCAAGAACCATGTTTCAGGAAGCTGATACCAAGTTCACCCTAGAAAGGGCCATAGTGGCTTTGACAGGAGAGTGAGTAGATGTATTAGGTGGCACAGCACAGCTGCAAGAAGGAAGCAGCTGAACTTGGACTTCTCAGCTTGGGTGAGTCTTTTGTTCTTGATTTCAAAAACAAAATATAATCCACATAAGACCAAGCTGTGTATGCGGTCTGTGCATCTGTGTATATGCATGTCATGGGGGTAAGCAAATAAAGAAAAGGAAGTGACTTCCGTGTGTTGATGAGTGCATTATAGTCATAAGTAGTCGTGGGTTCATTGTGACATACACAGAAATGCACGTGACCTACCTGCTCCTTTTCATTCTCCTGCACTACTATTTTCCCTCACCTCTCTGCCCTACTCCTGGTCCTGCAAAGCAAAGATTGTTTTAAAAATAATGATCATGGCTGCTGCTGGGAGGCAGAGGAGGAGATGTGATCCACGGTTCCCACCTGGGCAGGAATGTTCTGGTTTTCGCTTGGTGTTGGCTGTGGTGAGGGAGGTCATGCTCGCTGTTCTCTGTGTGAGAATATATGTCACCACTTCAAAAACAATTCTGTTTTCTTTTTATTTCACATTTTAGTGAGGAGTGGGGAAAGATTTTGTGGCAAATTAGTATAACTGTGTGCCGGACACACATCTGACCCTGTGGTCTAAGACTCCCACCCACTAGGTGAATCATGCCCGGAAATAGCCACAAACAGCAGCAAAACCCACCAGCTCCTTGGCTGCACCCCAGTGTCCAAACCATGCCCGGGGTTTGCTCCACCCAGGAGGGCCCTCTTTAATTTCCCTGTGTGGCTGACACTTTCTAAACCCCATTCCCATCCCAGCACACCTTGACGATATCCCAGTGGGTTAGTTTAAGAGACAAGTATGAGGATTGAGAATAAACGATTTAAGGGTGGGGAGACCATTGATGATGAGTGGGAGGCAGAGATTCTTGGGGACTCTGGTGGGACAGAAATACAGGCAGCAGGAAGTGCATGGAGAATAGCCAAGAAACGGGACTGGAGGCAGGGAGCATTGAGTGGCTGTGTTGGGTGGGAAAGAGGGAGAGAGGACAAGATGCCAACTAATCGTCATCAATTCCATCCTTTCATGTGGACTCTGCTGAGTGGACCAGGGTCTCCGTGGGCCCGTTCATTAATGCTGATTTAAAATTGAGATGAAGACAGCTGCCCCATACCAAGTGTGTAACTGGAAAGACAAAGAGGGGATTGGCCATTTGTCCAGAGGAAGAGTTGAGGTTCAGAATGGGCCTGTGAACACCACAAAAAGCTGGTTCTGGTAATGAGCCCTCACCTGGTACCAGGTGCTATGGACCGCCCGTGTTTAGTTTCTTGCTCTTAAGCATTTGGAGTAGATACTGTGGGCACCCCATTTACAGACAAGGTCACAGGTTAAGTTACTGCCTGCTTTGCATAGTTGGGAATGAGAGCACCAGGGCCCGTCTCTGGCTCTGCAGTCTATTATTTCTACCTCGTTGCCACATGGGGCCCAGAAGGGTCAGCACAAAGTTGCTTGGCTCTGGTAGCTCTGGAAGGGAGACACCCTGAGTCTGTGCCAGGAAGGAAGTGGCCATGCCATCATCAGCCCCTGGACACTGTCCTTCAAACCCTCTGCCTCCAGCACCAGGTCCATAAATCATTCCAGAAACCCCAGGGTTGAAGTCTAAAGGAGAGCTCCAGCCTGGTTGCCCTGGTGATCCTTAATCATGGGGTGATCCAGGCTTAGTATCATGTATCCATTCACCTTCAATGGATGGTAAAATCGAGGTCTGATGTGAGACTGTGGTCTGAATGTGTGGCCCCCATAGTCATATGTTGAAATCTTGTTCCCCCAAGTGTGATTGTGTCAAGAGGTGTGGCCTTTGGTGGTGATTGTGACTTAAGGGTGATGTCCTCATGGTTAGGATTAGTACCTTCATAAATGACACCCTGGAAATTTTTCTTGCCCCTTCCAGCATGTGAGGACACAGCAGAAAGACACCTAGGAACCAGAAAGTGGGTCCCCACTAAATTCCAGTCTTCTGACACTTCCATGTCAGACTTTCTGCCCTGTAGAACTGTTATTTTGTTCTAGCAACCTGAATAGACACCGATAGTTGGTCACTGCCAAGAATGTCCAGACAGGACCTTGAGTGGCTTTAGCTCTCTAGTAGGAGCAAGAGAGGATAAAGATGTTAGTTAGATCACAGATTCTACAAGATATAGGTAGGATTTCCAGCTCTGCCATGGATCAGCTTTGTGATGTTGGGTGCTGACTTAATTTCTCTGAGTCTTCATTTCTTGTTCTGCAAAATGAGCATACTGAAAAGTCCTGCCACAGAGGGCAGCTGTGGAAACTAACTGGGCTGGAACTGCTGGCCATGGCACTCCAGAGCCCAGGGCCATTGCTGAGCTGTGTGCCTGGATGCCTTCACTGTGGAATTGGAAGGATTAACTTTCCAAACTCGCTGCATCTGTCTTAAGTCATCTTGAAAATTTAAGATTTCCATTGCTCTACATGTCATATTTGATATCTGCAAAAAATATATGTAAAGTATTTTAATTATGGAATAAAATGGGCTGGGGGCTTTTCCTGCTTTTCCAGGTCCCGGGCTGAGGATGAACCATCAGTGGGCACACAGCTGGACAGTGCTACTGGGTGGAGACCGATCTGCAGAGCAGCCAACAACTCCAGATGCTCCTTGCCACTGGTGATGTGTTCCTTCTGCTCACCTTTCACAGGCCCCAGCAGGTCATGGGCCATGCTTGCCCTCGAGATGGTGGCACCTTATCCAGCTCAGGCTGCTGAAGCAGACACCATAGACTGAGTGGGTTGAAGAGCAGATATTTATCTCTTTCAGTTCTGAAGGCTGGAGGTCCAGGGTCAAGGAGCAGGCTGCTTGGTTCCCAGTGAGTGTCCTCTTCCTGGGTTTCAGATGGCCACCTTCTTGCTGTCCTCACATGGGTGGTGGAGAAAGAAAGCCAGCTCCCTGCTATCTCTCCTGACCTCATTTAAACCTAATTATCTCCATAAAGAGCCCAACCTCCAAGGTCACCTCACTGGGTTTAAGTGTCAATGCGTGAATTTTGGGGAGACACACGCTTTGGAAACCCTTTGTAGGTGACACCTGCCATGTCTTGGAGGGCGAACTTGATAACTGGGGAGGGACTAAGTGCCATGGGATGAGCATCAGGGTTGATTCTCAGAATCTTAGGACCCTGTCCCCACGCAGCTGCCACTCACACACACAGTCATGTCAACAAGTATTCAGTAGAAGATGCTGAAAATAGCTTCCCGAGGGTTGGTCCACAAAGCCAGCAGCTGGTAAGGTCAGGAGGAAGGGCCACTATGGAGTGTGGGATGGGGACAGGGCCAGGCCCTCATGTTGGGGAACAGTTGCACTAGTTTGGGGACCATCACCATGGAGCCTGAAATACAAATCAGGAAGAGCATCTGGCATCTGTGCAATGTAGAGATGAACCTTGGAGCTGCACTTGATTAGGGAAGAAAGGAATCGCACCATCAGAGAAACGGAGGCATTGCTCACCCGGCGAGGGCGAATGCGAAACTCCCCCCTCCATCATCATTTGGTGTCTTACTAATAAGTAATAAATAAGATCCTGATAAATTGGGCCCGATGTTCTGCTCTAAAATTAAATGGAACAAAAAATAGTTGAGAGCATGATAATTTTGTCTGTGGTACCTTAGCAATAATGGAACGTGTCCTATTGTACCCAGATCACGTATTTCCTATCTTACCATTCCCATGCATGACAGCTGTCCCCAAAGTGGTCCAAGTGATGGCTGCCATGTGGATGGTTGGCTTAAAGTGCCAGTTGTATTTCTTTATTGCCAAGTATGGCCAGGTCAGGTGACTTACCATTGATTTACTGTTGAAGACTTCATAGTTACTAAAGCACATACATTTATCATAGGAAACATTGAAACTTAAGAAAAATTTAGAAAAAAAAAGAAAAATCATCTTGATTCCCAATAGAGAAACTCCTCTGTTTTATAGGTTATTTATGTATGAGTGTTTTAGGCACAAAAGAAACACATGCACCCACAAACACATATTTGTAAATAACATTAATGGGTGGGGTTTTTTTTGCTATCAGAGATTGAACCCAGGGGCACTTAACCACTGAGCCACATCCCTAGCCCTATTTTGTATTTTATTTAGAGACAGGGTCTCACTGAGTTGCCTAAGGCCTTGCTTTTGCTGAGGCTGGCTTTGAACTCACGATACTCCAGTCTCAGCCACCTGAGCCACTGGGATTACAGATGTGTGCCACCATGCCCAGCCAATTCATTGGCTTTTGAAGAGTTTTACTGCTTTTTAAAAGAAGAACTCATTAATTTCCGAACTTCAGCATATTTTAAGCATTTCTCTGTTATTAAGTGCTTATTTTTAGAAAATCTGATATTTTCAAATGATCTCAAAAGTGAAAACACAAATTGTTTGTCTTCTGTTTTTGGTATGTTCTATGTTTTGGTATGTTTGCTTTCTGGCAGATGTTCCAGTAACCCTGGATTCCTTACTCTTAGGACTGACATGACATCTCATGGGCCCCCATGTTGGATAAGACCTCAGATGTGGTTGTGTTTGATATCTGCTAGGCACCCCAGACAGAGAGGGGTTAAGCTTCACAACAGAGAGATTAGTTGTTTAGGAGCCTTCACTCTGAGAAAGCCCAGGTCTCAGTGCTGTCCTCGTCACAGCAGAGCTATGAACTAGAGATGTTGTCAATACAAGTAATATTCAAAGTTGTTCTGAAATCAGTGGACCCTTAAGCAGCTGCCCATGTTGCACAGTTGAGACAAGAAGACAGGCAGGAAGCTGGCTGCCCGGATTCCAGAAGCCACTGTCCTTGATACCCCTTAGCTTGTGCCTAGTTGTTGAGAGCCACAACCAAGTCCAGATGGCACCTGGCATTTTTCCAGAAGGAATGGTTTAGAAGTAATGCCAGTGAGCCATTAAGATGATGATAATTAAGTTAAGCTATGTATAATTATTAAGATAATGACTGATTGCTGTAACTGGATGATGCTAAATTGAAACAAGCTGTGTATTCAATTGTGTATATAAACCTCTGCTGTCTGGCAATAAGGCGGCTCTTGTGCAGTACCCATTGAATTCCCGTTGGTTCTCACAAAGTTTCCCTTGAGTTCCTGGTAAGTTCCCGTTGGGTTCTGGCAACAAAGTAGTTCCTGTTTGAACCTACAAGTGGCTTGTGACCTCCTGGTTATTTGTGCCCAGCTAGACTGTGGCACCTAGTCTCAGGGAGTCACCGTGGAGACATGGTTAACCATTTGTAGGGGCCCGTGATGTTTCTTCAGGAAGCACCTGTGTGGCCATAGGAGCATGGAGTCACCTTGGGCTCTGGAAGATACGGGAACATGCCTGCAAGCAACGAAGAGCACCACCAGCACTAGGACACTCGCTTCCCATCTGACTCCAGAACCAGCATCTGGACTGGAGCTCGTGCGGTTAAAGGCCACAGAACCTTCCTTGTCTTCCTGCAGGAGCCTGGCACACACACGTGTTCACATTTATTCCACAGTATTTACGAGCACCGAGTGGGCCAGGGGAAGGAAGAGTCCTCACCATGGAGCCCTGAAGACCCCGTGTGTCCACACAGTCACGTAGGCAGAGCTTGACCCAGAACCAAGCTGTCTTGGTGGAAATGCTTCTGACCCTCCTGCTCAGCCCATCCCCCAAGTAGCTCCTGCCTGCCCTGCAGGGAGACGTGCCCTGGCTTCTGTGAGGGATGGGCATTCATGGCCTGCCCGTCTCAGGATGGAGGGAGGGGACTGTATGCCACTCATTTTCATCCAGACCTGGCTCCTGGACACTGCTGCATCCTGAGACTGTCATTGCATGTGCAGTAATGTTCTTTTGGAGAGTGGGACGTGACCATGGAGAGTGGGCACCTGGGGCTGTTCTTTCCACTGTGATTTAAGAAGTGCACTGTCCACACCTAACAGAGCTGCTGTGTATCTTTGCCAGCTGTGCCAATCACACCTGTTTGTGCCAGTTCCATTGCTTTGCTATGTGTAGAACCAACACACTGAGCAGAGCAGACGTGGTGGCTTTTCTGCTCAGCTGTTGTGCATGTGTGCACACAGTGTGATTACCATGGGTGATTACCAATAACAAGATTCTGTGCAATAGAAAACTTGATATGAAGACTCCCATGAGCTGTGTGGAGCAGGGAGGAGGGGGGAGGTGGGGCAGTCAGCCTTGCTCTTGCCCGGTACTTCCCATCTGAGCCCCCCTCACACCAAGTGTGGGGAACTCCGGTGCCCTCCATCCCAGGACTCGCAGTGTGTAGCCCTCACTCTATGGCTTGAGTGCCCAGCACAGGAGAAGCAAGGCTCCCTGGAGCCGCCCAGGGTCTGGATCCAGCAGTTCGGCTCCTCCAGGAGGGGTGGTTTGGGTCTGGAAACGTTGCACTCCCTCATGGATGTCACCACTGAGCTGCGTGGGGCAGAGCTCACCTTCCTTCTCACTCAGATGGCAGAAGAACCCACAGGGGTGAGGAGAGCCCAAGTGCTCCTGTACCACAGTATCCTCTGACTGAGCACTAATTGTTAGGATGAGAAAAGACAAGGTGAGCTCAGGGCGGCCCATGGCTCCATCAACTTTCCTCTATTTGTGCTTGGAGGCCCCGAGCTTGGTCTTCAGCAGAACAGCCACTAGAGGCTTATTGAGAAGAGTTCCAATGCTGACCCACCGGGGCCTCTGAGCCTCTCTCTCCCCTGGGCCTTCTTGCTTTTAATCTTTCATAGAAAGATTAAGAAAGGCCTTCCCCAGACTTTAGCCCTGTCCCCAGGGGCTGCTCAAATGCATTTTGATAAAACCCAAAATATTGAGGGGTAAGCAGCATGGGGAATGGGTACTCTTCAAATGTCTCATGTCGTTCTCCTGGCTTTCCTTGCAGTTGTTAGAGGTCATGTGACTGGTCCTCACCAGTGGACTATCAATGCAAGCTATGTGTGTCACTTCTAGATTGGGGTGCCTAAGAGCTGCATGCCTCCTTCTGATGTCCCCTGCCCTCTTTAATGATTCTGGAGGCCAGAGACTGCAGATTGTGCCTCTGTAAGATTCAAGGGAATTGACTAACTCATCAGGCTTACCTAAATAAATAAAAAAGGTTGAGCTTTGGTATTTGTCCTGTTAGAAGTTATCCTGAAAATACAGACTGCCCATCCCCAAGCCTGTCTCCAAACCCCTTCCAACCAGTGCAGGCAAGACAGTATACTGGGAGAAGCCTCCTAGGACAGAAATTGTGTGCTCAGTCAGAGGGTGCTGTGCTACGGGAGGACTGTAAGTTTCCTGACTCAGAAAGGTCTCTGCACCTTGAATGGCTTAGTCTCAGCTGCAGGGGAAATGGAACTCCCTGGGTTAGTCATGATGAGAAGACATAGCCAGACTTTTCCAACAGAGCATGAGCTTTGAATAGAGCTGGACCCAGAAGGTCTTCTGTTTCATGCAAAATGGAAGATACTAAGTCTGTTCATTTACACAGTAAGTTAAGTCATGTATTAGAACCAAAAGAGATTTTAGAAACAATCTGTTGAAAAACTGTTCAATCTAGTTTACACATTGGATGAGGTCCACTAGGATCCCAGTCTCTATAGTCCTCTGGGAAGGCAGAGGTAGGTTGCCCCACCCATTAACTCTGGCTCCTTCTTGTGAGTTCTGGGTTGGGCATCAGAAGTAGACCTCATTGTCCTGGTGGCCTGCACGAGTGTGTCCGGGTTGCTGGAAACCATAGCAGCATCTACCTCCATGGCTGTGCCTGATGCTCAGAGATGCTGGGGACAAACCTGCCCATGGGGAGGATACAGGAGGGGAAGAGGTTAATGAGAGGCTCATGATGCGTAGGCTGGGAGCAGCCTTATAAGGAGACGTGTCTTCAGTCATGTAACCGGGTCTGGCTACGTTAAGGTGAGAAATGCCATCTGCCCTCCTGGTTGAGAGTGGCTTGTTCTCTTTCCTGCTTTTCCTTCTCTTTCACCCCCAAGGGCCCCATCTTTCTTCTTTGGCACCATTACTGGTCTCTTCCTATTGCATATTCATGCTATGTTTCTCACTCACTGTACACAGAAAATTATAGAAACTAGGAAAAGACTGAAGGGCAGGTTGGCCATGAAGGGCTTTTGTGGACACAGAGGACCAGGTGGTTTTTCAAATCACATCTTCTTTAGGGGGGAGAGAGTTTTTGGCGTGGCTGAGTGAGTTTTGTAAAGAAGGATAGTGTGCACTAAAAATTCAGTTTAAATCAGGCTTGGCTTTCTCCACATGTATTCCAGCTTAGAATTGTTATGGGATGAGCTTTTCCCAGAAATTACCCATGAAACACTAGTCACAGATGATCTTTTGTAAATAAATGATTGGTTATAAAGGGGACTGCAGCCAGACCTGAATGTCCATTCTGAAGTTCACAGTGAGACTCTGCCTTCAGTTGGGACTTGTAGCAGCTCAGAACAGAAAGAATCTATTCCAAGGAAGGACAGCTGTGCTCAAGGTTGGGAGCATGCTCAGAACTTTCTCACAAACCTGTGGGATGAAGGAAGCCATGAGTCTTATGAGTCCCATAACTATGTACCTGTATAATCTATGTCGTCGCATGACACAGTGCTAAAGAGCTACCTAGCCTTTGAGATGAAACCTTAATTTTTGTTTTGGTTTTTCCAATTTGTATCTTGGTGACCTGGGGAATATTCCCAATGCCTCTAAGCCTCAGTCTGATGTTTACAAAGTGGGGATGATAAATGGGCCCTTGCCTTTGAGTTCTGTAGGGGGTTAAATGTGAAGATTATGGAGAAGAAAATATGCCCTCTGAGCAGGACCTGAGATGCTCCGGGGGGAATCCCCCTGCCATTCGAGGAGCCCACCTCTGCAGTTCCTGAACATGCACCCCTTTTCCCTGGACACAAAACCAGGTGACATTCCTCAGCCTCTGTGACAGTTGGATGTGGCTACATGCCTGAGTACTAGCCAATGAGATGAGAGTAGAATCAAAGTGAGCCCCATCCAGCCCTGTCCCTCAGAACCCCACCTACAGTCTTGTGTCGCTTCCCCTGCACTGTGCACCTCGGCTGAACATGGCAGGCACGTAGATGCTTGAAGGTGGTGGGGCTGTGACCTGGAAGGAGACTTTATCAGGGACCTGGAATAGAGAGCCTGTTAGACTAAAGCATCCGTTCTAACTCCGTGAGAAGACAATACATCTTATCTTGCTTTAGCCAGGACTCCTGTCTCCATGCGTTAGGAGCAACAGCTAGTCTGACTTCCCTTTATAATACAGCACCCCACTGCTCTGACAAGGAGGGCCGGTGATGGATCTTTTCACTGCCGGGTGGGGCCTTCTCCCCATGACCAGTTGTGCCTGTTGATGATGAGGCCTGTGTTCTGAAAGTTTGCTGGCTCTAACTTAAAATGCAATTTCAACACCTTGGGGCACATCTAAGCCATATCCCCAGTAGAAGTTGGGGTCTACTGACTACAGTGTAGAAGTTTAGAATACAAAGCACCAGCCATATGACTGAAGTTCAAACAGAGACAGTGATGTGACCTACCTCAGATACACCTCCTGTAAATAATCATCACTATCACTGTCACCGTCATGTCACATTAATCTTTCTCTTCATTATCACCATCAGCACCATCACTGTCCATCTTCATCTTCATCACCATCATCACCATCATCACCATCATCACCATTACCACCAGCATCACCACCATCATCACCATCATCACCATTACCACCAGCATCACCACCATCATCACCATCATCACCATTATTACCACCACTACTACCATCACCACCATCACCACCACCACCATCATCATCATCATCATCATCATCATCATCATCATCATGACTAAATCTACACACTTTGTGTTCACTCACTAAGTAGATTTTGATCAACTACCAGGCGCAGGACATGATCCATGCTCTGGGGGAACCTATATTAGGGAAGGGAAATATCAATAAACACATAATCCAGGGAATGTGGGAGGGAGTTGTAATAAGTTGTAATAAATTCTGTTGTAATAAGTGCTATAAAGAAATGAAGCAGAATAAGGATACTGTGAATGATCTGTTATTTTAAACAGGGTGGCAGGAAGGGATCTCTAAGCACATACCTGGAGTCAAGATGAAGCGCAGCTCTGTCGTGATGGACAAGCATTTGACATCAGTACTGTCAAGATGTGGGCCATCTCCATACCCTCTGCTGGAAGTGATCATGTGTTGCATTTTTCAAATTCTTTTCTCTCTCTCTCTCTCTCTCTCTCTCTCTCTCTCTCTCTCTCTCTGGGGACTGAACCCAGGGTATTCTACTAATTAGTTACATCCCCCATTCCTTTTTATTTTTGTTTGGAGACAGGGTCTCACTAAGTTGCTATGGTTACAGTGTGGAGCCTTTTCTGATTGACCGCTTTCACTTAGTAATATGCATTGAAGTTTTCCACGTCTTTTCATGACTTGGTGACCCATTAACTCATTTTTCTCTTGCATTCAATAACATTCCATTTTCTGGATATAACACCACTTATTTATCATCTACTGGAAGACATTTGATTACTTCCAAACCTTGGTAACTATGGATGATGTTTCTGCAAACAACTGTGTGCAGGTTTTGTGTGGACACAGTGTTCAATCGATGTGGGTAAATACTAATGAGCAAAACAACTGGTTGTGCGGTGAGAGCATAGTCAGTTGGGTAAGAAGCAGTCAAACTGTCTTCCAGTGATTGCACACTGGGCTCTCCCACCAGGAGCTGCTGAGTGGTCCAGCCCTCCACCTCCTCACCAGCACTTGCTCTTACGGGTGCTGTGGTTCTGGGCTGTTCTAATTGGTGTGCCAGGCTTCTTGGTGGTGCTGTGGCTTGAGATTCCTGTTGCCCTGGGACATGGAACATCCATTCACGAGCTAACTGGCAATCTGATATGCTCCACGTTTTTAAACCAGGCTGTTTCTTTTCTTATTGATGAGTTTTAAAAATTCTTTGCATATTCGCATAAAAAGTGTCTCTGAAATGTATCTTTTGCAAATACTTCCTGTCAGTCCATGGCCTGCATTCTTATTTGTTTATTTATTTATTTTGGTGGTGCTGGGGATTGAACTTGTGCTGGCCTTGTGCATGTGAGGCAAGCTCTCTACCAACTGAGCTATATCCCCAGCCCATGCATTCTTATTTTATTGGCAGTGTTTTCCAAAGGGCAGGTTTAATTTTAATGAAATCTAGCTCACCAGTTTTCTTTTCTTCGTCATTTTTGGGTGTTGAATCTGAAATGTTATCACCACACCCAAAGCCATCTAGCTTTTTCTCCTATGTTATCTTCTAGGAGTTTCAAGTTCACATTTAGGTCTAATCGTCCTGAGTTAATGTTCTTGAAGAGTGCAAGTCTGTGTTTAGATTCTTTTCTATTTTTTATTTGCATATGGAAGTCTAGATGTGCCCATGCCATTTGGTGAAAAGATGTATCTCTTCTCCCCATTGTGTTGTCTTTGCTTCCTTGTCAAAGATCAATTGATCATATTTACATGAGCCCCCAAAGCTTTTTTTCCTTCATAAGTAGTTGGCTTCAGGAATTATGTTATAGTCATGAAAAATAGACTAATGCACATAGTTAACGGGTGGTAGTGGTAGAATACATACCTGGATCCATGTGATATAGTTCTCCACAGAAGTATTGAGCTTTCCTTGAAACTCCTTCACACACCATTCCCACTCATTACTCCTGCTTAATGTTAACTGTTACCGATCACCTCTGCCCCACACACTGTAAAAAGCATGCCCAGCTTTGCTCGTCCCACCCCTCCCCAAAGAAGGGTGAGGGCAGACCATGATTTATTGGTGTTTCTTACTCTCTTAGTTCCTTTAGGGAAGAATCTAGTTAGTTTGTCCCAGAGGTCAGCACAAAGCTCCACCCAGAGATGGCGACGAGGAGGTACTACTGGAGCACATCACCCATTGAGGGTGTCTTCATCGTTCGGTGGGAGGGCTCTGGAGGGGCTGGTGCTTGGCGCTGAGTCCTGCCTCAGGCAGTCTGCGGTGTGACCTTCACGGGGCTTCAGGGATGCCATGGTCTCTTTCAAGGGAGCCTCAAGCATACAGGCTCTTTCTCTGCTCCATTGTTCTTGAGGAAATGGAGATGGAGCCTGTGAAGGTAGGCTACGCGTCCCTGAGAGGTGAGTGTGTTTGCACGGACATGGGGAGAGGGCCCAAGAGCTTTTTAGACCTAAAGCCACTGAACTGTAAAGATGGCTGAGCAGGGACAATAGTTAGAAGGAACAAAATCAATAGAAATTCAACACTTTTTGATTTACTAACTCTCTTTATTTTATGTAACATCCGTTCCAAACTTTAACTAAAATCCCCTCTATTTCTTTTATAAAATTAAATAAAACCCAATCTGGACTGTAACGTAGAAAGCACGGCCCTGCTTTCATCTCGTGGCTTGCTGCCTGCCAGTGTCTTTGCATTGCTCGGCTGCCTACCTCCTCCTCCCTCCCTTCTTCCCTCTCTTTCTCTTCCCCTTTCTCTCTCCTGTACCACCTCCATCTCTCTCTTTTCTCACGCTCTCCTTTCTTGTCTCTCAATCTCTCTCTTACTCATTCTTGTTCTTTCAAAATTGATGAAGGAGAAGAAGGGAGGTTCGATTCTTATCGCTTTCAGCGCACCCAGGGTTCTCATTATGACGTTTTGCTTTTCCTTTCCCATCAAAATATTTTTAAAAATCCTGAATTTGATATTCACAAGACTTCTCAAGAAAGGAGGTGCTTTCTAGTGAATCTGCGGCCCTGGTCCTCCAGGGGATCCCCTTTCCTGGCACCTGCAAGGAGCTCAGATACAAAGCCTCACTTAGCCGATGAGTGACATCCAGCTCCTCTCCTCTCCTAAAGTGCCTCCCTTTCTCTCAGGTGATAGTGCCCTCTGCCACTTTTCTCCAGTTTCTTCTCCACAGGGGGACATCTGGCTGTGTGGAAATAAGTGGATCATTTTAATTTATTTTCAAGGACTCTGGCCAGCCTTTGGTCACCTAGAAGTACTTAGGTGGCCTGGCTGATGTTTTATGTACTTTAGGAAATGTCTAAGTGGTAAAGTCTCCCTCTAGAATTTCTTTGGAGTTTTGTTCCATGTTCCAATTGGATTTCAGATGGTATTTTGGATTCTGCTGAAATTTTCGAATTTCATTTTCTGATTGTACATTTTCTGATGGCAGAGACGTGGGCTCAATTTGGAAATTTTAATTTGAACTCACATTGCTTTGATGAAGTGTTTCTCTTAAGATGTCTTCTTTTGCATCTCCTGTCCTCCTCCTCCTGGGGTATTTACAAAAGTGGGCAGCTTAGCAGCAGCATTCAGTGGTTGCAAAATGCTTTATGCCATCAGTTAGGTGTACCTACCTTGTGAATCACTCTGTACTCATTTCCCAGTCACCACCCCCCCACACACCCTCTGGAGGGACAGTGTGACACCATTATTTTCTGCACATTTCCACCAGAGGATTGAATGAACTCACCTTCATCATCAAGGACTTGGACTGTGCCTTTGTTGGAGACACCAAAGATGGTTCATTCACGTCCCTCTCTTTCCTTCCACCCTTCAGCTTCTCGGAAGAGCAGATTTAGTCAGACCTTCCCTGGATATCAGCATTCTCATCCATTTTATACATTAGCTTCGCTGAGTTGCTCTTTCTTCTTCTCGAGAGGATTTTAAGCATTTTCTTTTGAGTGTTTGGTGTCTGAGGGCTTTGAACTTGTCTTCTGGTTTTCACATTCATCTTTAAAGGTGAGCCGACACAATGTTCCAAAAGAAAGCTCAGACCCTTTTTCTGGTTGTGCTTTGAGATGGCCTCTTGTAGCCTCACATAAAGAGGTGGGCCTGGCAAGATGTTAACTCCTGCTGCTAAACTTACAGTGTAGGACACGTTCAAAGAGCTGGCTTCCGTGGATGCATGTGGGCTTTGGGCATCAGGCTGAGCTGGCCATGAGTTTGATCATTTTCTTTCACTCAAGTAGAAAACATCTGGCCAGTGCTCTTCCTGGCCTCTGCTGGGTGGACCATATACTGACCAAGTCATTGCTTGCTTCCTCTCCCAGGACACCAGAGTGACCTGCGTCTTGCCTGCTGTCTCCAAGAAAGGTCACCAAAGTCCTACTCAGTTTCTCAGGAAATGTTGGAAGCGATGGGATTGGTGGTCAGCACTGAGGGACTCTGTAGCTTGGCCTCTGGCTGCAGGTTGCTTGCTGGGACCTCCATAGGTCACCACTAACCTAGTGGAAGGTTGTGCCTGGAACCAAAGAAGCACCTGGCAGCCACGGGTGGGTGTCACTGCAGGTGGAAGAAGCCTGGCCAGATGAGGAGGTGCTGCCCAGCCTTCTGTGGTCAAGGTGGATGTAGATGATGAGGACATGCAGCACATGAAGTCAGGGATGGCCGGCCAGGAGTCCAGCTGACAGTTTCCCCCTGGCAAGTTGAGAGAAGCCAAGCCAGTCCTTCCCCACTGCCCATCCTTAGTTATCGCCTGTCCAAGCCCAGATGGGTGCTCTGCAGGAGGGGGCACATGCCTGCAGCAGGGGGGACTTTGCCCACCTCTCCTGGGCCAGATTCTTATTCCTGCCTGCAAAGGCTGCTTAAGTAAGTGTTTCTCCCCCAAGAGCCTCCCCTGGTTTTATTAGGGAGGAAGGATGGGGGGGAGGAGTCTGGTCACAGTCAAGGATTTTTAACAAGGGTGTTTGTTTTATTTTTGGTTGATTGCTATTTTCCCACCCAACCTATACCCATGCACCACGCAGCCTACTCCCAGGCACCCCCTATCCTGATCAAGATGGGGAACACTTCCAGAAGTGCATCCCTGAGTGGGGCATTCACATGGTTGGTGTGAGACTGTGCCTTCACCTCTGGCTTCAGAGGTTCATCCCACTCAACCCTCTCGGGACAACAGTAGAACCCAGCTCTAGGGCCACAGAGATTTTTCTCCAGCGGAACTCCCCAAGCATGTGTACAACACGTCACAGGCCAAGAGCTCCTCCCAATGTCTTCTGGAACCTAGTATCATTTTCTATCTCCCAAGCTACTGGGCTCCTGGACAACTATCTCAACCATCTCTTACCAAGGGAGTTGAGGATCAAGAAAATTCAAGAGCTCCATAGCTACTTAGCAGCGACCATGAGGGAAGAGTAGGGGCTGCACATGGTCAGATCTTGTCCGACTACTTGCTTTTTCAAGATTGCGTGGCATTGTACGTGGGCATGCACACAATGTAGCTTATGGAAATCCATCTGATGTATGGTGAAGGATCTAGCTTTGATAGATGGAGGGAAGCATCTTTCATTAATCAAAGATCTACTAAAAGAAACAGACATCAATTTTGATGGCACCTGCTCAGTGTCCTCAGATGAGGCTGTGGTGGGCAGAGTGAGGGCATTAGCATTCTTCTTGCTGATGCGTCTTTCCAGATAAGCCATAATTACTGTCTTTGGCTGTCTTCAGTCTAGAGAAACTGAACACACCAAGTTCAGGAACCAGGGGGACGAGACAGACAGAGATAGTGTGCCAGACGGCCTTCCATGCCTGTGATTCCCCACGTTTAAGTCAAGTGGAAGGGGAAGGACGTGCTGGCTGAAAAGGACAGGCCAGCTGACCCTCCTTCCCAGGGGCATTGCTGCCATCAGGTTGGTCCTCGCTCCTCACACTGTGTTGGAAGCTGTGATCATGACTTGCAGGTGAACAGAAACCAAGCCCTCTGAAGCAGCTGGGTACGCTGACTCCAGGCTGCCCATCTGGGAGGAATATGAATCTGATGCCCAGCAATGCCCCATGGCCAAACGGTTCTGAAGTCACCCAGACAACTTCCCCACACAATTGCAACTTTTATTCTAGAGAAGTAACTATTAGAAGAAAATCTTTAGGTGGGCTATATTTAGCAGAGTTTATTTGAGCAAGGGTGGTCAGGCTGCATTATGGACCCACAACAGAAGAGAGGCATGGATGGTTTAACTGGCCTCAGCCTGTGCTCTCCTTTGCTCTGACCAGTGGCTGCTGGGACCCACCAGCTCCTGCTGCTGCGATTGGGTGAGATGTCAGTGTTTGAAGAGTCAAGCTCTAGGGAGACTTTAGCTGGTCGGCCCCCAAGTCAGGTTGCAGTTTGTTCTTTAAAGATTCGAGTGTGGAAGCATCCTCAGGCCAAATTTAGTTTAATACACAGAAAACAGAGTCCTAAAGCTGATTCAGTTCTGTGCCTTACGTCATGCCCTGAACTGTCACATGGTGGTGAGGACACAACCATTTATTAATGACTCCATAGGGATTTAGGAAACCAAAGCGAGCATCAAAGGGGGCCCACACCAGAGTTGTGCAGCTGCTGAGGTCAAACTCAGACCCTTTCTTGGGAAATGAGTTTTTTTTTTTCTTCATGGTGCTGGGACTGAACCCAGGGCCTTGCACATGATAGACAAGTGCTCAGTCACCAAAGCACATCTCCAGCTCCCTTTATACTATAATAATATTGTTCATGTTATTCTATATATATCTTAAATATTTACATACATAATTCACAAAAATAATGGAAAAACCACACTGCGTTGTAACACCCACATCTGCAGCACCTGCACTCACTGTGTGGCACAGAAGAGCAAGTGTTGTGAGGTCAGCTGCTGGCCTCCAGCTGGAGTCCCCTCCTCCAGGCCGAGGGCGCCCTCGCCTATTTTATTGTCATTATCATTCCTTTTTCTGCTCTCGCCCCTAGTGCAGAGCTCCCTGGTAATTACTAACCTGTCTATCATATTTTTCTGTCCATAGAAATGCAAACCTCATCCAACTGCTTTGAAGTTCAATTTTAATTTAGATGCAAACTACTCCCACAGGACCCATGGTCTAAATGGAATCTGGGCAGACTATAGTTAGAAAGGGCTGAGGTGTTCCATATGATTAGAATGTCGTTGTCTTTCCTCCCACAGACAACCACAGAGCCTCATGGACATCTGACATTTCCATCTCTTCCTCCATGTCACCTGTCCCTGGAGACACCTGTCCATCACACAGAGTTCCTCACATTTCTTTGTGTTTGTTTTATATTTAAATGTCGGTGAGCAACATCATCAAAACAAAGCCAATTCACTTAAAGGCATACTTAGAGAAATAAATAGATATACATATGTTTTTATAATTGTGTGTGTGCAGGGAGAATAGATGAATCATGTCTCCACATGTGTTTAAGTCCCAAGACAACCTACTCTCTCGTAAGGGACTGGGTGACTGGAACTTTCTCAGTTATGTAGAAACCCAGGGGGGCAGCACTGGACTTGCCATTGAGGCTGACAGGCGACAGGTATTAACTTTAATTGAAAGGGATGTGGAACAGGCTTGGTCAAACAGGAATCAACACTTCCTCCTTTTTTTGTGAGTCAAGCCTGGCTTCCTGCAGGTGCTGGTCACTGAGAACCCATGGCCCAGAGTCACCTGGGTTCCACGTGGGATGTCCAGCAATCATGGGGGTGAGCCACAAGCCACAGGGCCACTTCATTCTGATGGAAATTCAAGATTTGAGGAAAATGCTCTCCTGGGCTGAAAATCAAGTTGGGAGGCAACAAGTGTCAACCTCTTTTCCAGAGCCCAGTGGAGAGGGCAGTTAGCAGAGCCATCTGACGTGACATAGGTGATTTCTGTCTTAGGGGCTTGTTCCAAGTGGATTCCCTCGAGACACAGGTGCCCAAGGCTTCCTTTAGGTGCTGAGCTGGTCCTGTGTTTCTGCCCTTGCGTCTGAGAAATCCTGAGACATGGCACAGAGTTCCACCAACACCTCAGTGGGGGCAGTTTTCAGGGAAGCATTGGAGCCGGTTTTGACAACGAGGGTGGGCAGGAGTCTCCCAGCCCCGGGTCCTCCTGAAGGGTTCCTGCCTCCGCAGCCTCCTTCTGACCCCTTCTAGGGCCTGGACTGGGTGAAGCCCCCAATGGCTGATGACAGACGGGAGGGACCTGCAGGGGCTGCGCTGCAGGCCCACATGGCTTCAAAGGCAGATGCTTTAAGAAAACACAAAAGGGAGCTGGAGAAAGGAGCTCAGGAAGACCTGCGAGGAGCGCACAGCTGGCGTTCCTCTGCACCTGAGCATCTCCAGGAAAGAGCTCCCTGTGTTCAGCCTCAAGGAGGGCATTTGTATTCAAAGGAAAAATCAAAAAGAACAAACAGGAGCATTGGGGCACCGCTTTGAACTTTAAAAGAAGACTGTGAGTCAGCAGAGGCTCTGTTTCCTCCATGGAGCTGACTAGCTCAGATAGGAAGCCCTCTGAAAGGAGCGGGTATGGGCCAGGAAGGAGCACGTGGAGTGGTCCCCATGAGAACACCCGGGGGATGCAGTCGGAATGTGCTCAGGAAGCGTCCTCCCCTCCCTTGCTCTGCAACTTGACTAGCTCAGCACTTGCCACTGTGAGATTGCCCAGACAAAGCCTCCCCCATCCCGGGATCCTGCCAAAATTAAAACGCCCCATTGGTCCAGGCCATATCACATGCCTACAGGCAGGAGCATCAACTCTGACATTCGGCTTTTCTCTCTGCACCTCCCCAGCCCTGGTCTGGCTGCCAGGGTGTCCCAGGTGGGCTGCTAGGGAGAAGGGCAGGAAGGACAGCCAGGGCGGGCACTGCACACCGCTCAGGCTGCCTCCCTTTCCTGGCCGGGCTTCCTTCCTTTGCCTGGGGGCCCTACAAAGTTTCCAGCTCCCCTTTCTCTGCAGGCTGCTCAGCTGACTAATGAGACCTGCTCAGACCAGTGAGTTCACCCAGGGATCTGACTTGGAACTAGGAGGAAACAAAGGCCTGTGTGTAGGGAGGTCCCAAGACACTGTGAGTACAGAGGGCTACATGTTTGCACCCCTGGGTCCCGGTGTTGGAGGCCCCATCCCAGGGGTGGGGCCTTGGTGGGGATGCAGAACCACAGAAATGGGATGGGAAAGGGACCTCAGAGAACTCTCTCACCATCTTCCTACAGTGCAGACCCCAACCATGCTGGCACATGACCTTAGACCTCTGGCCTCCAGGACTGTGAGGGATAAACTGATGTCTGTTGTTTACAAGCCACACAGTCTACCAAACGTTGTCTTGGCCACTCAAGACTACTATAACAGTGAGTTTCCTAAATATTGGGGGCTTTTGTCCACATCTGACTTAATAATAATGCCACCGTGCCCTACCTTGGGACTACTCTGTGCATTTTTATTATAGAATCATGTGAATTCTGAACCTTCATTTACTGGCTAATGTAAAGGGAATAATGATAGAAAATGAGTCTTTGGATTTCAGTTACAAGAAGGTTCCCTGTCTAGCCAAGGGATGGTGGATGTGACCTGGGTGTTTCACAACTCTATTAAAGTCTTTTCATACATGTTTCCATGCAAGTCACGGGTGTGGGGATGAGCTTGCAGGTTCCCTTCTTCGTTCCTGAGAAAGTAGGCTCACTGGCTATGAGCGAGAACCTGGAGCAGGAAGGGTGTCCTGGAATCCTTTCTGTAGAGACCACATCTCACACCCCACCATGTCGGCTGGCATACTTGGATTCACTGAGGCTCCACCTGAAACAGGGCCACTGTGCGGGCTTCTGAAGGGTAGTGAAGGTGATCTCTGGACCCAGGGAACTTGGATAAAGCCCACCCAGCTCGTGACCCAGCTTCTCGTGCTCCCTGCTCACTCCTGTACATCTCCCCCACCTGTCCCTTCTCCACAGAGATGATGGGTGGCATCTTAAAGCATAAGTCTCATCCTAATATGCCCCCTCCAAGCCACTCATCACCAGCCCCTGCAACTTGGTGTGAACCCATTCAGGAAGTGTGCAGGTCTCAGAGGGTCCTGGCTGCCTTCCCTGGTGGAGTAGCTGCTGGGTCCTCTATGGGCAGGGTTCAACGTGCCCAGAGTGTGTAGAAGCTAAGGAGGCTGCATGTCACTGTGACCAGGTGTGGGGAGGCTTAGGGCAGCCAGGTAGCTTACTGTTCAACAGGGACACTTTCAGGAGCAGAACTGTTGCTGCTAATCGATAGGCCAAGATTGCCCTGGGCAGATAGGCATATGACCAACCTGCCCATGCAGGACAGAGTGCCAGCCTGGAGCCTTTGTAAGGACAGTCCAGGGGAGCCCCTGGGGCACAATAGGACCCCAACAGTGAAAATCTATGGATGGAAAATGGACAGGGCTTCAGAAGGGGACAGAAGTGAAATGAACTTCTCCAGATCTGTGCAGGTCTCGTTAATTAACGTGGCAGCTTTTGATGATTTTTTGGCGATCAAAACATTAGTCCTTGGCCTTTATGTGTGGGGAGTGGTTAGAGAGAGAGAGAGAGAGAGAGAGAGAGAGAGAGAGAGAGAGAGAGAGAGGGGAAGACTGACTGACTTTGACTCTATAGCCCTACATCTATCCTGGTGTTAAACCCTCCTGGCATTTCATGTTACAATCTCCTGCTACTAGTTCCTTAGAAGTGTTATTCTAGATGTACCTTGTCACCTTTAACCTCACCACCACCCCTCGCAAAAAATACCTAGTAGTTCAGCAGTCTTTTAAATTAACCTCATGGACATATCTCCTGGGGCCTCAGATGTTTCTAAACAGAGGAAATGAGGTGATTGGATGGAAGGGGTGCCCTGGGTTAGGTGGTGGCTCAGGGGACCTGGAGGCCCATCTCTGCCCAGAAACAGGTGGGTATCTGAAGATGGAGAGGGCTGTGGTCTGACTTGGAGATGGTCTACAGTAGATGGGTTAATGAGGATCTTTGTCGAGGGCTGTGTGGCTGATTTGATGCCTCTTACTAGAGGGGCCCTATAGATTGCTGACCTGACCATTTTGACAGGTGTGGTGACAATGTCACATGGCTAAACATGGTGTATGGATACGATTTGTGTGCGATGGACTTCCTACAATGGCTTTGTTACCTCAGATGACAACTGTTATAAATTTTAGGCTGTTTTCACTTATTACTATTTGCTTATTGCTCTTTCAGTTTAGAGTAAAACTTAGAGTGAATCAAAGCTCTCATCTAGCAGCCTTTATCCCTTCACAGACCCACATCCCAAGCAGTCCATTTGGGAAGGTAAGTCTCACATAGCACCTTTGCTCATTAGCTGATTCTTTCATTGTGGTGAGACGACTTCAGCCCTGATCTACCCTCCTGACACATCCCAAGGCCACCACTCGTATCGCTAACTGATGTCATAGTGTGGAGCTGGTCCCAGCTTGCTCATCTTGTGTAACTGAAACTCTACACCTGCTGGACAGCAACTGTCTGCCCACCCTGACCCAGCTCTGGAGCCACAGTCTCACCCTCCTTATCTAGGAACCCTTGAGATGTCCCAAGTGAGTGGATAGTATTTGCCCCTCTGTGACAGGCTTATCAGCATAATGACCTCTAAGTTCATTCATGGTGTTGCTTATGTTGGATTTCCTTCTTTCTTAGGATAAGTAAAATTCTATTGTATATATTAGTGTTTTTTTTCAGGGTGGAAAGTGTCATTATTGTAAGAGATAATCTTTCCTTCAACATGTTTTCATTTTTAATTGACCCATAATAATTGTATATACTGTGGGTTCATATACATATACTATATGCCCAGTATATAATGGTCAGATCAGGGCATTCAGCATGTCGATCTCCTCAAAATTTATCATTTATTTTTGTTGGGAAGCTTTGACCTCTCCCCTCCTTTCCCCTGACCTCCAGTACTGGCCTCCTCAATGTCCCTTGCAGAGCATGGTACCACCTCCCAGCCTCAGCAGGAAGGCCATACATCTTTCTGCATGAATGTATTCTTCTATTTGCATTTACTCAGAAAGTTCTGTTGTCAGTCTTTACTCAATAATTTCAAATATTTATCTGTTGAAATCCTGCTCTGTCTGATATTTTATCTACTTACCTTCCTCATGCTCAAGGTCTAAAAACCTAGAAAACAGGAAAGATGGAATAGTAGAGTTCACAGAGGGGGTCCTGCCCACTCCTGGGAGCAGCTCGGGAGCTTCCCTCTCAAACCTGCACATTGTCTGAAGGTGCTGGTCATTGTGGATCTGGAGAACCAAGACAGCAAACTCCCGACTGAAATAGCAAATGCTTTACTCAGTCGAAGAACAAGATAGAACATTTCAGAAGATGTGGTATCTGAGGTCATTTTAATCTCCCCTCCCAAGTCTAAATAAAAAGGTTAGTTTTACTGGAGTGAGGGAGTGAGAGGGGCCATCACTGAGAGCACAGGTTTTATTATTGTGAGTGCTCCAAGCTCTGTCCAGGTGGGGACCACCCACCATTAGCTGGAGGAAGAGCCACAGCTAACTGGGCACCTAACAGCCATTTTCCATTCCAGGAGCACCACAGATCACCTGTACCAGTGTCTGCCCTCAGCTGTGTGTCCTTCTGCCACCCAGGAGGACTGTCCATCACAGAATGCCACTCAGACCATAGCAATTCTCAACTGCAGAGGGCTCGGCATCCCAGGGAGCACTTATAAATGTGTGGGGACATTTCTAATTGTCACAACAAATAGAAAGTGTCCTCATAGTCAATGTCTGGGAACCAAGGGATGCTGGACATCCTGGACAGGTTGGGCATTTCCATAAAGTGGAGATCTTTCCCTCCACCACATTAAAGGTGCCCAGGGGAAGCCCACTGATCAAGCCTCTCAGTCCCAGGATGGAGCCCTGACAGTAACTTCCCAAGGCCCTGCGTGGGAAGTCTTTTTCTCTGCCGTGGAGAGCAGAGCCTTGCTCAGGGCATTTGAGTGACCGACCAAGCTGCACAATGGCATGATTCTCTGTGTTTCAGGCTCAATCTTTGCCATCACTCATTTTCCTTCCATAATTCAGAACTTACTTTCTTCAGCAGCCGATTCTGTGCTTTTCAACAAATGCATTTAATTAGCGTGCTGCCTGGGGTATGGAACTTGCATTCCCTTAACACAATGGCCAGTTAAATTTTGCTCATTTCACTTTGGCTAGTTGCGATGTGGGTGAATGAGAGTGTCTCTTCTTGTCCCCTGTGAGGGATCCGCAGGGCTTCTCCTGTCTCATTCTGTACCACATGAGACCCAATAGCAGTCAGGTAAGCCTGGCATGTGGGCTGTTGTGGGGACATTTATAATCAGTATCGGCCAGCTTGGTTATTGCTGGTATTTCATACAGTAATTACTCCTTATTATTTCTGTGGCTGGTGGGTAAAGCCTCGGCTGGCAGTGAAGAGACCTGCAGCATGTCACCCCCCGAGCTGTGCTGACTTGGGAAAGGCACAAAGCCTCTCCACCCTCACTTTTCCCAGCCACACAGTGGGGGCACTGCAGCCTGTCCCAGCCAGGTGGTGACTGACATCCGTTTCTCCCAGGCCGGAGGGGACGTACTCCTTCCCAAACTAAAGTGGAGGCAACTAGCACTGTCATGATCACTGCGTGAAATAGCAAGGGATTCCCTGGGAGCCCTGACCTAGCATCTTCAGGACTTTGCCTGGATGGCTGGGATTCCTCTGATTTCCAGCTTATGAAGTGGACGGGGTGGTGCAGGTGCCAGATCTCTGGGGCCTGAGATGCGAGGTGCCCACTCCTCAGGGCGTAGGGCTTATGCAGACTTCTGATGCCAGCAGAACTGGCTCCCATGCCAGGTGTCCAGCAGGTAGGGTCAAGGTCGGGCTGGTACTCCTGTTTCATCCTTTGGTTATAGCAAAGCTCTTTATTGATTGATTGATTGATTGGGTATAGGGGATTGAACCCAGGGACACTCAGCCACTGAGCCATATGCCCAGTCCTATTTCCTATTTTGTAGTTTTTTAGAGACGGGGTCTCACTGGGTTAGCACCTACCTCTCTGTTGCTGAGGCTGGCTTTGAACTGGCGATCCTTTTGTCTCACCCTACTGAGCCACTGGGATAACAAGTGTGTGCCACCACACTCAGTCTTCATGTTTGATGATCGCAAGGCTCCTTGTTCCCAAAGCTGTATCCACCCTTGCTACAGCACAGTGTTCTGCTAGGGCTAGATTTAACTGTAACACAATTGTTTTTTAATACCACTGTGATTAGACTTGAAATCAGGATAGCCATCACCCGTCGTAATAGGCTAGTGTCCTCAAACAGTGACACTAAAGGCTTCTCGTCACATAGGTCATCTGCGAGTGAGGAGATGGTTCTTATTTCATCACTGGCCTGAAGGTGCTGTCATTAAGGTGGGCGCTCTGCTCTGATCCACTGCCCAACCCACTTATTTCCTTATCTCATGGATGTTCCTGGAAATGATCTACTGGAGGTGGTGAGCCCTTCACATGGGATGAATGCAGCTCCTGAAAAATAACATAGAAACATTTTGTCTCTGCTGGGTTTCCACTGTGCTAAAAGATATATATCTTTTTAATGTATTAAGGCAAAAAATTCAGAGATGCTTTTTTCCCACTTGGAAATTTTGTGATTATTGGAGAGAATCATAGTCAAAGTAGTTTATTTTATTTTGGGGGGGACAAGTTCAAATCATCTCTAATTTTTTCACCAATGCTTTTCTATCTGATAAGTTTGGAGGAGGATTCAGTGTTTATATTTTTATTTTTTGCTGTACACAAACCGTGTTGAGACAATCTGGGGTCTAGACAAGTTCGGGTGGATAGACGTTTTCAGTTACTTTCTAGACTCCTGGGTTTGCGTGCAGCAGGAGCCATCTGGACCCAAGAAAAAGGCTGGACCTGGAGCTGGAGGCCCAGGACATGGCCTGAAGAACCCACTGTCATTTGTTTACAGGGCCAAGGAGTTTCAGGGCTCAAACTTTCTCACAAAACATTGTGCAGAGTGAGAATCAAGCCGGGGTGCTCTTCCAGCCTCCCTTGGTTCCTGTCGGGTTTTTCTGGGTCTGTAGAAATGTGGCCTCATGCTTGTTCTGGTCCAGAAACTGCCAGAGAGCACCTTTCTCTTAGAGTCCAGCTCCATCCCCCTGGGGATGTCGTTGTTTTCATGGGGGAGTCGTGGTTATCATGCCAAATATGGAGAGGAGAGCTGAGGTACAGGCGGAGCCACTGGCCCCAAAGTCCTCGCAGTTAGGCGGGGTGAGGGGCAGGTACAGCTGGGTGCAAGCTTGGACAGGGTGCCTGGTGTCATGGACATCACCACCTCTGGTGCTGCCTCTGGATGCAGCTGCCAGATCCCAGAACAGCTTCTGTGTCGCCCCTTGGAGTCACAGGCTCTGTCTTAGAGCTCCACCAGAAAGCTCTGACTGTGCCCAGGGTCAGGTCTATGTCCTGAGGGAGAGACAAGCAAGAGTGGGCGGGGCCCAGGCAGAGCCAGAGCTCCCACTGGGAGGACCATGGGCTCTTCATTCCAGGGGCAGTTTGCAAAGTATTCCACCTGGCCAAAGGCGGCTGCCTGAACTCACTGAATTTTGCTTCTTCAGAAAGGTGGAAAATGATAACCATCATGGATACATCTTAGAAAGTAGATACAATGTTCCAGACATACTTGAACCCCCCCACATACACACTAGAAAAGTTTTTAGATGTATTTCACATGTAACATTTATGTAGAGTCCTCCCACATAAGTGAAACATGTAAGTCACCTCTTGCAGACATGTAGAGAGTCCACACCTGCAGTCCTCCACGCACCCACCCTGTGAGTGTTGCTCTCATTCCCCTCTCAGAGGTCAACAGACACAGAGGGTGGAGCAACTTGCAGGTCCCTGGTAATCCCTTGCAGGTGGAGTCAAATTCAAATCCAGGACCTCCAGCTACAGAGCTGGACCCTGGTGACCACCTGCGGCACTGCCTCCCTTCCCAGGCTCTGAGCCCCTTTGTCATTCGAAGGTGCTCAAAGAGTAAAGTCTCCCCTCATTAGCCTCTTGGACACCCCTTCCCATGCACTTGCACTCCCCCTACTTTTTAAATTTTCTGGTTAGTACATTCAGAAATCTCCTTTTAATTACTCTGCCTGTGAGTATTAATATCATCCATTGTGTTTGGTAAATGACATTCATCCAGCCTACAAAAGACCCACTGCATCTAGCTTGCTGTTCATTAAAACTTCATAAAGATGTCTAACAGCCCCCTTTCATTTTTCATAACATGGATGAAGAGCACTGAAACTCCTGGAAGAGAGGGAGTGAGGACTCCATGATCCCACCACATTTACACAAAAGCATTTAGATGTAGCCTGAGAGCACATATCCCCATTTCCCCTATGAGGCTGCCTCCCAGTCTGAGGAGGTGTCTGGTGACATGGGCACCAAGCCCCCTTCTGGCTGCTCTGAGATCTGTCCCTGCTGTGACCAGGGATCCTGCACTGTCCCTGCTGTACTGCAGACCTGTGGGGGCGCAGCCACATCTCTGCCCCTTTCTGTGCTCTCCCAGGACAGTGTTTGGAACCTCAGAGGCATCAGGAAGCATCACTGAAGTAATAAGACCCGTGAATACATAGATAGAGATGTGGTCAGAGTGGCTGTTTTGAAAACCACTCATAAAGGCACCCACAGATGTGCTTTAGCTCCAGGCCTGTGTTAGGACTGTGGGTATTGGGAATCAGTGTGAACACTGAGACTTTTCCCTTCTAGCCTCTGTTCCCAAGACAGGCATCACTGAGGCAGGACCAGGCCTCAAAACCCCTGTAAACTGCGCAGCCCACATAGACACTCTGGTCTGTCAGAGTCAAGGGGGCAGAGGGGCGGTGCTCCAGCCCTCTGCAGAGGCTCCATGCAGAGATGGAGCTTTAGGAACATGATTATTAGGCAAATAGAAAGAAGAGAGCAGGGCTCTGGGCCTCTTTGTTGTGCTTCAAAAACTGGAAGTGTCTTGCAAGTTGATTTTGTCATTGTTCCAACCACATGGAAGTTCCCTAGCGAGATTCATGCTTCTGGGGCTGCGGCATGCAGGTGTCTGAGTGTTGTGAATGTCAGACTGTTTCTGTAACTAGAATGGAGGAGAATACAGCTCGTCTCCAGCATTACCTCTTTATTGACTCAAAAAACACCCAGGAAATAATTGCCTTCGTTTAAACATAAGTATTTGGAACTCATAACCTAAGCAAAGTGACACAATGTGGCTTGTTGGTGGCAGCAATCAGAAGTGAGAGGCGATAAGTACCCAGGCATAGGCATCCTGGTGGGAGAGGGAAACACTGGACAGAACAGCACCCCTGATGGGCTCTCGCATCAGTGCGGCCACTGTGCCTTGGGAGGGAAATTGCCCCTCTAGTGGGTACCAAGGGCCTCACCTACAGAGTGCAGACTCCCAGGAATGTGCTCTGCTGGGGACACAGACTTACCTGCATTTTCTTATGTAAAATGAGAAGAAAACAGCAGCAGGGGTCTGACTGCAGCAGAGTCTAGGGATTCCATGCTCAGATCCCTAGCAAGATCCAAAGGTGGAATTTCTCCTGCCCAGATGTGGACATATTCAAAAACTCTGGCACACTGCATGACTGGGTGGGTGCTGGTGCACTGCAGCAAGACAGTGGCTAATGAATAGATGTCATCTCTGACATTATGGGAGTGTCCCTTCCCAGTGTGAGATGGCCACTGCTCCTCAGCCCCCTCCTGGGAGTCTCTTCTGCTTCTTCTGCACTGAACATGTGGCTCCATGTCTGCTGCCTTGCTAGAACCCCAGGTTCACTCACAAAACTCGGCACACTGTCCCCAGTTGGCAATCCTTTTCCCTATATGCACGTGAGCCATGACAGCTGCAAATGTTCTCTCTGAGTGGATCTCCAGGGTTCTGCAAATTGTGATCTACTTAACATCAGAAAGGTCATGTATTCATATGTGTGTGCACTTCACATGTCTGTGTGCATATGCACATACTTTTCTTTTGGTTGAAACATTTTAATTAGAAAAAGTGTGCTTTTTTGGGAAGCGCCTAAGCTAATCCAGCTTGCTGTGTACCCAGAAGGAGTGTGCATAGTCTCCAACCCTAACTGTGCTATTCTATTCGCTGCACATGGGGAAGATGGGCACCTGGTTTCTACTCCCTGGGTCCACCTGGGCTCTCAGGGCTGCAGGGGCTCTGCTGCCGCCTCTTGTGGGTTTCTGTGATTCAGGGTTCTCTGCAGCAGAGGCTCAGGCCCTGGAAGGGAGGGTCAGATTGGGAGCCACAGAGAATGGATTTGGGACTGCAGGAGCTACAGCCACTGTCCTACCTGCCCAAGTGACTTCCAGAGGACGCCTCTCTCCCAACTTGCCTCGGGATCCTTTGCAGGAGTCTCCAGAATTGAGTCTCCAGGATTGAGTCTCCAGAATTGAGTCTCCAGGAATGTAATCTGCTTTTGTGTGTTTTAATCCTTTTTTTAGACCTTGACTACTGCTCCTGTTATACTGATAGCTTACCTTTATGCAGCACCCAATCTGTTCCAGGGACTGAATGCTGTCTCAGGAGAACAGCACATGAGGTAGACATGGTTATTCCTCTTTTTCTCTCAGTAGCTGTGAGTAAATAAGCACAGAGAGGTTAAGTAACTTGCCCAGGTTCTTACAGCATGTAAGGGGCAAATTAAAACTGAGACACCAAGACCTGCATCCATAACTCTCCCAACCTTGCTGCCTCCTCTGGGATGGTTGCCACGTGCATACCTGTGCCTTGGATGTGGCTGTCCCCCTGACATTGTGCTATTCCTTCATGATATGTCAGCTTCTGGTGGAAGCCCATGCAGTACATCAACATTTAGCTGGGTAGAATGGAAGGAGTCAGCCTTGGGGCTCCAAACATGCAGCTTTAGAGGCTAACTTCTACCCACTGTGCCATGGGGAAGCTCCCCACTTCCCCACGACCTTCCCTTGCCTTGAGGGAAAATGGCCTTACCCTTGGCGTCTTCCACATACAAACCAAAAGAGCAGTTTTCTCCTTCAGCTTTCTATTTGCTGTTTGCAGGAGTTTCCCTTTGATTTACTGTGTCAGGATGTTATTAACATCATCAATCACAGGTGGGGGGGGCATCCTGTCTCTAGCCAGAAAGAAACACATTGCAGCCATTAGCTCTTCATTAAAAATTCCCTAATGAAGTTTATAAGCACTTATACATATTTATATCCAGGATACAAATGCATCATAATTCAACAGAAATGGTGAGGGATAGATCACATTCACATGAAAAGTCAGATTAAACCGAAGGCTAGAAATAAATGAGCTTAGAGCATCAGCTCACACCAAAACCTATATTGTAAGGGGTGGATTGGCATAAACTTCCATGTGGATTCAGAGCCCCCGGATCCCCTCCTTCCCTGCACTTCCCGTGGCCATAGATCAGCAGACACTGTGCTCTTTCCTGTGGCAGGTGGAATTGTGAACTTCCACTGTGTAGCTGCCCTGGAGATGTCCACCTTCTGTCCCCCAGAACCTATGACAATGTGGGAGTTTGCAGGTGAGAGCCAGTGAAGGACTGTGAGATGGGAGAGACAGCCCCAGAGAGTCCAGGTATGAAGAGCATAACCACAGAGGGACTCCTGCCAAGAGAGGTCAGGTGAGAGGACGCTGTGGTAACAGAAACGGAGGATGACTGTTTTGACCAAGGAACGAAGCTACCTCCAAAACGTGCACAAAGCAAGGGAGGAAATTCTCACTCCAGAGGGAACCTGTCCACACCCTGACCCGTTTTAATGCTGACTCTCAGAGCTATGAGATACTAAATCCGTGTTGTAAGCCATTGCACTTCTGTTAATTTGTTGTAGCACCTACTAGACACTCATACATTCCTCTTTATTCCATGTTTCCTGAGGGCTTTGTTCAGCCTTTCTCATTAACTTCTGCAAACTGATGTCCAAGGGCAGTGTTTGGACCCAAATAGGCATCATACATATGAATTGAATGAACAAACAAAGGACAAAATGAATCCATTTTGGCTGAAAATGTGTCAAGCAGCCATAACTGCAGGTCTTACTAACTATTAACAAAAAAGACCTGTTCTATCTGTGTGTAGCTGATGCTGAGTGCAGAGACTGCATTCACCCAGCTCTGGGGGTGCTGCCCTCTCCATGTAGTTCTGGAAGATTCCATGTGGTTTCCCACTGATGGAGAGAGCACGCATGACTGACCTCTTATGACATGCACATGGAGACTGTGTAAGGTTTCAGGATTCACCCTGTGCAGATAAATCAATTGGTGAGAATGGATAGGGCAGCTAGAGATGACTTTCCTATGGTCTGGAGCAGGAGAGGCATAACAGGATCCCTGGGAAGGTGAGCATTAGGCATTGAAGGGGAAGAGGAAAGGGCCCTCAAGCTTCGATTATGCAGCAGATGTCAGCAGGTGAGGAATTTCCACAAAGGCAGTTCTCATGCTCCCCAAACAACTTGGCACATATGGATGGAACCACATTCCTCAATCTAATGAGTGAGTGGCAGAAGGTGCCTCTAGCAGTTGTCACAGACTTTCCTCACCCCACAGATCAAAGCACCTTTTCTCCCCGCCCCACCAGATTACTACTCGATTAATTCAGACAGAAACCAGCCCAGAATATAAACATCCCCTTTAAATCATACATTAGAATGCTGTACACGTAGAGTAAGCCAGGCATTGAAACACAGCATGTTGATCAAGGCAATCAAAAATGAAAAATAGGAAATAAATCTTCAGGAGCAGCTATCAGGAGAACAAATCCCAGGCAGCAGAGGCCATAAGGCAGCTGATGCCAGGAGACACCAAACACAGAGCAGCAAGCCTGAGGCAGACAATGGCCTGGCAGGCAAGACGCACCCACTCAGCCCAGGATAATTCTGCAAAATCATCTTTTGGGAAAAGTACCTTTATAAATCATCCTCAAAGCAGAGGCCCTTCAAACACCATCCTCAAAGCAAGACTAAATGTCTTGGTTGTCATTTTCATTTTATTTTGTTCTGTTTCTAAAACTAAATGAAGACAGCAAAAGTCTGATCTGAACAAGGGTAAGTGCCTTTGGCTCTCAAAGTACTTTAGAAGGAGAGGGACCTTGAGTGTGACGTGCAATCCTGAGCCCACTCTGAGCCATAGGAGGGGAAGCCAGGGTGTGGAGGAGTCAATCAAGCCTCGCGCAGGAAGGCAGGGATTAATGTCATGACCTTGGCTGTAGATTAAACCCCTGCCCCCCCAACATGCTAAATTTTATTGATTTTCCTTTTGTTTGTGCAGTTAATCATTTGTTTGCAACCAGGGTTTCAGGTGAGGACACACAGATGAATCAGAAACCCAATCTGCAGGAGCTCATGACCCTTTCTTTCATGTCTGTGACTGCTGCTGGAGAAAAGATCAAATCCAGGTTCTGTCGTGTTTGTCTCTGCCTGGTCCTGAGCCCACAGTAGCCTTCAAGTTTGTTTATTAGTTATTTTTCTGTTTTCTTTCTTGAGAATTCAGTGATGACAAAAATAGTAGGTTTAATTTATTTTCTCATCTTCTTCCTTAAAAAATGGATTTTGCTGTGATGATAGACAATCATCTTGTAACTACTCTCCAATGTTGTATTACAGTGAACTTCAGGAAGGAAGACCCTGCTGGCTGGGAGATGGAGAATTTGCTGCTGTGTTCTGGCTCAGGGTATCCCAGGGCTCTCATCACCTAGCAGGAGCACCAGGTCTCCAGTATGCAGCTGGGGTGGGGCCTACTTTTGTCCAGTGCCCACAGGGGCCTCCTCCTCGCAGGTCATCCAGATTCGGGGCTTCCAGAGAGTGGATTTTCAGTTGCTGTTCCACTGGAAGCAGGAGGCACGTGGGGAGGGAAACTTCTGTAGGGGCAGTTCTGGGCCAAGAGGAGGAGCTGACTACTAAATGCTCCTGGAGAGGAAGCCCTGCAGCTTTCGGAGAGAGAAATGGTAATTATCCACCAGAAATCATGCATCAGGCAAAAGTTTTTAGCCAGAAATTCTGCTTCTAGGAAATTATCCTGAACAATAATTAGAAAAGTCATCAATCTTCGTATCCTAAAGGAGGCTTATCATAGTAGTATGGACAGGAACACAGATGAGACAGCTGAATGTCCAGTGACAGGATAGGAGAGAAGTCAGCCTACCAGCATGGGGGAAAATGAACTTTAAGGAATAACATAAAAATGCATGTAGCGACATGGCAAAATGACAGTTGCAGAGTGAATATTAAGCCAAGTTGCAAAGCAGGCATGCTGCACAGTGTGCCTTAAGAATCTACAGCCATGTTCATGTTTCTGAGTGAAATAGAGACGGCCCTTCAAACACTACGTTCTTACCTTGACCTTAAGGTTCTTGAGCAGCATGATGGGTTTAGAAAAAGGGATTCCTAAAGGCATGTGCTGTGTCTTAGCAGAGCAAGGGTACTTCCTTTTTAAAACATATTTCAAAGTTATTATACATGCATTGAAAATTGCAAAGAAGCATGGAGGGGGTCCATAACTCTTCAGTTCACTTGTCCTGATAACTAGACCTTGCATAATTCAAGAGAGCATCAAAATCAGAATAATGACACCGTGCATCTTAGATGCATGTTCTACCAGGTCCCGTGTGCTCATGTGTGTCTCTGTATGTTTGCAGGTGTCTGATCATTTATCATGTGTGTGCTTTGGAGTAGCCACCAGCACAGTCAAGGCAGGCAACTGTACCTAACCACAAAACTCCTCATCCTTCCTTCTCCTCTCTTCATTCATGACCTTTTCCAGCCATGGTTGCCATCTTTGTCACCTGTTCACATCTTTACAATGTAATCTCACGAATGCTGTATCACATGCAGTCTGGAACCTCTGGAGGTTGGCTTTTCCACTCAGATTAATTTCTTTGATAGTTAAACAACTGTTGAATGTGACAAGATTTCATTTCTTTTTATGACTGACTAGTATTCTACCCTGTGGCTACAATGCAGTTTAACTCTTCACCCAATAAAGTTTGTCTGGGTAGTTTTCAGTTAAGGGCCATTAGGACTAAAGCTGCTAAGAACATTATCAGACAAGTTTTTTGCAGATAAATCAGCTTCCATTTATTTGGAATAAATGCCCAAGAATGCAGTGGCTATGTTGTATGGTAAGTTTATTTTTAGTTTTTAAAAAACTTTTCTCCAGAGTGGCTGTACAATTGACATTGCCATGTTTGAGTGATCCATTTAAGTTCAGTGAGAGGGGGAAGAGAAGAGAGAGAAAGAGAAAGAAGCTAGAACAACATACATTGAAATGGGCAGTCTTGAGCAATAATTTCCATGCTGGTAGCATCATAATACCTGATCTCAAATTATATTACAGAACTACGGGAACAAGACCTGCATACTGGGCATCAAAACAGACAAGAAGGGCTGGGAATGTGGCTCAAGTGGTAGCACGCTGGAAAAACTGGGTATCCATATGTAGAAAAATGAGACTAGGTCCCTATCTCTCACCCTGCCCCAAAATCAATGCAGGGTGCATCAAAGACCAGGGAATTAGACCAGAAACTTCACAACTTCTAGAAACTCAACACTTCAAGATCTTGAGGCAGGCACCGGCTTCCTTAATAAGACTCCTAAAACTCAAGAGACAAAACCAAAAATAAATAAGCAGGACAGCATCAAATGAAAAAGCTTCTGCACATCAAAGCAAACAAGAGTGTGAAGAGAGAGCCTACAGAATGGGAGTTCTCTGCCACCTGCTCCTCTGACAGGGGATTAATATCCAGACTATATAAAGAACTCAAACTTAACACCAGAGCACACAAACAAGGAACCCAATGAAGGAGTAGGCAAATGAGCCAAACAGACATTTCTCAAAAGAAGAAATGCAAATGGCCTACCGATACAAGAAAAAATATTCAACATCCTTTGCAATCAGGGACATGCAAATCAAAATTGCATTGAGATTTCATCTCACTCCAGTTAGATTGCCAGGCTTTGAGAATACAAATAGCAGTAAGTACTGGAGAGGTTGTGGGAATAAAAGTGCACTCATCCAATGTGGCAGGGACTGCAAATTAGCAACCTCTCTGGAAAGCAGTATGGAGATTCCTCAATAGACTATGAATGGAACCACCATAGGACCCAGCTATCCCACTCCTCAGTATTAATCTAAAAGAACTAAAACCAGTATACTATAGTGATACAGCTACATCAATGTTTATAACAGCACAATAGCCAAGTAATGGAACTAGCCCAGATGTCTGTCAACAGATGAATGGATAAAGAAAATGTGGTAGATACACACAACAGAGTTTTATTCAGTCATAAAAAAGAATTAAATTGTGTCATTTGCTGGTAAATGGATGGAACTGGAGAACATTATCTTAATGAAATAGGCCAAACCCAGAAAATCAAGGGTTGAATGGTTTATCTCATATGCGTAAGCTAAAGAGAGAAAAGGAATTAATATAAAACGGATCTCATAAAAATAGAAGGGAGAACCATGGAGTGAACAGAGGGAATTAAAAGGAAGGAGGAGTGGGAAAGGAGAGAAACTGCGGAATGAAATTGTCCAGGTTATGGTACATGCATGTGCGGATATATCACAATAAATTCTACCTCTATGTATAGCTATAGTTCATGATTAGAAACAATGAAGAAATAGAAGGAAGACCAATAGGTAGAGGAAGGAGGTCTGGGGAAGGAGGAGGGGAGGGAAGGAAAAGTCCTGGGGATGGAAACAGATTGTATTATATTAAATGCCTTTATAAATACATCAAAATGAACTCATGATCATGTAGACCTAAATGCACTAATAAAAACACTTTAATCCATCAATAAGTCTTCCTTAAAAATGGTTGCCCATATTTTACCACATGCATATCAGAGCACTAATCTCCAGGATTATAAAAAGCTCAAAATGCTTAACACCAAAAACAAAACAAAACAAAAACCAAATAACCCAATCAATAAATGGGTCAAGAAGCTGAACAGACACTTCTCAGAAAAAGAAATACAATCGAACAACAAATATATGAAAATTTTTTCAACATCTCTAGCAATTAAAAAAATGCAAATCAAAACTACTAATCTCACTGCAGTCAGAATGGCAGCTGTTAAGAATACAAGCAACAATAAGTGTTGGTGAGGATGTGGGGGAAAAGGCACACTCTTACATTGCTGGTGGGACTGCGAATTGGTGCAACCACTCTGGAAAGCACTATGGAGATTCCTTGGAAATCTGGGAATGGAACCATCATTTGACCCAGCTATTCCTCTCCTCGGTCTATACCCAAAGGACTTAAAAACTGCATACTGCAGGGACACAGCCATATCAATGTTTATAGCAGCACAATTCACAATAGCTAAATTGTGGAACCAAGATAGATATCCTCCAATAGATAAATGGATAAAGAAACTGTGGAATATATACACAATGGAATGTTACTCATCATTAAAATAGAATGAAATCATGACATTTCAAGGCAAATGGATGGAGCTAGAGAATATCATGCTAAGTGAAGTTAGCCAATCCCAAGAAACTAAAAGCCCAATGTTTTCTCTGATAAATGATGGGGGGGAGGCATGGGAGGAATGGAGGAACTGTGGGTAGAGCAAAGGGGAGGGAGGCATGGGGGTAGGAAAGATGGTGGAATGAGATGGACGTCCTTACCTTATGTATGTGATGAATGAGACACAAGTGATGTGACTCTACTTTGTGTACAATCAGAGAAATAAAAAATTGTGCTCCACTTTGTACTATGAATCAAAATGCATTCTGTCATACAATGAATTAGAACAAATTCATAAATAGATAAATAAATAAGAAAAAAAATGGTTGCTCAGAGTGGGTGGTAAAATGACTGAAAATGATTTTTCTATTTCTGCCTCTTGTACTGTAAATATATATTGCTTTTATCTTGAGCAAAAACATAAAAAGTTATGTTATTATTTAGGAAAGAATTGGCAGTGGCAATGAAAGAGCTCTACCAATTGAAACAAGGGTGATTATATGGGTTTATGCAACAGGAATCCTTCCCCACTTGATCTACTTGAAAAAAAAATCTTGAGTTTGCTTCCTACTATTTCATATCCACATTTTACTGTTGTGGTGGACAGAAGTGATGCTAACTTCACTAGTATTTAAATTAAACACACTGCAGATCAGATTGGCATTCCTCCATAGGTAAAATTAAGTAAAAATAAGAGATGCTTTGAAAACCACTTTTAGTTTGTAGATGAAGGAAAAGTCATCAGCTGGCCACATTCCTTCCTTAGAAATCTCTTCATTTTCATCCTGGAAATCAGTCCATCTGGAGTAATTGTTTCTTCTGACAGGGACAGGTACAGAGAGTAGGTTTGTTGTGCTTTGGCCAGCAAAGCCTGGGGCTAGAATTGCTTCTTCCAAAAACAAGGGCTACAAATGGCAGATTATTCTGTTTTATTGCACCCCACAGACATTGTTTGAAATGAAGTCATTTATTTTTTGTTTGTTAGGCTAAAGCTCATTGGAGTGGTGGGTAGATTGTACTGTTAATGTTTGTTTCTGGAACTCTTGAGAAGCTGCTTGTTACTGGATATGGCTTTAAACAGCCAGCTCCACTGTGGGCACATTTCCTGGGCCCTTGACTGCTGTCTGCAGAGGAAAGGGTCTGTCCAGCATCACCTGTGAGTTTGGGTTTCCCTCCTGTTTTTTTTTTCTGAGTAACTTTCCTTATTCTGGAACATCAGAGAAACCCCCTGGGCCAGGTGCTTCAGGCTGGAGCTTCTGGCTGGCGCAGCAGGGCCAGTGCACAATGAATGAACAGAAAATCCCCATTTCACACCTCTGGCATCAGAAGGTGGCAGTGGGGGTGGGAGTGCCAAGCATCTAATTGCACTTTGAAATTTTCTTCCCAAAGTTTAACTGATCTGTCCTCTCTCTGCAAAGAAATTTGGATTAAAGGTGTATGAACATTTCAGCCGCTTTGGGGTTTCTGTGCAAAAGACCATACCATCCGTGGGAGCCAGGGAGCAGGGCAGGCACTCCCTCTGGCCCCACACCTCCTGCTGCTGATTAAGACTGAATCACCTTTTTTCCCCATGTAAAATTCAAGCCCCAGAAATACCCAGGGAGAAAATGTATCCTTACAGCTGCGGCTGATGCTCCCTCCTCTGGCCTCCTGACCTGTTTTGCTGTGTGGATAGGAGCAGAATGGTGAATGGCTATTTGTTCCCAGAAATGCCAAGCCCTTGGCCTGTCAAAGAATCAGCAATAGAGGTATCTGGAAGGTTCTTTTGTTGAGACAGAGAAAAATCCCTTGAGAAGAGTGGGGCCAGGGCTTCTTGGGTCACAACCTACCATGAATCTGGCTGGCTTTTCTCAAGTGTAATAGGAATAAATCTAAAAAGGGTGAAGGTGCACAAAAAGGGACCTTCTCCCCCTTTTGGCTTCCAGTTAAAATAGTCCTTTATGTGTATTTTCCATTGTTAATCAAGAATATTGAGGAACCCAAGGCCTTGTCCCCAGTGTCCTGGGATGTGGGGGGATGCCTATGCCTGGGGCAGGGGCGGGGCCTGACCTCAGGGCCCTTCACCTCTGAAGCTGCTCCTGTCCTTGCCTGTGGAAAGGGGATGGTTTCAGTAGCCACCCCATCAGCTCATGGAGGATGAAATGAAATAATACATGCAATGTTCAGCACAGGACTGGGGACCTATGAGAGAGCACTAGTGGTACTCTCAGATACTCCAGAAGTACTCTGGGAGTACTCCTAGATACTCATCAGGGAGTACCATTGCTAAGTAAATCCTAGACTTCAATGTCATTCTTGCACCAACACCTGTCTCTAATACAGTAGAAGTGGAAATAATCCACTTTTATTTTCACCTGTTTGCACTTACCTTCTGTGTTAGGTTCATGTCAGAATATGCGCCCATGGGAGCAGCCTTCACTGTAGAATTCTTCTAGTGCATTCTAATCTCCTAGGAAACCTGCAGATGAGCCCCTGTGTCCCCCAGGACCATGGAGCCCAGGCCCAAGGTGGCCTCTCAACCAGTATTTGTGGATGATCGATTACGTCTTCAGTTTGAATCTGTTCTCCCCCACTGTCAACCTACCAGAACCTTCCAGGCAGCAAAGATGGTACAAAACAACTGCCTGTAGTTTTACATTTTGAGGATGGAGGACAAGCCCATTGAATATTAAGAAAAGTAAGAAATTTTAGAGAATGGGGATCAATCCAGGAAGGAAGGTTTGCACTGACTTATGAGGACCTTTCTCAAAACAATGCTACTGGAAACCTCAGTGGATCCTGGATGATCTTTAAATCCTTTGAAGCATGTGTGAGCTGTGTGTGGTGGCTAGAGCGTGTTAGTATATATGTGTGTGTTTTTGTGTTGTTGGTCTGGGGAAAGGGGAACAAAGCAGAGAAGGCAGAGGACTTTGTATGAGCTCACTACGGTCATTTCACCTGTGCACTCTTCCCTGTGACCCGTCCTGGTCCCTGAGGGGCTCCCTGTCTTCCAGGAGTAGCTGCTGGTTGTGAGACCCTAAGAGTGAGCACCTGCTTCTTCCAGTCACCACTGAGTCCACAGTTCCCAAAATAGCACCAGGATTCAATATGTGCCCAGTAAATATTTGTGGATCTAATATTTGTTGATTCATTGAAGAAACAGACCCATTACTTCAACAGACCCATTACTTTTCTCAATTCCTCCATATGGATGAATTCCACATTGAACTTTTTTTATGCATGCTCATAAATTTCTCAAGACTCTGGCCAAAACTTTCACAGCCACACCTACTCTACAGCAGCCACCATGGTCTTAGAAAGGTGCTGAAGGGTGTGTCTGGGTCAGGGTGGCATTCTGGCATTGGGGAGGGCAGGCCGGCCTGAGCACACTTAGTAGGTCCTGTGCAGGGATGGTGAAGAGGCATCTCCTTAGAAGTCTGTAAAAAGGTGAGTGGCTTCCCAGGCCTGGAGTGAGCCCAGATACTAACTTGAGAATAAAAAGAGTGAATAACAAGTTCTTTTTTGAAAGATACATTTAAGATGTGTTTTTTTTTCCTTCAGAGTGTGAAATTTGAATATAAGAGGTAGAGATATCTATTCCTGCTTACTAGGGTATGGCAAATTAAAGTTTCTAAGGATCTAAAGTCCATATTCTATTCCTTCCTCTTTCATCTCATGCTTATTTCCCTTGGCATTTCTAATATGATGGAAAAGGGCCACACACTTTGGTGAGCTGACAGGTGTTAGCTGAGAGAATGTAGAGAGTCTGGTTGCAATAGCTGATTGTGTGTGCTTAGGTTCAGCGATACTCCAATGGCTGGTGGAACACTCCTCCTGGTGGGTTTCTGAAGAGGCCAGCATTTGACTGTAGATCACGTAAAAGTGTTTTTACTTTATTAAATTCCTCAACACAGCAAAAAAAGAGAAAGAAGGGTAAATTCTCTCCCTCTTTCTGTCTTTCTCTGACCGCCCGCTTTCTTGAGCTGGGATATACATATTATTCTGCCCTTGGAGATTGGAGCTCCTAATTCTTGGGTCTTTGACCTCCAGGACTAACACTGGTGACCCTTCCATGTGCCCTCAGAACCTGCCCAGCTCTACCCGCTGTTCTCAGGTTTTTGGATTCAGACTGAATTACACCACAGGCCTTCCTGGTTATGCAGCTTGTAGATGGCATTCTGTGGGACTCCTCAGCCACCATGTCAGCCAGTTCCCATCATAAATCCCCTATCTATCTATCTCTCTATCCATCTCCTCTTGGTTCTGTTTCTCTGGAGAACTTCCACTAATATGCTACTTAGATAGGATATTGGACGCTGCTCTGAGTGTTGTCCTAGTAAACATTTATGGAGTCTACTTTGCCATAATAATTTCCCCATTATATAAGGATTATGGCAGCTCACATTTTATCCTAATATGCTACATGGTGTTTATGCTGCATAATCTATAGCAAACATTGATTTTGGCATAGTGCTGTGGCTTGTTTGTGCCTCCTTAACACAGATTTCCATTGGCAATTTGAAGTGCAACTAAGAAATAGGTAGGAGCTCTTTCAATCATTTGCAAAGAATAACACTTGTGCTAAGAGAGAATCTGAAAGAAGTGTATTTTTATGGGCTAACAGGCTCACTTTATGCAGGGAGTGGAATGCAGGAAAGATTACTCTTGTGGATTCTGCAGTCAGAAAGATCTGAATTCAAATCCCACCATTGCTGCTAGACATTTGAGTGACCACAGACAACTTGGGTAACCTCTTCAGACCCCAGTTTTGCCATAAGTACATGGGAAAATGGCTGTATAAGCCACTTTTTAAGGTTATCCAAGGGCTTTGGAAGCTCATAGCAATGGTGACTGACACATTTTAATACACACTATTGATAGTGTTTTTTGTTGCTATTAAGGGCTCTGGTGTAGGGATACTTTGCTTGTGATTTGAGGCAGACGTCACTTCCGTATGAAGATGTTCCCAACAAGAATACTGTCTGAGGGGCTGGGTTTAGTGCTCAGTAGCAGAGCACTTGCCTTGCATGTAGGAGGCACTGGGTTCCATCCTCAGCACCATGTTAAAAAATAAATAAAAAAAGGTAGTGTGTCCATCTATAACTGAAAGTATTTTTTTTAAAAAAAGAATACAGTCTGATACTTGCATTAAAAACAGACTGCTACAGGCCGGTACTTTTTAACAATTTCTCTAGTTTGCTGAAGTCCGTAATGAGTTTCTGATCACACTTCCATCTGGGTGGTTGAATCTACAATGTGCGATTGAGTGATTGAGTTTCAGATTGGTATGTTTTCAATGGGGCCTCCTTGGGAGTGTTGCATTTGAAGTTCTTTGGAGGCGAAATCTCTGCAACACACATGAAGGTATTCTTACAAAAAAAAATCTATAGTGAAGGGCTTGCTTTTAGCAAAAAATGGAGGGTCAGTTTTAGCCTCTTGCTTGAAACAATAATAATGACAAAAACAACCTAAAGCAGATAAAAATATATAAAATGACCATTTGTGAGACTACAAAAATAAATCAACCAAGGATGAAAAGGTAGGATAAATGAGGGGAGCCCTACACCCGCTCTGGCTCACCACCTGAAGATTCCCAACTGTAGAGTCCAGCAGGGGCCTGGTGGACACCTGCACTGGGGAGATGGAACTGAGAGTGGAAAAGATCAGAGCAACGGGAATGTGGGGGTCCAAGGACCAGCCAGAGAGAGCTCCAGGGCAGGCTGAGGGTACCCTCAGTGTTCAGCTGATAATCCATTTATTCACACTGGGAGAAAACTACCCAGACCTGGAGAAGAACCCCACAAAGCATGAAGCAAGACAGCCGGTTGCACACACAGACTGGGAATAGCACCTGCTTCTATCACCACATCGGCTACCCTGAGGGTGTGGGGCACCATATAAGGTCCTCTGAAAGGCTGCCCCTTGTCAGCAGGAAATAATGAATTCTAATCTGAGTGCTGTTCCTGGGCAGCCTGACAATATTTTTTTGATTGATTGTTCAAAACATTACAGAGATTATGATACATCATCTTTCATACATTTGACACAATTGGGTTTTGAACTCCCATTTTTACCCCAAATACAAATTGCAGAATCACATTGGTTACACACTCACATTTTTACATAATGGCATATTAGTGACTGTTGTATTCTGCTACCATTCCTATCCCCTACTATCCCCCCTCCCCTCCCCTCCCCTCCCCTCCCATCTTCCCTCTCTACCTCCTAAGAGCATCATCTCAAAGGGTCCAAATACAGCCAGATGTGGTGGTGCACACCTGTAATCCCAGCAGCTCTGGAGGATAAGTTAGGAGTATCGAGGGTTCAAAGCTGAACTCAGCAAGTTAGCAAGGCTCTAAGCAACTCAGTGAGACTCTGTATAAAAATAATATATATATAAAAGTGCTGGGGATGTGGCTCAGTGGCTAAGTTCCCCTGGGTTCAATCCCTGGTACCAAAAATTAAACCACAATGAGAAACCAAAAAAATGGGATCCAACTGTTTCTATAACTTAATTGAATAACAGAACAAAGCTTGAGTATTTTTCCAAATACACAAATGTCTACCAGTTAACAAGGTAAGATTCACAGTGTCTCACATCCAATAAAGAATTATTAGGTCAAGAGCTTTGTAACGTTTTGAACAACTAATAAGAAAGAAAGAAAGAAAGAAAGAAAGAAAGAAAGAAAGAAAGAAAGAAAGAAAGAAAGAAAGAAAGAAAGAAAGAAAGAAAGAATTAATTTGGGTGAAAGGTAAAATTAAAAAAAAAAAAAGAATGATTAGGCATGTGAAAAACCAGGTCTCTGTGACCTGCATGAAATGATTAATCACCCATCAATTAAACCAACCGAGAATTGACATAGCTACTGTCATTAGCAAAATGAAGACAGTAAAAGAGTTAATATCATTGTAGTTTCTATGCTTAAAAGATAAAGTTAAATTTCTTATTTTTGCGAACAACATTAATTAGGACTGTGAATCCATACATTTTAAAAATAGTATTTTTCAGAAATCCTGGTAGGTTTGTGTTGCCGGGTGTGGCTTTGGGGATCAAGATGAGATATTAAGCCACAGCTCTCAGGCACTCTGTACCACTGCTCCCGCCAAACAGCCCAGGAGGCCAGAGTTCACTTCTTCCTGGGTATTTTGGCGTTTCTGAAATTGCAGCTCTCCAAAATGCTGTCCTGCTGATGTGAAGTCAGCATCCTGCTCCAGATAAATTACACTTCACTGGAAATCACAACTGAAACGATTGCTTCCAGCCGCTGCTTCACATAAAACTCAAAGGAGATCCAGGGGAGAAGCAACCGACAGAGAAAAGGCGTTTGTATTTTAAAACCATGGGGCAGTTAATTATCCAGGTATTCCTGAGGGTCAAAACCAGGAGCAAATAGTGTCAGGAAGCAGAGGCTGCAAGAGAAAACATTTCTGTGACTTCGGTCACATTCCACAGGACACCCTGATGAGTGTCCACCTAGGTCCAGTCTCTGACCAGCGTGAATGTGCTCTGTTACCTAATAAGTTGTTGGTTTGTCTGGTAATCTTTATTTTTTTATTGCTAATATTATTGCTGATATTTCAGGACTACAATGAATTAAATTCAGAGAAATCATAAAATACAAAACTTGACTAATGTTTTATTATAATATTAAGATTTATTCTACACTGAAACAGGATAGATGTGTAATACTTATTGTTTTTGGCAAACGTGTTTGCACTCAGCAAAAGAGGATGCTAAATCAAATATAATTATTTGGAGGTAGTCTCTGTTTCAAGCTAGAATAAAAATTCTCTGAAAATAAGAAATAGGGTATGGTTCAATTTACATTCTCTTTCCTTCTTGAACTTGAAGCCCTGGCCTAAGCCCAGAAAATTCCTGAATTTAGTGGATTCAACATATTTGTCTTGGAAATGGACACAGAGAGGTGAAGGTGGCAACGTGACTCCTATCAATTTATTTCAACAATAGAGTGCGGCTCTCCTATTTGGGGATATTAACAGCACAAACATGGGATTTCTGCTTTTGTCTGCAATAAATTGACCCTTGGCTGATAAATATGAGAACACACATGAAGACAAGAACAAAAAATAATAAAGTTTTAGAGATTAATAGATCAGTGTTACATGTAGTTGGTTCTTACACCTATTTTCCTACTCATAGCACTTTAGATATTCACCATGGGCTGATGGATTCCCAAAGAAGAATCACGGCATGTTAAAAATGGTCCTGTTTTATTGGGGAGGAAACAAGCAGATATATCAAGGAAACGAGCAGGACTTGAAAAATAAATTTTATTTCAGTCTGTGTTTCCAGAAAATTTCAGACGGTTTCCTCACTCCATCTAAATGTGGTTACCTGCACCCTCCAAGGACACTCATTTACCAAGGGCCTGACATGTTTGGGATTTGTTGTTGCAGTAATTTAAAATTATAACCTGTTACTTACTCCTCCTCTTGAGTGAAGCCAGCCGGGCTGTCCCCACCTTCTATCTTCCCTTTGTTTGTGTCTCCCCACTTTCCAGGTCCTGAGCCACTAGGTATGGAAGGAAAATAGCACTTCCTTCCCCAGCAAATGTCACACAGTGCCAGAGGGTGGCTGTTGAGGGCCTTGGGAGCTAAATATAGCCTGCAGCCTCTGTGCAGGAAGGCTTCAGGCCACTGCTCCTCCTTGCTAATCAGGGCTCACACAAGAACTCCCAGCACCTTCCACAGGCCATCTTGAAAGATCTGACCCCAATGGTCCTGGAACCCAGATTCACAGTGCTGCTTGGTGGTGTCACTGGAAATCTTCCCGGGCCATGCTCTTATCCTAAAGGAACCAACTGTCATCTCCCTGGAGGAAACTGAAAATCAGCCATGGCTACAGATGGTGTTCAGGGAGCTGTGTGAGGACAACATTGGCTCCTGCCCTTGGTCGTGACCCCTGGATGGAGAAATGTTATATTTAATAGTTAATTAACAAATGATTAATCTTGAAAATGTGTTAATTTATTTTACAGTAGTTTTGAATTCACAGAAAAGTTGCCGAGATGATTCAGAATCCTCTTGGACCCCAGACTTGGTCTCCCCTTACCCACAGCTTCTGTTCCTATATGGATCTTGTCCTCACTAAGAACCAACGTGGGTGTTACCATGAACTGGGGCCATGCTCTACTCAGACTTCCTTGGTTTTATCCAAGGTCCCTTTTCTGTCCCGGCTCAGGAAACCACATGCACGCGTTAGACCGTCTCTGGACACGCTTCTTAGATTGGACTGACTCTCCAGCTTTCTATCAAACTAGATCCACTATTGAACTCCGGATCCTGACAGTTCTGAGGAATACTAGTCAGGTATTCTACACAATCCCCTCCGATTGGGTTTGTTTGTTATTTTTCTTAGGGCTAGCCAGGAATAATTTTCTCTCTCAGTGTGCATGTGTGTGTGTGTGTGTGTGTGTGTGTGTGTGTGTGTGTGTGTGTGTCACAGTGTCCTCATCCGGGAAGGCACCTGGTGCCATGTGAAGCTCCATGTCTGTCTTTTACCTATTCAGCACCTCTCTCCCACCATCCCCATTGCTCTTGCCTTTCCCAGTTCCTCTTAGCCATTCGCTGTCTATTTTTTTAAGTTAGAAAATATTATATATATATAGAATCACAAAATATATGGCTACTTGGGGTTGGAGTTTTTACTCCATATAATTGCCTGGAGATTCCAAGCTGTTTGCAGCTACATTCCAGGTCTTTCTAATCCCCAGGTGCATTCCGTGGTGTTAGCCATTCCGTGGCTGTTAGCCATCCACCTGTTGGGAGATACCCAGACAATTTTCCATTATGGGCAAATAAGTTTCTATGACCATGAATTTATAATTGGCGAGTCTTTCCTTGGCTGGTTCTTTCTTTAAAATGTTCCAAGTTGAACAAAACTCCTTTCTATGCTGGATGCTTTTCCTTTTTATTTTCAGGAAATGAATAATTTTCTGATGAACATTATCTTGGTTAAAAGCTCTTATGTCTCCTCCAAATCTTTCCATGGACATAGTTCCATAGATATATTCAGTTATTAGTTTTTGGGATTTGGAATTTAACAGCTACTTCCATTTTTTTTTCCTGAGAACCACTTATTTACTCCACCACAAGCACAGAACTATCAGAGAAGACGAGGACCCTGCTTTTCATACAGCTGCTGAGAGCTCAGAGATGAAGGGTGTGGATCAAAACCTATGGCTCCAGTCCCTCGTCCTCTGCCACAGGGTCACTGGGCCTGTCACTTTCCTCTGCTGCTGGGACAAGGATCCTCAGTGTGGGGGAAGGGAGAATGCTGGGGGAAGGCTCCCGGCTGCCTTCACGGCTGGGGAATGGAGACTGCATGCGCCTAGTTTCAGGGCCTGGGCAGTTGGAAGCTGGACTCTCACATCTGTTTGTTCTGAGTATTGAATTGTTTTTAAACGGTCTTAATTTTCACTGAAACAACAGTCTGTTCCCTTTTCCACCTTTGGGCCTCCTGGAGTTGAACGTCCCCCCACCCTGCCACGCAGCTTGGAATTGGCACATGCGGAGGGGTGTTCAAGGAGCCTCGCCCCTTTACAAAGCTCGAGGAGCCCAGGTGAGTACCCGTGACTCTGTCTTGCCCCACACTCTCAACCTGCGGCCAAAAGGTGAGTGACTCCCCTGGTCCCATGGTTAAGTCATGCAGACCAGCCTTGGGGACAACCTAAAGAACTGAAACTAGGAGCAGCATGGGGAACAACAGATCTGTACTAGCATGGGGACTAGTGACAAATAATGTGTCCTGGTGGGCAGGGAACCCAGGAGTGGCAGCCATGCTGAGCATGGTACCACACTCTGTACCCAGCTCTAGGGCAGGCGTGTCAGATACCAGGGAAGCAATTGTAGAAAATCCACTAGTGGCCCTCTGGAGAGCCTGCAGGTTGGTTGAGAAGATAAGACTTTGCTTGTGGAGGGTACAGACAGAACACAAGGCATGTCATCCACTGTGCCATCCACTGTGCCAGCATAGCTTCGAGCCAGCAGGTGCACAGGTGTGGTAGGATCCGCTGGCCCTATGGGAAGGGGCACTGCAGTTGGAAGGACAGCAGGGGGAGGCATTGCCTGCACAGGGTCATGGTGGACGGGCAGTGGAGAAGTCTTATCCGACTTGGCAGTGAACTGGCAGAGAGAGAGGGGCACAGAGAGCCAGAGTGGTGGGCGTAGGCAGAGACAGGGAGACGTGAGCCAATGACTGGCCTCTGGTGCCCAGGATGTGGCAATGCATAGCCTCACCCTTCCAGGCTGATCTCCTCGATGCCCACAATCTCTCCCACCTAATTTAGGGGCCCCACAATGTCCAGAATAAAGGTGACTCCTCCAGTCACCTGGGAACTAGAAAACCAAGCAGGACCCCGAGCAGAGCCCAGGAAGAGCTCAGCTCCACAGTCAGAGGCCAGGTCTGAGCCCCAGTGCTGGCCCTTACCAGTGGGGGGTGTCAGCAGCATCCAGCCCTCTGTGCCCCAGTTTCCTGCTCTGTGAAAGGGGGTGGTATTAGCTCCTAGAGCAGTCAGTTTTCTATAGAAAACCTAGAATTTTGCCCTAAAAATAATTGCAAACTTCTGAATGGAGTGTGTTAAAGATGCTCTATATGCTAGTGGGAATCTGCAGAGATGTTTAATAGTTACTCAGATGATGCCTACTAAGGCCAATGTCCACACACACACACACACACACACACACACACACACACACACACACACTCACACACACCCTTCCATCTCTGGCTTTTTTGGATAATGTGATTCCCACTGTCTGTCCTTGATTAAAGTCTCCTATTGACTTGGGGGGGGGACATTTTCAGGATGAGGTTTGATCTTGCTGTGGCTGCAGGTGTGCCTGATTAAACACAGCTCCTGTGAGACCCCCAAGGAGGCCCACAAACCTCGGAGACTCTGCAGCCATGAAGAAAACACACAAGGGAAATCCCAAGTGGTTCCATCATTGGGCACAGACAGTGCCAGCGTGTGCTTGGGATTAAGAGGCTCTTGTGTTCCCTGAAGCGAGCACACAGCCCCTGATTTCCATGTAATGAGCATATACTGGGATTAATCAGTGTGATCAGTGAAGAGTTTATTAATTCTAATTCGTGCATTAGCGTCTGTGCTGGGTGGAGGCTCAGCCAGAGTGAGGCATTGCTGATCTCAACCCGGCCTCTCACAGGGAGTCAAGGCCAGGACGGTCGAGCCTTTGGGGCCTGGAGCATCACGTGCAGGTACAGCTGCGTAAAAGCATCTCTGTCCTGGTTAAGCAGACCAGGACTGTTCCCTGGAAGCAGAAGCCTCGGGTGCCCTGGAGACTCAGCATCTCGGGACCTGTGGTTGGTCATTTCCACCCCAGGTGGCTGAGGGAGGCTGCTCCTGAAAGCACCAGCCTGGGTCCTGCAGGTGCAAAAGAGTCCAGGTACATAGGACAGGACACCAGGTGCTGTCACACCAGTTTCACAGGACCTCTGGGTGAATGGAGAGCAATGGGCATGTCTCTGCGGTCAGTGACATCCAGCCACCTCTCACTGGACAGGGTGCTGGACCCAGGGCTGAGTGCCGGGCACACCACCTCCTTAGAGCAGGGGCAGGTTAGGGTTCTGTCTCCACACATGGTACAGAGGACGCATCTGTGTGCACCTGGGGAGACACCTATGCCCGGTGCAGTGATGTGAGTGGTCCTTGGTGAAAGTGGAATGAAGTGTGACGAAGGTAACAGATGGGATGAAGAGATGGAAAGACGGGGTGGGGGACGGGGCTGCCTGAGACAGCAGGGGCAGGGCAGGCTCCCCTGGCAGGGCATGGGACACTGTCCTCTGAGGAGGAAGAGGCCAAGGGGGCGGGCCCTGAGGCAGAAGCGGGCATGGCCGGCTTCAGGAACAGAGGTGCCAGGGTCACCCTGGTGAGTGCTGACCGGCTTGTCTTGTGCCAGCAGGGCCCCAGGAGGCGGCTTTGCAGCACTAATCTAAACTAGCTGAGTTGAGCAGCAGGGCAGTCTCAGGAGATGCAGGGTTTGCTCTTCTCTCAAAGCAGATGGAGGCTGATGGGTCCTGCAGCTGCCCCCGCTGACATCAAGGAAGTGGGAAAGGCGCTGTGTCCATCCGGGACTCAGCTGAGCCCCCCGGGTGCAGAGCAGAGCTGGGCTCTCAGGAGGGGCTGCTCCCGTTTCACATCAGAAGTGCTGTGAGCCAGCATCGGGGCTGTACACGTGGCCCAGGGAACTGTGCACCAAGGCAATCCCATGGTCATTGTCGAGCCCCTGTTTGCCACTCTTACCCATCTTCAGGGCAGCTAGAATCTTCGTGCCCATTTATATTATAATGAAAGGTGATTTTGCTTGTTTCAGTCTGTGCTTCAGTTTTCCACTGGATTGTAACTGAATCCAGCTTTTAGAACAAAGTGAGGCTTGTTTAGTCTGTTGAGCGGTTTTGGCTTAAACCCTGCAGGAAACCAGGCTCAAGGAGAGGTGGCAGCTTTAGGTGTTTGGAGAAGGCGAATCTGATTAAAGCTTGTGCTGAGTTCCACGTGGAATGTCAGGCTGATGTGACACTCTCTGGACATACAACACCCTCACACCTGTATAAAAGGCATGCGAGACCAGGCTCACATATGTGGGAAAACCTGAGTGCTTACATATCATATGGATGATTTATTATCCTTTTGAACACAATATGGTGTAATGGTCATGTATAAAAATGGCTCTTTTCAGAAGAATGCACCAGAATATTTAGAAACATAATGTAAAAGACCCTATCTCCAAACACATGTTGACATCTGGCCAAAACTTTAGTGATTGTTTCTTTCCAAGGTTTTGCTTCCAAGGAGTCGTGTGCTGACCGGTCACTTTGGCCTCCTGAGCCACAGGGAGTCCCTGCTGCCTCTGAACTTTTGAGCATCTCTTCTCAGGTACTAACCCATCTCAAGCTCCTGGGCCACATCTTTCCTTCTGAATCTGCAGTGACAGGTCCCTGCCTGAGCTTCCATGGATCTTGGCCATGGGCAGAAGCCTTGCTGAAAAGCCCTCTGAATGCAATATTTGAATAGACATAATTACAAGGCTCCATGCCATGTGGAATTGTAAATAGCATTAACAATGTAATTTGTACTCATTTATGATACAGTAGCTCACTGTGGCTCCAGCTTTCAACCCCCTCATTAGCATGCTTCTCTGATAGAGGCCCCCTCTGTGAGCATGTGGCTCTTTGCCCTTGGAGATGACCAGGGGTGTGACTGGTGATGGGAAGTGGTTGTTATGGGGTGCTGACGGCAGGGCATGAGGCCCAGCGGTACCCCAGGATATTGACACACCAACCAGAAAAGCAGGTATGAATTGTGCGAAGTGAGCCGAATCCTTGACTTCAACATGTTCGTTTTGTCTGCTTGGATAGCAGGGATTTCTTGTATTAAATAGAGACTACAGGAAGCTAAGACACCCGCCATAATGGAATTTCTTGCTCTGTGGTTTTATTGGAAGAATTAGATGAGCAGTAAATGTCCATGCTCAGAGCTGGGCACAGGGTGAGAAGATGAATGGAGTGCTCCACCTGTGGATAAACCTTCCTTCATGGAGAGGGTATGTTTGCCAAGAGATGTTGGTTATGAGTGAACAAGAACAAAGAGAGAGAGAGAGAGAGAGAGAGAGAGAGAGAGAGACCGTGCAAGTGCGGACTGAGGTGGGGTGGGGTGGGGGGATAAAATGCATGATTTTTTGCTCTCTCTTCAGGAATGCTGTGTATGTCCCCACCCTCCTGCTGCCATGTCCCTACCTCCTTGTCAATCACACTGGAGCCACTGAACCCCTACCACCCTCTTATCTGCACTGCTCATTACACGTGCTGGGTAAAGACAGGCCTTCTGAACGTCCACTGTTGAAGTCAGGGCCAATGAGCTTCGGTTCCTCACCACGTGGCATTGGGTCTCTCTCATCCAAGAGGCTGCGCCCTTCACTGTCCTGCATTTTGTGTGATGGTGTTTTCTTCATGGCTGGATTTGCAGGTCCCGAAACCAGTAGAGGTAACAACCTCTTGGGATTCTGGTGGTGGTTACAGAACGCTGACCAATTAGCCTGCACTAAATGGCAACAACACCAAAACCATAGCCAAGTTCATTGCTTGTGCTAAATAAAATATGGTCTGAAGTGATGATATAGACAAAGCTTAAGAGATAACACAAATATAGAAAATATATTCCTTCCCTGGGATGTGGAAATAAGAAGGCCCATTGCCTGCAGTGCAGTTTCCCATCTTGCTCCTTGGATGGAGGTTGGTTAGTGACATAGCTCCCACAGTCCTGTGGGGTTTTTCAGGTCGGCCTCTCACACTCTACATTTGGCAGCATGGAGGACTCCTGCTGCATGGTTCAGCGACTGGGAAGCACCCATGGTTGGCAGGTGGCTGGGAGCTCCCACCCCTTTTGGCCCTGTGGGCAGAGGGGGAACATGGGCCTGCTACATCTTCACCCACAGAACTTGGTCTGTAAGAAAAGGGGTAGATCTCCTCTACGAGTCTGCTCAGCTCTATCAGCTCAAACCCAGAGAACTAATGTTTGGAATGCGGCTTCCAGTTGGGCCAGCCCATGCAGAAATGGTGATTATTAGGTTTTGATGTAAAAGCCATATTTCAGAAGAGGTCTAGACATGTCTTCTACTTGCAGGTAAGAGCTTTAGATTGAGATGACCTGGATTATAACCTGATTTTGATTGCTGTACTATTATTGAGTGACTACATTAAGGTTCGGGTTTTCTGTCTGTGAAACTGGGTGATCATTTCCACCTCATATGGCTGCCTCCCTGGTGCAGGTCCAATCCCCAACTCTGGCTCGCCAGCCACCCCCAGGAGCTAGGCACCCAAAGCTCTGATCCTCCTGTTTCACAGCTTCAGCCAGAGCTTGCCTTCCAGCTCCAGGGATTACAGGACAGGGCTGGGCCTTCTGGGAGATGGAGGCAGCATGACGGCCCCCTTCAAACCTGATTCTCGTGATCAAGTCAGAATGATTGCAGATATGTCCCTCAGAGTAAAATGCAAGAGTTCATTAGATGGAACAGGAAAAGGGAAAAGGGACACTCTCAAGGGGGACAGTGGGTCCCCTCTGAGAGGAGAGGGACAGCATGCCTCTGCTGCCCTCTAGCTTTACTAGGGGCCAGGGACATTCCCAGAGGGTCCTACTGAGGTTTAGCTCTTGACTTTTTACTGACAGCAGGATGACATCAGACTTTTGAGTCCCCATGGCTAAAACACCTCTAGGTCACTTGGAATCTTGCAGATTTTTATGGTTAAAGGAAATTATCCTTATCTTCCTGAGTTCCAGGATCTGGTTGGTGTGAGGGTCACAAAAGTTGCCACTCTCCTGGGGAACTAGTGTTCTCCATATTAGCATTTCAGAGCCTCCATCTCTCCTGCAGATAACAGGTGGTTTGGTGAGGAATGGGACACGGCCTGTGGACTTCCGCAGGCAGGGCTGCAGGTAAATTGCTTCTCAACAGTGAAAGCACGTGGGGGTCAGCAGGGTGGGCCAGGTCTACAGAACCATTCCCCAACTTAATGTTCCCACCACCCATGTGCCTGTCCCCTATCCCAGGGATGGCCTTTGTTAATCTGAGATAACGCTGCCAATACAGCTACTCTTGGTGGCGAACATAGTCTCATTCATTGCTCAAAAGTGTGAACTCCAGCGTCAAGTAGACACAAATCCAACTGGTCTGGGATTTTATGTATGTGTAATTGACATTGCTTCTCCACCCCCTGAAGGAAGGTGTGTGGTAAAGGTTTACAGGGCTCTCCTCGTTTGTAACTCAATTTGAAATTACCACTGTGGTCTGTGGACTGGTAGCCTCTGTCTCTGCTAAGGGGTGAGAGACACTCCTAGTTTATTTCTCTAAACTGAGGACGGGGGCTCTGTCCTCTGCTCTCTCTCTATTAGTCTTGCTTATTGGAGCTGAAATGTCACTTGGGCAAAATCAGTGCCATAGAGGAGGAGGGGTAATTCTTGATATACATTTGTCAGTAGCTGCATGCTACTCATTTTTTTTTTCTGTTTAAAAATGCTGACTGCAAATGATTTATGCATTGGCTCCTCCCTAAAGCCCTGTTACGTGTATAATGGTGTCATCAAAGTATGTTTATGTAGATATCTTGTCCCTAGTTCTTCAGAATGACCTTGGGGCGACATTGGACTTGCGCCTGGGATGCTTATCCTTCAGCCTAAGGTCAAAGTTGTGCATATGGCACCTTGTACTAATGAGTTCCTCAAATTCCTGGGGAAAATATTTCAAAGGCCACAATGTCCCCATGTGGCTGCATTCTTCATCATGTAGATATGGCTAGAAACTACAGTCTTTTTTTCTTTTCAGAATATAAATTCCCTTAATCAATATATAATGATACTAATCATAGGAACTTTCCCCAAAATGCAGAAAACAACATACAGCAAAATAAAGGAAAATATCCAAATGAAAGTGAAGCTTATGAATATGTCAGTCTATTTTTTCTGCACATTTTTATATTTTCTCTTGAACATATTTTATGTACTACTTTGTATTCTGTTTTTCTTCACTCAACTAAAAACATAAATATTTACCATATTAGTCCAAATTCTTCATAAACATCATCTAATGCCTGCAAAATATTTACTGTTTATGTGTGGCTTTGATTTAATTAGTGCCCTATTTTGCAAATTTGCATAGCACTGAATGTGCTTTTTGTAGTATTGATAGCAGAACTAGCTGTGATGGCTGGACCAATGGAGTAATCACCTGGGCCAGAGCTGGCCAGGTGTGGTGCAGTCTTTATTTCTGGGAACCTCTCAAGCATGGGAGGGAGGGTCTGCTTTGGTCACCCCCAGACTCAGGAGCACACAGAGGCTAACCAGACTCAGTCCTGCTGGAGCACATTTCATGGCTGCTGTGGTTGGGAATGGGGTCCAGGATGTGCTCTGTGTCTGGATTCGCCCCTGGAGGGAGGAAGTAGAGTCCCTTTCTGCTCCGGTGCCACCATCAGGACCCTCTGTGGAAAGTGCACACTGGTGACTGCAGGTCAGTGCTGACCTGTTGGCCTCTGGGGACAAGAGCCCAAGCCCCCCTGACCTCCCTGCTGCCACCTGTGCTCCTGTGGTACTCATTATCACCTACCTGAGTGCTTCCTCTTTGTCTTCATCTCTGTCTGCCCCAGGGCCACTGGTTGCTCTGCATTTATTCTGAGCCCTTTGAGGGTCTGTTGAAGGAAGCTCTTGGCTGTGTTTAGTTATACTCTCTGGATTTCTTGATCCTGGCGCAACAATCCTGAGAGCAGCTCTGTCTTATTAATCCTTTTAAACCCACCACTGGCTCTGCGATGCTCTTTGTACCAGAGTCCTCCTTGGCCCCACACCATCAAGGCCTCTGTGCTCCCCTGCTCCTCCGGGGAACTGAGGCTTGGAGATGTGGAGTAAGAAGTCAAGAGCTTTGAAATGTTTTGAACAACCAATAAAATAAATAAATAAATAAGAAGCTGTTGGTCACACAGCCAGCAAGGGGCAGGGCTGGGTTCCAGCCCAGGTCCACCTAAATCCACAGCCAGGACCCTGGACCCTCTGTTATGTTGTTTGTTTATCTACATCTGTGGTTACTTGGCTTTTTCTAGGACAGTTTGAAGTTCTGGATTCTTAGTATTTAAGCTATTGCCTGTTTCTGTGGGGTTGATAGCTCCATTTTAAATTCATCTCTTAGTTGAAACTGACTTTGCACAGTGAGCTTTCATAAGAAACACAGAAGAGCAAGAAGGTAAAGGGCGTGCAGAGAGCGTGCTCTAGGAGAGTGGGGACCGTGGCCAGAAGCATGGGCTAGGGTGTTGGATGGCTGCCAACGCCACTCTCAGTGCTGCCTCTCACTGGTTTTGTGACCACCGGTAATTTATTAAGATCCGTTAGCTCTTGCTCTTTGTACAATAGGGACAATCTATTCACAAGACAGTAGAAAGTAGAGAAAACGATGGGTGCAGACCGTGAGCCCCATGTCGGTGTGGGTGAGTGGCTGGGCACACGGGTGGATGGTGATAGCTTCAGACCAGTCTTTTACCACCCAAGGGTGTTTCATTACGTGGGGTCCAGTGGGCTTCCCAGAAGTGTGGTCAGGAGATGCGAAGGAATGAAAGGTGCATCGCTGACAACTCAGGAGTGAGAACAAATGACAGCTCCGGGGACACAAGAAGTCAGGAGGGGAAACAAGGGAGGATGCACAAACACATTGTCTGCACAAAGCCACTCACTGCATGAGCAGAGATGCCAGGACCCGTGGGTGGGTGGCCAAGGACATCTCAAACTAAAATGTGCATCCACACAGGGAAGCTTGTCTTCAGGTTTTGGGGACTCACCAATGCAGGGAGATGGTGGCATCTCCTGCTGACCCGACCTAAGGACCTAGATCCAAGCTCCAGAATTCCTACAGAATTCCAGCCACTAACTCTTTTATAGCTTTAAAAAGTCATCGTCCCACTCCTCACACTGACACAAGACCCTCAGGAAAAGATGGTCCTATGGGCCAACATCTGCCCAGCATTTGAAAAAAGCCTACTACATGGTCGACACCCAAGAATATGTATCCAGTGGACTTCTGGGAAGTAGGGGACTGAGCTTGGTCTGAGTTCTCTGAGAATATGGGGGAGCCTGGCCAAGGATAAACACCATGTCCTGACTTGGACAAGAATGGGAACATTGATGAACCTGATAATTGAACTTTTCTTTAAAGAGCCCAAACTTGCAATGTCTCTGACTCCCTTCCTCCAGTGTCCCCTCTCTCTTGCCTTCCTTCATGTGGTGCTCAGCAATCATCATCTCCTGGCCACGCTGAATCTACAACTCCCGTGTCCTCAGGATGTGGCTGTCTTAGTGGGGCTCCCCAGAAGCAGGGCAAGGACTGGGGTGCAGTATTGATCTGGGAGAAGGACAGACCTGTCAGACAGCAGACTCATGGAACAAAGTGAGAAGGGGAGGCAGACCAACCGCCAGCCACCTCAGACCTGGTGCTTAGACCTGCTGGAAAGCAGACATTAGGATGCTAAGCTCTCCAGGCTTGGAGGCTGTGGATAGTGACTTCCTCTCATGGCTCTCCTGGGCATTTGGTCCCCAGCAAGCCCAGCCAGCCACACAGACAGAGAAACTGTGAGTTGGCAGCTCTCAGGTTAAGCTGAAGAGGCAGCAGGTACTGGGGGTTGTCAGGGCCCTGAGAGCGTGGACATGGGACAGCTGAGCAGGGGCAGCAGCACCATCCATGGGTCTGAAACTTTGAAATTATATTTTGGTTCCTGGTCCAGGGCAGGCAGCTCACAAGTGCTCCCTTCCCTTCACAGGGCAAAGCCCTCGAACATACCCCAGAGAGCTGGGGAGTGCAGGTCACCCTGGGATTCTCTGAAAGACACCTGCTTCTGTAATCTGACCCAAGATAACCACAACCCAGTGAAGTTGGCTTTACTCACAATTCATTTGAGGCCATGTTATACATCTCATTCTTCATAGAATGAGAAACCAAGACCCAGACTAACCAAAGATGGCACTAGTTTTAAAAGCAACAGAGAAAAGTTGTGTTCTGTCCATCAGGACACATGAGAAAGTAATTATGGCCACAGAGCTGTCCTGATTGCATAATAACTACTCATCCCACCAGTAAAAGTAAAAGGTTACAAAAAATATTGTAGTAATTTATTCGGTTCTAATTCTCCCTCTCTCTCCCTCTCTCCTTTGCCTTCTCCCTTTCTCTGTGTTCCTCTCTCCACCTAAATTGCACACCACCTCCTGCTGTTGACTTGGCTTGTAGCAGGTGGTTGGAGATGCACAGCTGGTCATGGACTCTTGAACTGGTTGATTCCTGTCCCTTAGGAATGGGATCCCTTTTGTTAATTGGTGTCTCTGTGAGCGTCTAGGTTCTCCTTATGGAGTGCACACCAATGTTTGTTGGGCTACAGTGGTAAACAATGGGTGCCCTGAGATTGATGGACTTTATATACCCTAGTAGAGCCATGTGTTCCTGGTCCTGAGAAGGAAACTGTGCTTAGCAGCTCTGGGAGGAGGAAGAGCAGCTGGGGAACCCAAAATCCCCAGGCCCTTCAATTGCCAAACACATCTTCTTGCTGCTGTGAACCATTCTGGCAATCCTCAGAGCCTAAGAAATCGTGGGACCCTCCTATATGAATCCTTGGGATTGATAAATGTTACAGCTGAGATGAGTCACCAGGGGTCTCTTTAATCCCATGATTTCTGCCAACTACCCAGACCTCCAACTAATCCAGTGCTCTGAGCATGGACTAAACATAACAGGCAGGAGAATTTGAGCTCTAATCTGTTGCAGAAATCTGTCCCATGTTCTGGCTACATGGGCTGGAAAACAGGAAGAAGAATTCTCCCATTGGTATGGCTGGGGGGCACAGAGTGAAAAATGAGGGAGAGTCTCAACGAGTTTGGGCTGGCCCCTAAATCACCTCGTTCTTCCCAAGTATTCCTATTCCATCTGCTCAGGATGTCCATTTTCCTTGATAGCCATGGATTTTAGAGGTTGATGTATTGGGGTGAATTAAGCCACTGCAGTGGCTTGGGGCATGATGACAGGAGACTCCAGGTGGCCCACACTCCAGGTACAGCTCAATGTGACTTCCAGAGTTACTGATGGACATTCGTGCGCCTCTTGTGCCGAGACAAGAACCTTGGGCCATGCCTGTGTCTGCAGTGTGTGGTCCATTGTTAAAGCTGCCAGAGGGACTGGGAATGCTCATATCCTGATAGTTAAATATCATGCCCTTCAAGCTTAACCACCGAGGGCTTGTGGACCATGTTCTCAAAGGCAGCAGATAGCATTTTAACCAGTAGCTCTGTTGTTCCATGAAATAAAGACTCCCAAATCCCCATCCCAGATGGGAAGCTTCCTTTGTGATTCCATATGCAATCACTTCCTTCCTTCTTTTCCTTCCTTCCTTCCTTCCTTCCTTTATTTTTGCTGAGGTCTCTTATTTACAACTTTTCCCTTTCTCTAATTTATGAATTAGAGATTTGGGTTGTAATTATAATTATTTTAGTCACTTATAACTGTAAAGAGTGAGTACATTAAAAGGGGATAGACAACTTCCACTTGAGAGTGCTAGATAGAGGTACTTCCTTATTCCTCTTAGTTAGAAAAGTGAATGTAGAAAAACACAAAGAGAAGAAAACAGAAGATAAAGGAGACCAGCTAGGGACTGGGAGACCCAAGGAATAGCATGAGGTGAGTTCACAGGGATTTCTCTCTGCCTTCTGTATGCTGAACTGGGTGCTGGAGAGACTGGCTGCATGGAAACACCAACAGGCACAATGAAAGAGAACTCCCCCATAACCTGCTCCCTCCCACCAAAAGACAGGAATGGGAGGCTTAACAAGTCAAAACCTTTTAACTCTGATCACTATACAGAAAACTGTGGCCTTAGCAGCTAAATCTGAGTGGGAAGCCTAGACTTCTACTCTCACCAGTCCATGATGAAGTAGCCCAATTGTGTTGTCCATGGGTAAGTCACAGGGAAGCTGAGGCTCTCATCCTACTTAGTGGTAACAAGAGCCTGCAATCCCACAGTGTCAATGGAGACCATCTGGGTGTCTGACTTTTCCCCTGTCTGGAGGAAACAAGGCACCTTTTCCTTCCCAGTGAGTTGGTGTCAGACCCAGCTGGTGGGGTGGGAGCAATATACTCCTGCTCAGAAATGACAACACCATCTCACAGCACAGCACCACTGGGGGCTTGTGAAGCTATAAGAGGCACCTCTGCCCCTCAGTTGAGGGTGTTACTAGTGGAAGTGCAGTGGGCAGCTTGAACCCTGCCCAGTGATGAGCTTGCAGTGAGAAAGCTGGACTTCTTCCTCCATCAGGTAGAAATGGGCTGTGCCTCTCATCTCCCACAAGAGTGATACCAATGCAACCAACAGAAATAGAGGAATTAAGCAATGTCTTTAGCACAATAACAAATGTATTTAGGTTTCAGTTGAAAATCACGTGTCACATCAGAATCAGAAAAGTCTCCACTTGAATGAGAAGAGGCAGATACCACTGGCAAGATGGCGCAGACGTGAGAATTCTCTGACCAGGATCTTAAAGTTGGCATTGTGAAAACACTTCAGAGACCAATTATGAATGTGCTTAAAACAAGCAAAAGGTGAAAGATATAAAGAAGAACCAAATAAACTTTAGGACCAAAAAATTAAAAAAAAATAAAAATTGGCAAAAATAAAGTAAGAGACGCATTCAGTAGCAGAATAGAGGGGACAGAAAAAGGATCATTGAAACTGATGCTAGAACAGTAGAAATGACCCAATCTGAACAGAGCTCAGAGAAGATAAAACACACTGAAAAAAAAGATCCATGTTCAGGAACCAGTAATAGAATATCTAATATCCCATGTCAGATAGAAATCAGAAAGAGGATGGAGTTTTGAAAGCTTTCAAATAAATAATGGCTGAAATTCCTCCAAATTTGGAAAAACAAAACATAAAACTTTAGACTCAAGAGGAAGAGAAAGCCCCAAGGATGATAAAAATCAAATAAATACACTGCAAGATAACAATACTCAAATTTCTGAGAACTCAACAGAATGAAGAGAAAGAAAATCTGGAAAAGGATGAGAGGAAAAGCACTTTACCTCTGGGAAGAACCATTTGAATGGTGGCAGATTTCTCTTCGGAAGCCACCAAAGCCGGAAGAAAGTGGCACAGCATTTTTACGTCCTGAAAAAAAATCACTACTCAGTGATCTTTACCCAGAAAAAATAACCTTCACAGTCGAAGGGAAAGTCCACACGTTCTTAGATAAGGACAACGAGATGCATTCTTCACCAGTGGAATTATCCTGAGACAAGAGCTAAAGGAAGTTCTCTAAGCAGAAAAGAAATGGCAAAAGAAGGAATCTTGCAGAACAACAGGGGGAAAAAGACCAGCAGACTGGGTAAAATCATAGGCAGACACAGTGCACGTCCCTTCTCTTGAGTTTTCTAAATTATATTTGAACATTGAAGAAAAATTATTGAACTGTCTCATGTGGTTCTCAAGGTATACAGAGGAAGTATTCTAGACAATGAGTAGAGGGATTTAAGAATTCTACATTCTATTCAAACTAGTAAAATATGGCAAAATATACTGTGGTGTGTATGTGTGTGTGTGTGTGTGTGTGTGTGTGTGTGTTTGTGTGTGCATGTGTGTGTGTATTCCTGCTTGTATAGATACAGGCACACAAAGTAACTAAAATCCTATACTTTCAAAAAACACTATAGATAAAAGGGAATTGTAAAAATCTATAGGAAAGAAAAAACATGTAAACAGAATTAAAAACTAGAAAGAATAGTGAAAAAACAATAAAATAAGGTAAAATGGCAGACATAAGCATAAATGTTAACAATTACATTAAATGTAAATGGTCTAAATACATCAATTCAAAGGAGAAGTTGGTATAGTAGACTTTTTTTTTGTAAAGACCTGATTCTGTGCTATTTAAAACAAACTCACTTTAACTGTAGTTGATGTAACTTTCACATTAAAGGAAGGTAGAAAGTAAAAGGTTTTATTTGAAATAGTCTAATGACCCCCAGTGGGTGAAAAGATGAATGCTTTGTGGAGTACCTTCATAATTAAACACTGCTCAGACTGTCCACACACTCAACGATGTGGATGCATCTCAAAGTTACTATACTGAGTGAAAGAAGCTGGAAAAAAAGGAAAACCTCCGATACATTTCCATTTATATTAGTTTATAGAAAGCTCAGTTTTCACCTATAGAGAACATATCTGTGCTTCCTTAGGGACAGATATGGAGGGACAGATGGATCATAAGTGGTTGTGAGGAATGGTGAAGGATGTGATAATTTTGATGCAGTTATGGATGCATATGCACATCACATTTTGTCAAACTGTACACTTTAGTGGGTGAAATATATGCAGCTTATTGCCTTAAAAACTCCTTTAAAAGCTCTTTAAAAACTCAGTGAGTATAAAATGAAAAAATATACAGATTCCAGAGGGTGAAATAGACTTGAGATTAGACACGTCTAACCTGTGCAGGCTAGATACATCTACTTCAGTTTCACTACGTTAAAAAGTAAAACCTGTAATTCAGTCTGTATAGAGTTACAAGTTATGGGTATTTTAAAATATCACATTCCTGAACTGTCTATTTGAGTACTAAGTTAAGGCAGAATTTTCCTATTTGCTAGTTAGTTGGAATGTAGCTCTGTCTCCTTTTATTCATTGTTTTTCTGTTAGATGAGAATACTTATTTTTCTACTTCATTATCTGGTTTAATACCATATCTGTGAAATCCAGTGAAGAACTTAGAAGCACCTGGTGCATCTTGGGACCTAGAACTCCCTGGGGTCCTCTCCTTGGTGCCTGTCTCCCAGGTTTGCAGGACTGCCTCATGGTGGGTGTCCACGGGGTGCACTGCAAACAGCCTGGACCAGGGATCTGTGTATATCAGCCTTTGATCGTTTTACCTGTGATTGGTGGCTTCCGTTCCTTTAAGAAAGTGCTAGAAGTAATTAGAACCCTTGCTTGGACTGCACCTCACACAGTGGCTCCACCAGCCAGGTCATCCCCTCTCCAGCCTCCTCTCTTCCTCCTTTCTTTCAGAGTAAAACCACTGCCTGCCATTTCAGCCCAGGTCCATTTACAATTCCATCAGAATTTTCACACTGAAGTCTGAGCACCGTGAGCACCGTGAGGGGGACTTGGTCTCTTCTGGCCGCTGTGGACCCCCAGCACTGAAGACTGCTGGCCACAGGAACCCCAATCCCTCTGCGGGCTGGGTACCCCACGGCTGGCCTGCTGGCTCGTGATATGATGCTGTCACCCACAGTGGTAGGAGCACAGGCTGCTCTCAGCTGGTCTTTTCTCCCTGAGGAATATTGGGGTGCAACAAGAAAAGGACAACAGCCGCCACGATGTGCTAGAGCCACCATGCTGCCTGGCGTCACCTGCTCTGAGATCCGTTGCCTTTACCTGGGGAACCAGGGAACAAATAAAATTATGCTAATGAGGATGATGAAAGTAATTCACATTTCCTGTTCTTTCGTTCAAAAGCAGCATCACTGTCAATCTTCATGAGGTCAAGTGTGACACCACAGGGTGGATAGCTTTATGTCATATATGTTTAAGAGGCAGACAGAGATAGAGGCTGCAGCTGAATCCTTCTCCCACTACTGACCAGGTTCCTTGGGCTTCAGGTCACTCAGCTATGAGCTGAGGATGGCAACAGTCCCTACTCCACAGAATCACTGTGTCATCCTAGTAGTGAGGTGTGTAAGGTGTGTGACACACTAAGACCTAGTGTACTGGTGTTGCATGAATACATTCTATTAATATTGTCATTTAATGCTGAGTCTTAAGGCTCTATGCTAATGGACGGGTTTTCCTCTTTTTCAATATAAATACTAACTATATGTGGAATAAGTTTTAGAGGGGTGAATTTCAAATATTTTGACCATAATTCAGAGAAATAGACTTTATATGAGCATGCACACATGATTCAAGTAAAATCCACAAAGCTACATTCCTCTCATCGCCTGCAGTGGGCTTGGAAGCATTCTGTTCTACTCCATTGGTTCTTATCTATTCTTTCTATTCTGTTCTATTCTACCTGCCCCATCTCAGTGCCTTTCCTGGCATTTAATATTTTTAAATATTGGATCAGATCTCATTTTTGCCACAAAAGCACCTTGCCGCTTGTTAAACACTCTGGGAGGCGATGCCCGCCCTGGTGCTTCACAGCCAGCACAGTGCCTATGGCAGGTGCTTCTGTCTGAGGAGTCCAGAAAGAGCCTGGTCTGGCATCTGGCACACCACCACCTTCCTCTGATCCCTTCCCTCCAGTGAACTGCATGATTAAATTGTCTGTAGAAAAACGTCGCCCAGGGAGCTTGCCTTCTGGAACCTTGAAAGAGGGTCCTGTCTCATTAATAATGCAACAGTAAGAAGAGCTCCAGAATTACACAGCACAAAGGAGGTGGGAGCTCTCACACAGATCTTCACTAAGATTTATGATGAACCACAGATGAGCAAAAGACCTGAATGAGATTCAGTGGGACCAATAACAGTTCATTAACTAATGAGCTGATGTTTCCCTGATCCTAATGCCACTCATCCCTACCATGACCTCACCCCAGAAAAAGGAAAGACAGAAGGAAAGGGAGCCCCACTTGGGGTGTGGTATGCAAGGACTCCCAGGAGTCCACAGTGGGGAGGACATAGCCACCAGGTCATCCCTCACCTGTAGTGTTCCAGGAGACAATTACACTGACTATCATCTGTCACGACCCCCTTGCCCGCAAGGAAGACGAGACTCAGGAATCTTCTTTCAGCAGTTTATTCAGGCCCTTGATATTATTCTAATGATTCTTCTAATCTACTTCTACTTCTTCTACTAAACTTTGGATGCCCCTCCCAGCCTTAATAAAGCACCGCGAACCCCAATGCAAAGCTGCCACGTGTACCCTTCTCACAGGGTGCTAGAAAATGACATGCCAACTTTCTCTGATAAGGAGCTGGGAACACGCCAACTCTCTTTGATATGGAGTTGTCCTTCACAGACCACAACGGAGCCAGCGCCATCATGTAATGGCGACCACAGTCCGCAGGAACGGCTCACCACAATCATCTCCCTCCTGTGAGGTCCCCATTTGACTCCTTTACTGCAGTGATATGGTAAGCAGAAGCCCACTGGTCGATGAGAGTGTGAGCTATAAAATCCTTGAACTCTTTATTTGTTTTCTTATCTGCTACAAACTTTCCTATAAACACTGTCACAGGTGGCTGGGCAAATACTTGAGCCTTGAAATGAAATCTTGGAGTATTCGGTAACTCAGACCAAATCATCAAAAATCGTATAATAAACTTTAGCCTTTGGCATTTCACGATTGCCAGACTTTTATTGTATGTGTTGTTTTCACAGTTTATCTTCTAAGTTATTTGTGTAAACTTTTTGAAAATTACAGAAACCTCTCAATCAGGTAATAGGTCTGAGGTGTTGTGCCACATGTTGCATGTAACATGTCACATGTACACATGTAAAATTTTTTTTGCCTCCTTTATTTTCCAAATTATATTCTTTTAAAACTATTTCTGCCAGAGAATACACTATTTGATTATTCTTTAGAAAACTCCATTGGTAAATAGGATATTCCAAGAAACCCATCACACAAACATCATTCTTGAAAAATTGTTAAAAATAAAATTCACCATGATGTTCATTCAAGGGTCATCAATGTGTGGGCCAAGGAGACAAAATGAAAAATGAAGAAATGAAAATAATATAGGGGCCCAAAGTAGTTTTGTGGAGTTTTTCTGGGTTCTTGCCCCCAATGTCTGTCCCTGCCTCTGTCCTCAACCTCCAACATGGACATGAATGTCAGATGGATGTGCCCAACAGAAAATGTGGACCATCTGCATGCCTGTCTGCACACGTGCACACTTGTGTTTCTATCTAGATGTTCAGGTGGCTTTCCTCACAGGTTGTGGGGAACTCCTTAATTTCCATTTGCTTTTAAACATACTTCACACCAAGGTTTTACAAGATCAAGGCTGCGACTTATTCCTGAAAATACACTTTTATTCATTTAGTGATTCCCAAAGCATCCTGAAAGACTCATCCTTCTGTTTACCTGTGATTTTGTTCCTCTTATTTTAAGTAATGCCTTCCCATAAAGGAGGATGGCTGGGACGTGTAAATCAGAACCTGGTTTGCATCTGCCATGTGTCCAGGTCAGCCATGAGGAGTACAAGGCAGCTGAGATGCCAGCGACCACACTTGAGAGCTGCCCTGGAGCCCCCCACCACCCACTGAGCCCTGTGGGGTGACTGGTGGTGACAGGCCAGAGCCTCGCCCCAGCCACCAGTCAGTGGGGGCTGAGGACGACCAAGAAGGAGGAGCACAGGAGGAGCTGGCTCCAGAAGCCCTCGCAGATGCAGTCCTGGGCCTGGCCAACAGGGAGAGGATCCGGCTGAGCCTGAGGCTTTGCTAACCTGAGGACACCTGCTTCGTGTTCTTTCTCCTCTGCGCAAATTTGTCCAGTTGGATGTTCTGCTTTCAGTACCCCTTTATTAGGCATTTTTCTTACTTTCGATAAATCAAGTCTTTTTTTTTTTTTGGTATTTTGGTATTTTTTGGTACTTTTTGGTATTTTACTTCCTATCCACAGACACCAAAAGGTCTGGATATTTTCAGAAGTATTGTTGATTCTTTCCAGTGTGAGCACAAGGAGGAGCTAAGGATCACTATCTGGCCAGGCTGACTGGAGAGCTAAATCCTCTGCAAAGTGGCCCGTGATTCTCCCTTTTATTAAAGAATAAACAAATAAGAAAAAAACCCTCTGACCAAATTTCCTTTTAGACATGATTGAACTTGAAGGGCAGTGTCAAACTAATGCAAATAGTATTTATTCATCATTAATCACTTATAATATCATAATCATATTTTAAATGATTATAATACAAATTATTAGTATATGATATTTGATTATTATTAATAATATTTAATAATTAAATGCTATCCAGTTACAATAATTAAATATCATCCATCCTCCTGGCCACCATAACCAGCTTGGGGAGGGGAATGTGCCCAGCCTCATCATCTGTCAGGCATGCTCAGAATCTGTGTGGGGACAAAACAGGCCCTTTTTTTTTCAGGGAGACATAGCCTGACATTTCTTGAAATCTTGTGGAGAAGACTTTACTTAGGACAGCTAGGCACAGTGCTGCATGCCTATAATCCCAGTGGCTCAGGAGGCTGAGGCGGGAGGTTCACAAGTTTGAGGCCAGCCTCAGCAATTTAGCCAGGCCCTAAGCATCTTAGTGATGGGGCTATGGCTCATTGGTTAAGTGCTCCTGGGTTTGATCCCTGGTTTAAAAAAAAAAAAAGTTAAGCCAACAGGGAGAACAGCACAGTGGAAAATCTCAGCCCCACTCTGGCCCAGTGGGAACATCAGCTTCCTGATGAGGGGCTGCTCATTGCCATGTGCCCACTACCCAGAACAGTGCTCATCCAGCAAGAAATGAGAAAAAGGAATGGAGGAGTGTCAGGTGACATTGCCCAAGTGCCTGCCCACAATCATACTGAATTCCAGAACTTCCTTAGATTTTTAATTTTCATGAGTTAATAATCATTTTCCTGCCTAAGCCAATTGGAGCTGTTTTATACCCATCTAAACTTCTTAACGCAAGTACAGGTTTTACAGGTGGGGTTGATTGTAGAATCTTTTCTGAAATTCATGCACTTTGGGCTTCATTAGCTGGCAATGGCAGATGTGCTCAGAACTACAGAGACAGCCTGGAGGTGAAGGTGTAATCAGTAAGGCCTCGCCTTCCTAGGGTGGCCGCCTCCCTTCTCTCTCAGAACCCCAGTGGGCCTTGTGGGTACACCTGATACTTCCTGAGCTGTGATGAGATTTTAGGTCTCAGGGCCACCTTGTCCCAGGGCTAATGGCTTCCCTCAGCCATGTTGCATGGTTTTGCACTCTTTATTTTTTGTGCCTCTTCCTGAGTCACTAACATGAGTGGGGTGCACTCCCCAAGTCTATGTGATGGCCTCTAAGACTATCAGCATGAATACAGCCAAAATATATTTTAATAGGTGGAAATGAGAGTTAACATAAAAATAATAGCAAATGTGAAATAACTTGGAAAAGAAGAACTTACATCCAACAGAGTTTTATGTAGTCACTCGGAGTATTTTTTTTTTCCACTAACTGACTAATTCGACCAATATTTCTTGAGCACAGACACGCCTCCTCCTTGATGAGGGAGGCAGTAGTGACGGAGGCTTATGTTCTGGAACCCAGGGCCTCTGCTGCAGTGGGGTGGGTGGGGATAGGCAGGAGAGAGGACCTTACAGGGTGTCACAGAGACTACTGGGAACCTGCCAGCGAGCAGGGAGAAGAGACCGTGTTCCACAGGGTTTTGGGGCACGGCCCATCAGGAAGACATTTAGCCTGTATCCTAAAGGATCAGAAAGTCCAGCCAAGGACAGAGCAGGGAGAAAGAGTGTCAGGCCAAGGGAAAACAACAAAACATGGAGACAAGGGACAGCTGGAGAGTTCAAGGGGTCACTGGGCGGCTCTCGCAGCCTGTGATGATAGGAAGTCACTGGGAGAACATGAAGGAACGGCAAAGGCAGGCTGTGGTGCAAGGACCCAGTTCAAGATTGATTGATTGTTGTGGAAAAAATGTCCTAAACTCTTCTTATAGATTTAAGTCACTTGATGTTCCCACAACCTTATGAAGTAGGCTACCCTAGAGGCAGGGAAAAAGTGAGAAACACACCCTACCCAGCAGGGCCATCTCGGGAATATGCCTGCCTGCTAACCCTGCATAAATAGCGCACCACCTAGGCATACATTCAATGGAATATCACTTACCCATCTAAAGGAATGAAGTACTGATACCTGCTTCATTTTAGATGGACCTTGAAAATATCATGTTGAGGAGAAGAAGCCAGACATAGTTATAAAGGTTATATTCTTATACTTAAATAAAATCCTCAAAAACCCACATCTACAGAGACAGAGCACAGGTTAGTGGTGGCAGGGCTTGGGGAGCAGGGCACGGGCGTGGCTGCTGATGGGCACAGGGTTTTGGGGGAGCTATGAAAACAATCTGTCATGAGTACTGCTCATTGTACAACTCTGTGCCTGATAAACACCACTGACATGTGCACCTTAAGAGGGAAGAGTTAGTGAATGATATCTCCATGTAGTTGATGCTACAGGAAAAACGGAACATGCCTAAAGTCTCAGAGGCAGAGCCATAGCTCCTGGATGTGGAGCAGGCCGTCCGGCTGGTCTGTGCTCTTTGTCACTTCACAGTGCATCATTCATCCCTTATTCTGTGAGTAAAGAGGCGTGGCCTTTGTTTGAAGATCAAAGCAGCTGTGATGCATGGGGGTTTTCCAAGTTAGTTTAAACCAGGGAGCTGGTTGGAGGCTGATGGAGGGCAGTCACTGAGCTGATTTTATAGTTTCTTGAACAAACAAACATGATAAAAATGAATTATAAGGATGGGTTAACAGGACCACATTTCAAAATGCATGTGTATGTGTATGTTTCATGTACCTGCCCGTGTTACATGCTTCATGGCTGACAGTCTTTAAGGTACATGGCTTGCGTTTGAGAGAGGATATGCAAATGTTTTGTGAGGATAAGTAGCCTAGATGCTACTTATGATGAAGAAGAAGGGCAGTTGGATGGGAGGAGCCTGGAGTTGTTCTCTGCCTCTTCCTTTAGTGACTCTCTGATGCTGGACAAATCTACTCTCCACAGCCTCCTCTCAAAACTGGGATGCTAGCAGTTTCTAGTTACACTTAGTTGCTCAAAGTTTAGTGGCCAAGAATGACCCTCTGCTCTCCATCTTGGTTCTTGGCTGCCTGGGCTCAACTTCCAAGATTCTCAGATATTTCTCACGCAGCTGAAGTTAAATGGTGGCTGAGACTGCCACTGTCACAAGGCCTGACAGGGGGACATTCACTGTGTCTCTCAAACACGGCTAGTAATGGGGACCCAGGTACTACACATGCTTAGTTCCCTAGATCTAAAATCATACACTATTTGATTTGGAAAAAATTAACTTCTTGTAGCCTCATTTGGTGAAATGAGTAGTCAAAGTAATGGGTTAATCAGTAGCAAGGGTAATAAGAGCAGCGTTTCCTGGGGTTTTTGGGAGTGTAATTGGATGAGCTGTGTTCAGTTGATGGGGTCAGGCCTAACCACGCTGAGCATGCCATAGGATTAGCTGTTTCTGTATATACTATGATGACAGATCACAGATGCACTCCTTTCTGTGCTCCACTTGGGAGCCAAGAAAGAGGCTTTGATGTGTGGTATACAAGTGGCTCTGTGGAGGCCCAGCGTGGGACACATTACCTTTACTCCTCTGTTGTCATAAGGGCAGATTAAAAGAGAAGACCTAGCTGAGAAGCAACCACGGGCTGGAATTTTATTGACTATGCACCAATTCTGTGCATGTCCCTGAGTCCATCTATTCAAGGCAGAGTAAAAGGAGCAACAGATTTCTCCTTATTTGCACATCTCTGACCTTGAGCAGTCTCTTTTGAATGCTGCAGGTGCTTTCTCTTCTTGAAGCATTTAAATGTGTCTCCTTTATATCAATAATAAGTGCATTAATGGAGGTAGTCAGGGCAGACAGGGGCCAGGCTGAATAACAGGCATTCTGGCCTTCTCAAAGGGCTACCACTCTATAAAAATACAGTGTAATTTGTCAAATGTCAAGAAGATTAATATGTCAGATCTGGGAATATTTGCCTTGTAACATTGTCGCATTTAGATAATTAAATATTGCAATAGCTCAGCATCTTGCTTAAAGTTAAAATATCAGGATTTACATCATTCTTAGCACAGAACCATTTTTCCCCCAGCAGATTTAAAATCCTCACAATAAAGAGAAGGTCTCATCTGGCTCTTGTACACAGAATTCTTGAAGCATACCAGTTCCTGGTAACAGATGTATTTAGCCAGAATAATCTGCACATTACCAAGCAAAGGTGAATAGTTATTTAATGGAGCTTGAAATTATTTCAATCCATAAAGCTCAGTGTGGATCACCAGTTCCACCCGCCCATGGCCCCATCAGTGCTGACACCTAAAACCTAGCTTCGGAGACGTCTCAGGAGTAAAGGGGCCCAGTCTGGGTGAGTCTTATGTTTTTAAAAGAAAGAGAAAAATGCATTTTTGTGCACAATATCCTGATATTTTGAAGTTAATGATGCACCCTGTTTGATTTGGCCCTGAGCTGCCATTTTTGCTGAGGACAAATAATAGCTTCATGTATATCTCCAAAGTTGACATTGGATTAAAAAGGGAGAGACATTTCCCTGGTCACCCATAGCACCTCCAGACTTTGGTGCAAGCTAAATTTATTAAACTAATAAATTTGACAAATTAAAAAGACAAATCAGTGACATTGTTAGTCAAGAAATATTTATTGGAGGCAAGAAATGAAAGGCACCATTTGTTGATAGCATGGGTCATTTACAGTCATTTGGAAGTTTTGACTTCTTAGGAAATAAAACGAGACGAGCATGTGTAATTTGCAGGTGGGATATCATCAAAAGAAGGACAGCACAGCTTTCAAAAATCACGCCAGTGGAGAGAGCACCATTTCTGAGGGTGTTGTCAGTCTTTGCAATTTCAAGGTTAGAGAGAAGGGACCCAATGGGGCTTATTTTGGTTTCCATTAACTAAGATATTTACTAAGTTGATTTCAATAAACTCCTTTAGCTTATGCACCAGGATGAGCACAGCATGGACTTAAATCTGCACAGAAATTATGTTGAAGGGACAACCAGAAAGTCAGACATCCTACATCCTCTGGAAGAGGAGGCCGCAGGTGGTGCAAGGTATCAGGGACGCTCAGGCGTGGGATGCGAGTGTCCGTCTGTCTGGGATGAGTTCCGGGAGGGGTTCTGGGGGTTGGCTGGCTCTCTTTCTTGCCAGCCCCCTCCTCTCTGTCTTTCAGGAAAATCCATGTTCTGACATCTGACCACTTATTGCCAGCTGTCTGGTATGGGGCTAGACCCCTCCCCAAGTGTCCATTATCTCAAGAACAGTGGGGGGTCACTGTACCACCCTGCACTGTGCTTGTGAGCTTGGGGAAAGCAGGTGGGTCCTGCCCAGGTGGGAACCAGATCCCTGGGTGATTGTTAGGTGCAAGGCAGGGAAATGAAAGGTGCAGGTTGGTTCCTCATCTTCCCACCTGAGGAACATCATGATTTGATGTTGTCATAATATTGACCTATTTTTCTTTCTTTTTTTTAAAAAATGATACGTTGATAAAGATATTTTAAAAGGCAGCTTGTTATCATTACTGGAAAGGTAAAAAGATTATCAGTTTCCAAAAGAGAAAAAAATATAAATGTGATGGAAATTTCCAATGTTGTCAAACTTAAAACAGCAAAGTAGCCCTGCCATATGTGTTTAGAGAAATGCCCACCTGAAACCAAGCCCCTCCAGAGGAGCAGAGCGGTGGGCATCACTTGCTCATAGGTGGCAGGTGGAGGAGTCCTGCTGGGTGAGGCTGGGTGTGGAGCGTCTTGTCTCCAGGACAGAGGCAGATCATCCCTGCTTGAGTTAGGGACAGCGGTGACAATGAGTAGAGGTGATAAAACTGTCCTGCCTTTTACCTTGTGTCATTCTTGGCTGTCTTGTGAGGTGACAGAGACAGAAGCTGGGCAAAGATGAGGGTCCGAGTGGCTCCTAGGAGGAGGGAAACAGAGGTGTTGTCTTCCCTGGCTGCGGCCACCCTGGAGCACAGACCAAGTGGGGAGGGAGCCTGTGGGGTCTCCCCACCCTCTCCTACCTGCCTCACCTGCAAAGAGACATCTGGGAAGAGTCTTCCTCATCTTCTCCCACTTCCAGCCCCTTCCTCTAGCCTGGGAAACTGGGCACCTCTTTGTGCAACCCCAGAGTAGAGTCGGTAGCAGCAGGACTCCCCAAGAGTAGTCACCAGGCCCCAGGGAGAGGAGAAACTCTTTGGGGACTTGGCTGAGTTCCCTGTGGAGCCAGAAGCTGGTACGTCACCTACAGGCATGAAGACAGAGCAGAACGTGGAGGGGGGTCTGCGCTGCTGGGCTCCTCCTACCAGCAAGACCCATCACTGGACAGGACAGGCTCCCCTGGTGCCCCAGGGGGTGATGCCAGTTGGGAGAGGAGGCCCCTCCTCTTTTCTGCACTTGGCCTTGCTTGGGATGGACTGGTCCACAGTCTCTGCTCCCACAAGATCCTCGGGGAGAGGGAGAACAAAACAAAATTTGAATGGTGGTATATGGGGGTTGAAAAGAAAGTGACCACAACACTCAGAGTGACCAAGAGATCTTTATTGCAACAGTGCAACAGAGGAGAAAAGAGAGAAGAAGAAGAAGAAGAAGAAGAAGAAGAAGAAGAAGAAGAAGAAGAAGAAGAAGAAGGAGGAGGAGGAGGAGGAGGAGGAGGAGGAGGAGGAGGAGGAGGAGGAGGAGGAGGAGGAGGAGGAGGAGGAGGAGGAGGAGGAGGAGGAGGAAAAGGAGGAGGAGGAGGAGGAGAAGGAGGAAGAGGAGGAGGAGAAGGAGGAGGAGAAGAAGGAGGAGAAAAAAGAGAGAGAGAGGAAAGAGGAGAGAGGAGAGATGGAGAGGGAGAGAGCAAGAGAGAGAGACAGCAAGAGAGCACACTCACAAGAGAGACAGAGCAAGAGAGAGAGCAAGAGAGAGAGAGAGAGAGAGAGAGAGAGAGAGAGAGAGAGAGAGAGCGAGCAAGAGAGAGGGACCCTACAGGAGGGAGTTTTTATAGCCCAAATCTAATGGGGTCTCTGGGTCTGCAAGCTGCTTGTTGGCACAAGGGGGGTTAAGAGTTCAGCCTTGAGCAGGAGGGTGAAGCACTCAGCCTTGAGCGGGAGCTTGGGCGTTTGGGCTTGCAGCAAACGGGTGATAAATAACCAGACAGAGGGTTTGAGAAGCCAAGTCATGCTGAAGCATGTTTGGCATGTCCTGCAGACAACTTACTCAGCCTGTCCTGCACCTAACAGGGGTATGTTTATTTTAAGTGTCTTAAAATTATTTTCAATATATTAAAACTTTTTCTTTCATGGATTTCAGCTTAGGATGGAGTGAAATTTAAGATTCAATTAATTGAATAAAAAACATAAGCTACAGATGCAATTGGAAAGCAAGAGTCTCAATTCTCTCTTTTGAAAGAAGAGGAAGAGAACAGTTTCTGGTTTTCTTAAAGCATTTACTTTACAGGATTCCTAATTTTAGTTTTTTTTTAAAAAAAATTTATCTCTTTGATTATATGCAAATGGTAAAAATCTAAATAGGGGTCTGGATAGCTTTGTGACTGAGGAATGTTCATTCAAGGATGCTGGGACCCTGTCTTTGACATGTTGTCATCTAAGATCAGTGCGCAGGGGACCTTCTGCAGGCTCCTCACTCTGAGTCCTGTCATAAGGTAGGAGAAGGTAGTTAGCTAACAGGTGACCCCCCATTGCCAGGTGCCTCTGGAGTGGACAATGCAGGCCCTCTAGGCCACCGAGGCCTCTGCTGGCTGACTGCTATTACTCATCTCAAGAATATTACTTAATGGGTTTTATCTACTTGAGTGAGATTTCTCGAGGTTTCACAATCTCTTAGCAGATTGTCTACGTTGTGTGTTACATTTTGGTTTAATCTTACTCAAGACTGAAATCAGTAATAAAATATCTGCTTCCTTGGTGAGAGTTTGCAGGTTGGCAAGAGATATTGTTTTTAATTCTATTTCCCCAAAGCTGGTAACACATGGCTCCCAGGGGGACCCTGGAGGTTAGTGGCAGGTGATCAGTGTTTGGAAAACATGGAGCTAGAGCAATCATTGTATCCCAGTGGGACTCTGAACGCTGGGGAAGCTGGTGACTTACTACACAGCCTGTGGCACCTTGGTCAGGAGCTGACAGTGGGAGGTGTCTTACCACACATTCCCTCACCCCGCAGGTCCCGCCATCCTCTCCTCCCTAGAAGCTAAGGATGCTGCCGCGTGTCCACTGTCTTTTCATACCTTCTGGAACTCAAGGAGAAATCCAGGTGTCCATCAGAAGCCTACCCCTCACCAACCTCCCCTGGAGAATCGGTGGGACCAGGGATCAATGGTGCTGTGGCCTTTGCTTTCCAGACATGTTAAGGAATGTCTTTGTCTCAGAATATTGAGGTCCCCTCACCCAAGGGCTACTCAGCTCTGAGAAATGCACAGGCAGGGCTTCCTGTGCTCCAGGCAGCAGCGACCTTCACCTCCTCACTGTGTCCCCCGTAGACCCCCAGGGAACCTGTGGAGGGTGCTCTCTTCACAGTTAGGCCCAATGGACACAGACTCCTAGGTCAGGCGCATACAGGCAGCTCTCTGTAATGGTCTCACCAGGGAACAAGACCCTCCTCTCCACAGAGCAATCACACCATTAGAGAAACAGCAGTGCAGAGTGGCCACTTGGAGGCCCCATCAGGAAGTGACAGGAAGGACCTCATCCTCACATGACATGTCCTAAATGTGGACCAAATTTTTCTATAAAAATTTCTAAAAAGGGATGGGATGGCTAAAGTTCAGGATCGATGGCAGGGCAGGATGGGAAAGCACTTAGGCACGCTGCTCCTGGGGACATTGATCCGTACCCAGCTCCAGCGAGTTTTTCTCAGCAGACATTTACATTTAGATTCTCTCAATGATTGGTGCAAAACCCCTTCTGCTCCCAGACCCTCTGCTCCTTTTAACCCTACAGGTACCAACAGGTAAGATCTCAACCTCTAAGGCCGAGGCAAAACAGACACAAGGGCTTCTTAACCATTTCAGTGTTTCATTGCAGAAGAATATGAAGTAAGTGACTTGGTCATCTGGAGGCTTCTCTTGAATTTGCCAAATGAGAGCTCTCCCATTAGGCCCAACTAAACATTTCCTTTTCTCTGCATTCACTTTGTAAAGCAGGCAATATTGTCCACACCCAGGAGATCAGTGTTTAAGGTCAGGGAAGGACCCATATTCTGAAAGCTCATATCCTTTTGTAAATGAACTTGCTCATATTTCATAAACAGTATTTCCTGACTTGGCCCTAATAATGTGGTTGTATTTACATCCGCTTAAGGGATGACAAAGAAAAGGTTAAAATAATTCTGGATTTGTTAATTCTAAATCAATATCATATAGAAAAAGGCAATTCTCAGAAGAAGAGTTAAAAATCAATAAGCACATGAAAAATCATTTATCGTTGACCCAGAAATCAATTAAACTAAATAGGAGAATAATGAAAAGTTTTTGCTGTCCATCATGGCTGGTTAGTTAGCCTGGGATAAGTCTAGGTAATCTGTCCTCCCACTGAAGAAAGAAAGAATGAAGCAGGAAACAGACAGACGTGTTGATGAAGAATTCCAGAGGAATTAGCTGGAATGCTGGAGCAGGGGAGGTGCAGGGAGAAAGGAGTGGGGTTCAGCAAAGGTCTCAAGGGAGCTAGCCGGCCCCTCCCTCTGGATTCTGGGTCTCCCAAGGTGGCACCTTAGGAGTGGAGGTGACCCAGAGTGGATGGCTGTCCCAGAGACTGTGTCCTCCTTGGAAATCACCCAGCCAACACCTCCACAGGTGCCTGGCTGAGGTGCAAATGGGATTCCTTCATGGAAGAAGGTAATGTTCTTCTAGCACTTTATTAACACGCAAGCAGAGACACAGCCCACACAATAAAAAGATACGTAGCTCACGAGGAAACAAACCACTGTAGCTGAAAACCAGCCCACACGGACTCGAGAGAAATAGCTACAGTCAGCGTGCCTCCCTCAATGGCATTTCCAGATATCAACTTTAACCCAACTAAGAGCTTATGTTCAGTGAGACAAAAGGAGGAATCAGGATTTGGAGACATGGAAACTATGCAAAAGAAACAAATGGCAATTTCAGAATTAAAAGCAAAAAGCACATTCCCAACTCGGTGGATTGGATTAAGGGCAGATAAATCATTGAAGACAAAATTAGTGGACTAGAAGATGCAAGAGGGAAAAAATACAGACTAAAGCCCCAAGAGACAGCAGCATTGCAAACACAGGAGGTGAAGTGGAAACCAGAAAGGAGACAGCCCAACGTTCGAGGGCTTATATTTCAAGGTGTGGGAGGAAAATTAATTGTGTCAGAAACAAGATTTAAAGAGAGAATAGCTGAGGATTTCCCAAAATTATTAAAACACATCAAGATAATTAAGTAAGTCCTATGAATCTAAGAAAAAAATATGCTTAGGAACCCAAATGTCCCGCAAGTGATAATGTTACTTCTGATCATCACCATGGCCATGGAGCAAAAATAAAGTAAAGGAGTTACTTTTGAAAAAAACATAGGAAAATTAGTGTTTACAGCCTTCCTATAGAAACTTTTTATTTCTACCTGTTTCCTCCTCAAAGTGAAGCTGAGATCTGACTATTGACAATCGTAATAATATTTGTAATAAATCTTCCTGGGTATTTAGAACAATTTGAGGAAAATAGTGGAAGAAAGCAAGATAGGAAGTTCAGGAAGACAGGAAGTACAGGAAGACATGAAGTACAGGAAGACAGGAAGTACTGCCACAACTCACCACTCACTGCTCACTTTTGGTGTTATTGTAAGTAAGTTTCTTTACACTGGCAGATTCAGGTCTTCTCCTCCAGGACCCTGGATACCTCCTCCTGTCCTGTGGCCCCTGGGCAGGACTTGACTGTGTCATGCACCATCTCACCTCCTGAGGACATTCTGAGCTTAGTGCCAGTGGCTTTTTTCTGTGACTGACAGGCCTGTAAGCATCTTGGGGCCAGTTAGGAGTCTCCATCCTGAAACACTTGTCTTTGGGTTTCATTTTCTTTTTTACTTTGTCCTAAAATTAGCAAGAGGAGTAATGTTTCAAAGGCTGCTTGATTTTATTATCCTCCCTGGGACAACCCAAACCTCTGCTCAGGAGTCCTGTGATGTGAAATCTAGAACAACTTCTGCTACAGGCCAGGGAATCCAAAGAGGATTTTGTTCTTGGTCATTTCACATCAAATTGAGGTTGAGCTGCTGGTCACTGGGGACGGTGTCTCTACGTGGGCATCAGCAAGTTCCCAGCAAAATTGACCACTGGAGTGGGTGAGTCCAGGGCCTGCCACTCAAGCCACATGGAAAAATAAAAGTGTCACTAAGGGGAAGCCAGGGTCTGAGCACAGATTTTGGAGTCGATCACAGGATCCTGCATTGATTCAAGTTGAAATGTCTTTATGCCTCGGTTTTCTAGTCTGTAAAACTGACTCTGTTCATAGTGCCAACCTCATGGGGCTCTGGGGTAAATGAGCTACAATGTGCAAAGGACCAGGACTTTCACTGCCCCAGGAAGCCCCATGGCCAGAGTGGCAGAGGGCTATTATTTCCTGCTGGTATTTTGTGTCTTTTACCCTCTGTTAGACTCCCAGGAATGCATGCAGACTGCAGGTAGCTTTTGTAAAGTGATTAACTGTGAGAAAGGACTTCCTGTCTTTACTCTAAAAGTGGGGAGTCCTTGGTGGTGTAGGGAAGTACTTCATTATTCCTGCTAATTTGAAAATGAGCTTGCATGTCCCATTCTGATTTTTAAAACATCCTGACCTCTATTCTAGAGAAGAGAAAATCCATCACCCTACACCCATAACACAATAACAAGTGCAGACTAGATGTAGCTGGCCTGGGTCACTGGATTAACTGAAGGATCACCAGGTGATTGGAGGACGTAGGGTAATGATTTGGAGTAGGACTTCTCATAATTAATAGTGATTAATGACAACCAAATAGTCCAATAAATCCCACTGGGGACATTGGGATAGAAAGAGTCATGGGCCTGGACAGCCCTCTTTGTAGGAACTTGGAAGCAGCACAATGAATATGTTATAGGCTTGGACAGTAAAGAATAGGGTTAAAGCTTTTATTGTGTAGATAAATTGCCTAGGGTCATATATCAACATCATTTGCTGGCTGGGTGACATTGGGCAAGTTAATCTCCCTGGGACATGAGTCCCTTAGGTATAAAATATGGTTCATAATTATAGTACTTAATTCATTTGGCCATTCAAATGTTGGCTGTTAATGTTATTTGGGAGGCTGTATCAATCAGGATCTTGGAGAAAACAAATATCACATTCAAAGGGAGTCATTGAAATAAGTTAGTTTAAGAAGTATTTGCCTAGGTATGGATGAGCAATGGGCCTCCAGTAACTAAGCCTCACCAGAAGTCAGAGGGGACAGGATCCCAGGGTGGCAGTGCAGAGAGGTCACCTCCTGATTATGGAGTAGGGGAGGCTGGGGAGGGTGGAGGTGGGGAGAGCAATGATCGGATCCAGGCGACAATCAGCTTCAAGTTCAGCTAATAGACCCACAATAAATACAAAGGAATAGAAAGAGCTTTGCCAAACAGTGGCATATGACTTTTTTAAGAACTGCTCAGTGGAGAAACGCAACCTGTACCTTTGGTCCCCGTTTTACAGGTGGCCAGATTCCTGGAGTGCAGCTAAAATAGAACACGGCCATGATGCCATCAAGACCAACCTGAACAACAGCAGGACAGTCATTATTAGCATTTCTTCAGTGCTTTATGACTTACAAATTGCTGTTGTATAGCGAATCACAACTGAACCTCATGCTAATAATTATTCATTTATACAAAATGGAAGCATGGGGATTTACTTGGCCAGGGTCAAGATGATTATGCAATTTTTAAAAAAAAATGAGGTGCAATTCCCATAACCTAAAATCAACCATTTTGAAGTGAAAAATCCAGTGGTATTAAGGACAACCCCCAACGTTGTGCAAACACCACTTCTAGCTAGTCCTGAAATATTTTTATCCTCCAAAAGCAAGTGCTGTACCCATTTTGCAGTTGGTCCCCCTTCATCCCCAGCCCCCTCAAACCCCTCTGCTCTGTCTCTGTAGGTTCACCCAATCTGGTTGTCTCCTCTTTATGTGGTCATGTGGATGTGACATTTTGTGACTGGCTCCTTTCACTGAGCATTATGTTTTATGCATCAGCGTTTTATTTCCTTATTTCCTTCTGTGGCTGAATGATATTCCAGGGTCTACCATACCATGTGTCCCTGATGCATTTGTCGGTGGAAGGTTAGGGTCGTTTCTCTCTGTGGGCCATTGAGAATCGTGCTACCATGAATCCATCGTGCTTTTTTAACCTGTGGCCTATTTTGAAAATTCTGGAGACAATCAGACAACCTGGCCTTTGAGTACAAGAGGAAGATCTTACTCATTGTCTCCTCTCCTCCTCCTATGAGCAATGTGCCTGGAGGGCCAGGGTGGGGACAGCCCCTGTCCTAGACCCTGGAGACACAGCAGGGAAGAAACAAATCCCATCCCCCTTGCACTGTCCGTAGTCCAGTGGTGAACGGGAAAAACCCACAAGGGTACAACAGGTGGGGTGGTGTTGGGCGGGCAGTGGACCGCCCCCATGGTGGAAAGGGTGGCAAGGAGGTACTGAGAAGGCACAGGAAAGAGGGTGTCTCTGCAGAGCTATGGAAGTGAGGGAGCCTTTCAAAGAAAGAGTGTTTCAGGCTGAACCATACCCAGGCTCAAGACCCAGCACCACCAGCTTTGAGCCTCTCTGAGATTCAGTTTTTGTATATTGAGATCAAATATCATGTCTCTCACAGGGTTGTGTAAGGACCAAACATTAACTTCAACTGTCAAAGCAATAATCTTGGCATATCTTTACCTACTTAGCTAATGAGACTTTATTAATATTATTTTTGCTTAGTTTCTAGAACTATTTGTCCTCTGCACATTCTTAAAGTACAGCGAGTGACCCCAGGCTTAATGTCTGAAGGCTTGGTACTCTGGGATAACATGAGATATTGCCTTAGGTCTCACCCTTCCAGACAGACCATTTGTTCCCAGAATATATAATGAGATGGAAATTTGTTAAGTAATCAACCAATTCTAATACCTGGTAGAAAGGAAATCTCTGGCTGGAAAATTCTAGAAGTGTTTATGGGGTGGCGGGGGAAGCAAGCATAATTTAATCAATAATTTTCACAGTCTCCAAGTGCATGTCTTCCTCACTATTGTCTTTAGTGTGGAATCAATCAAATCAAAGAGTAGTGAGAAGAAACCTCTTCTGCCCGTGAACATCAATCAATCTCCTGTTTTCATGTGCTTCCTCTCCCCCAAAATAAGAAAAAACAATCTTTCTCTGTGCCCATCTATCTTGTTGTATATTGGGTTTTGATACTATAAATCACTTCTAATTTTGAGAAAATGGTTCCACAGTTTGCATATCACTTGCCATTCTAAAAATTGAGGACCCATTATTTTCTATTTAAGAGTTTCAGAATATATTAATGGCAGGGGACCATCATCTTTTAATAGAATACCATCATCACTTAAATACAGCCTTTGGTTTTCAGAATTGGAATGAAAATGATCCCATTCTTCATAGCTTCTTCCTTTTATGAAATGCTGTAGATTGGTGGCAAAATTACATATTATCCTATAATTGTTATTCAGATAAGATAGATTGGAGGACTCATCAGCCAAACCAGAAACTGTGTGACTCATTTTTTGTTTCCAAATCCACAACCACTTTGGGATGAATTAACCAAAGTCCATAAGTTATGTAGTCAGTGATTTAGTTATTGACTAAGCCTCTGAATGAAAGAAAACACCAACCCTCCAACTTACTTAGCTTAAGTAACAGGATACACTTGAGATCCCTAAATGCTTGCTTGGACAAAAAGAACTCAGGGGATTTAGCTTTAAGGGTAAATCCTTTTCTTTCTTCTGTACTAATATTGAGGACCATTTAAGATATTCTTAACAATGAATGGAGGACAAATGAAAATAAGAGCACAAATCACAGAGATGCATGGCAGGAGAATAAGACAAGGTAGCCAAAGCCCTTGAACTCCAGATAGTTTTTATAGTCAGATGCACCATCTTTCAGTCCACTACCAATTAAGACTGAGCATTCTTACCAAAGACCCCATGCCTGAACACATCCGGCCACCAAGAAGCACCGACAAGAGGGGTGGATGGTGTTCCTTTCAGCAAATAGCTGTTGAATACCCATGTGGGCCAGGAACTATGGAGAAAGTTAAATTTGAGATGCGAAGATGAACTCTTCACAGAGAGTGCCCTCGGAAGCACAAAGTAAAAGTTAAGCCAAGAAAATCTGAGTTAGAGCTGAAGATGATGCCAGTTAAGGCAGGGACGGTAAAGTCCTTCTGAATCGGACAGACCTGCCCTTGAGTCTCACTCAGATCAGCTGCTCAGGGGCAGGAAGGCTCAGTTCCTTTCTCAACAGGGGGCCTGGGGCTCTCCCTCTGTGCAATTGTCCACCTCTCTTTCTGGTTCTCAGCTTGGCTTCATGTGTTTGGAAAGCGACATCCTCAGAGGCCCTCACACTTACACTTGACGACCCCCATCCTGTGTTCCTGCCTCCCTGGCTCTTTGAGAAGGCTCCCAACTTCTCTCTGCCTCTCAGCAGCATTCCGTTCCCAGGTGTTGGGCTTCACCCCTGTGCAGTTGAAGCACCTGGCAAGGCTTTGAGAACGAAATTGGAGTGTAGCATTCACTCTCCGCACCTCCTTTCCCTTTTGGATCGTGGCCCCCCGAGTCCTGGATTTTCTTGGCAGCTACAAATCCAATTTTTGCCTTTTCATCCATGTGAGATTGTTGAAAGCTCTGCTGGATGCTTAGGGTATTTAATTCAAAATACTCTTGAAACACATGCCTCAGAGAACCAAAGCCAATTTGGAAGATGCTTCTCCAGGCAGGGACACCAGGAGAGTAAGTACAATCAAACGATCACCAGTTTCAGGTAATCTGAAGTGGCATCAGCATTGGGTCAAGATGCTTGCACTTATTGAACTATTTTTGTCCACATGGCTGGCCACTGCTTTCTTTCAATCTTGAACCTTTTTGCCAGATTCTGCCTTAAAGGGAGAAGCTGGGATGTGGGTGTCTGGATTTTGGGAAGCTGGCTTCCCACGTCGGGTAGACATTTATCTACCAGGTGACTGGGAATTCTCCATTTGGTACCCTGAATGCTGAGATGAATGTAAAAAAGAAGCTTGGGAATATTCTCCCTGAAAAAAATTAGGGGGTGTGAATAAAAGATGAATTTAGGAAAGAATCTAGTCCAATTATCACCTATTGTGTGATGTTGAGTCATTCCAAATTACCCAGGAGCTGCTCTCTGCTTCTGAATTATTATTTCCCGGCACACACATGCTTCTCTCTGCAACATAGGCAGCTTTCATCCAGTTTTCAGGGCAGCACTTGGCTTTGGTTGGTCTGACCACTTCCCAAGTGCCCATGCGGAATAGAAACCCTCAAGAGGGGCATTTGCATGACCAGGGCTACCTGCCATTAGGTTTCCTCCACATCACTTTCTGTTCTGGGCTATTTGGTACAATTTTTCTGGGTATAAGGATGTGATAATCAGGCATGAAACCTCCCAGTTTGGAGAAAAGACCCAAGCAAGCTATCTCCAGCAGGAATGTCTTGCTTTACAAGCCACCATAACTCTGGGTCCCTCATCCCTCCTCTTTCTTGGTTTGCAGAAGTCTGATGTTTACACCTAACTGCCATTTTAGTCTCCAATAGCTGGTCTATTGCTGTCTAAACTATTATGGAAGTTACTAGAATAGCTGGACATTGCAGAAGTGGCCAGCCATGGGCAAAGATGAGTGAGGGTGAAGGCTTGGAGGAGAAGTGGCCACTTACAGGTGAGCAGGTGGCTGAGTACCTGAGGGTGATGACATTGTCTACATTCAGCTCTTGCCTGTCAGTGAGGAGGCAATGGGGGGCTGTGCACCACTCGCCCTGGGGTCTGTCCTTGAGACTACAGATAGTGTGACCTCTACAGAATTGCTGAGTTATTTAATGAGAGGATTTGCACATGCAAAGCTCAGGGTCAGCACACCCATACTGGCCTTTCTCTTAGTGAGGTGCAAGCTAGGGGCACACCTAGGTTTGCAATTCTTTTTCTCTCTGCTTGGAGAGCTCCTCCTTCAGGCCCCACATAGCTCTCTCCAGGGGTCATTTCACAACAGCACTGTGGGCCTGCTGACTTTGTTAATGGGATCTTTTGCTTGTCTTCTGTCCCTGGAATGCACCTGCCTGAGGTCAGGGTATCTGCAGGGCTGCTGCTTTAGAGGCTTCTAAAGGTACTTTGGGAATGAGTGAGCAAATGAAGGTGAGCTCATGTTCATGGGCATGGGGAGCAGGTGGCAGGTGGTGAGGGGTCCAGGAAGCAGAAATAGGAGGAAATGTATCCTAGATTTTTTTACAGAGCCAGCCTTTCTCCCCCATTCATCTCTGGGACAGACATCTTCCAGTCTGCACCTTTTGTCTTTTCGATATTTGGGTTAGTTTCCACCCCTAGCTCTAGTCCATGGGCCATTGTGACATCTGAGGGCTTTCAAAAAATTAATAAACCTTCATGTCTAGAGTAGTTTCAGGTTCACAGAGAAACTGAAGGGAAAGTACAGAGAGCCCATATGTTCCCCTGTGTGCACCTACACCACCTGAGCTATGACCAACACCCCCGTCAAAGGGGGTGTTTGCTGCCCTGGAAGAACCTGCATGAGATGTCCTTGTCACCACATCCCACGGTCTTGTGGGGATAGTTAATCACTTGAATTCCCTCTGCCTGAAATCAGGGCCTGGGAGAAGCATCAGGAGAGGAGGCTTGGGATGAGTCTCCTCGTTCATGTGTCTAGTTTAATGAAGACTTAGGGAAGGACTGACAGACACCAAGTAGTGATGTCTGCATTCCCAATTCCAGACCTTGGAATTCAGATGCATTTTGTGTAGCGAGTTAGTCGTGTGGAAGAGCCTCACTGATGCCCAGGGAAAGAAAAGAAAGTGCCGGAAACAGGAGGTGAGTCTCAAGGCTGAATGTGTCCTCGTCTTGCTTTTCAATTCCATATGCCCAAGCACCCTCAACTTCAAAATCCCTGAGCACTTACAACTTTCTCCTTAAATGGATCTTAAGCTACTTGATCTCAACTGATAATGAACTCATTCATCAAAGCCAAAGCATTTTTAGAATCATTTGTATTTACCCACATTGAGATGCATTCCGCAGGCTGTCAGAGCTTTAGGGAACCTGCCCGGCTCACAGCCGGAGCACAGGAAGCAGCTGGGGCTGGGGATGGCAGCAATGTCCAAACTGTCCACATGGAAGAAATGATAGCAAATGGGACCATTTTCTTTAAGTTTTCACAGCCAACCTGACTGGCACGCCACGAACACTCAGCACAGCAGTTAATTGAATTGGTTAATTGCATTTTGTGGAATCATCTCCATAGTCTTTCAGGAGCAGAGACTACATTGAAATAATTCCTGTTTCTGTTTGCAAGAACTTTTATTAATTAAAAAAGTCTGATAGGTTATCAGTTTTCCTTCCTCCCTCTCTCCCTCCCTCCTTTCCTTCCTTTCTCCCTTCTTCTTTTTCTTTACTTGCAGTACCAGGCATTGATCTCAGGGCTTTGCACAGGCTAGACAATCACTGTATCATGGAGATACACTCCTAGCCCTTCAATTTTTTGGGAAAAAATAATATCTCAAGAAACATGGAGCTTGGTGACATGACTTCAGCAGCTCCCTGTCATCCAGGAGAATCCAGAAATCCCATTCTCAGAAGCTCTGGTGACCACATTCCCAGCAGCATGTACAAGGAGCAACTGTAGTCCTGTCTTCCCTGCTGTTGGGACACAAGGCCATTTCAAGAACTGCCACTCCTCCAGAAACTAATGACAGGGTCTCATATGGCAGAAGGAATCTATGGCCACCAGGTGCAGGGGAGAACGAGACCATAAGCAACAAGACTTCCCACCACCTGAGCTGGGCCTATCGATGCTGCACAGGAAATTTGGTGTGTGAAGCTAATAGAGAATTAGGGGCAGCAGTGGGAGGCAGTTAGAGTGTGATTGATGTCTGCAGTATTCTAAAGCTTTTGTGAAAGAAGAGGGAATTCACTTCCTCCGGGCACCATCACTGGGAAGGTGACCTGCAAAGTGGATTTCACAACTTCCTGTGTGAGTTGTGGGTGCAGACCTCATATTAGTTTCCGAATGCTTCTGTAACAAATCACCACTAATGTGGTGACTGAAACTTTATCACATGTAACTTTATCACTGAGGTCAGAAGTCTGGCATGGGTCTCTGGGCTAAAATTGAGGTGTCTGCAGGGCTGTGTCCCTTTCTGGCCTCGTGGGAGAGCCTGCTCCTGCCTGCCTTCCTGGCCCCAGCCCCTTCCATCTTCAGAGCCAGCTCCAGCTACAGCCTTCTCAGGGTCTCCCTCTTCTGTCTGCTTCTTGTCAAGACCCTTTCAGGAAAGCTGGGACCACTGGAATAATCCAGAACAACCCCGATAACCTCCCAGCTCCAGGTCAGCTGGTCAGCACCTTCAGCCATTCTCCAGCCTGGGTGCCCTTTGCTGGATAAGGAGAAGGAAGCATGATCACAGTTTCTGGGACTAGGCGTGGACATCTTTGGGGACCTGGGTCACTGGGGTGCATGGTGAGAGAGAGGGGAAGAATGGTTTTCCCAGAATATTTTCATGTACAATGAGATTGCTCTCAGCAGGACAAACACAGAACTAAATACTATGGCTGAAAGCTATCGGGGTGCATGATGTGTAGAACTATTTTTGATGTGAGAAACCCAAACTCAACTAGATCAGTTCATTTATTTCCCAAAATACTAGCACTGGGGATGGATTCCCTCCTAGTAACCTGCTTTAGGAAAATTAAATTAACATTACAAATAAATCAGGGGCAGTGATTTGCGTTACAAAGAGCTTCACCTGGGGACTTCAATGAATTCAGCTGATTTAATTGCATATAAATCAGCCCTGGGCCAATTGTTCCTTGGTCCTGGCTCTGTGCCTGGGACTAAGGACATAAGGATGTGCAGAACCTGACTTGGCTGCTTATTATTGTTTTATTACATTGCCACTGCCCCAAAATCATGAAAGAAAAAATAAACCATCTCATCTGTGTTAAGTACCACTGGGGAGCCATACAATTCCCCGATGGTGTAGGATGCAAGAATGTGTCCCTGTCCCCAGATCAGGGATGCCTCTGTGGGCATGTGCCCACTGAAAAGTCCAGGGAAGAAGTAGTGGAAGTTAAGAGAAGTGCAGAAGGAACAACAGTGTCCAGACAGAGGGCCTACATGTGCAAAGGCCCTGTGGCTGAAAGATCACAGTGCATACCAAGAATGGAAAGAAGGTGTATGTCACTGGGGCCACAGAGCAAGCTGGGGCAGGGCAACTGAGGACCAGAAGTCCAGGCTCTGCATGGTAAACATTGTTGTCATTAAAAGAACAAATGCAAGACATTGAAGCTGCTCAGGTGTGTAGAGAATGTGATCTGATTTGCAGCTAAGAATCGTTTTAGTTTGATTATGGAAGCTGATTAGAAGGGGATTCCACGCAGTGGCCAGTGGAGTGCAGGCAGAGTCAGCCACTGGGCAGGAGAAGTCTGAGCAGCAGTTGGCAGCAGAAGGAGGCTGTGCTGAGCTATGGCCCCTGCCAGGCCATGCCCTGTGTGTTTCATTTATGTCTCAGAGAAGTGCTGTGGAGTAGGTACTACTGCCCCAAAATCATGAAGGAGAAAATAAACCATCTCATTTGTGATAAGTACCACTGGGGAGCCATACAATTCCACTGTTGTGCCCATTTTGGAGATGAAACTGGAGCAGATGAAGAATCACGCTTGCCACCACTTAGCCAGGCTGAGCCCAAGCCTCCTGCCCTGGGCAAGGGCCCAGGTACCAGGGTTAGTGATGTGTCTGTAATGTTTGTTTGATAGAATGCAGAGTCAATGATGGGATAGGAAAATCAATGGGCTCCAGTCAGGCATGTAAGTCTGAAAACCAGGCACATGTAAAGCTTTGGAGTCAAAATGGGAAATTACCAGGCCTGCCATGTCCAGACAGGGGAGGGGACCGTGGTCCAGTGTCACAGACCAAAGGAGAAGAAGGGCCTGCTTCCATCGCCACCCTGAAGTCCTGTGGTCCTTAAATTCTCAGATACTCTGAGTTTTTTTAGGGGGGGCAATGCCAGAAATCTAGGATTTGGACCTTTCCCTAGTTTTTCAGGTTGGCAACTCCTTAGACAAGGTTTAATAGCATGTACAGGTCACCTCAAGGCAGGATGAAGCAAAAGGCTAAGAACCAGACCTCAGGGACCAACAGAGTCTATAGATGGCAGGTGAAAGCCCCCAGACTTGCTTCACCTGGGACTTCAGGGAACTCCTGCAGAGGGGTCTGGGGGCCGCTCTTGGGCCTGGTGCGGGCAGTGGCTGTTGACATCTTCAGCAATCCTTCTTGGTCCAGCCACAGAGACCAGATCTTGCAGCTGCAGATGTGGACTTCACATCTGAGCTGGAGACATGGAAGAATGAACTTGGCTAATTGATCCTAAGCCGAAGCCGCCAAGCCTTCTGGTATATTAATGGCTTTATCAGTCTAAGACAGATGATTGTCTTCCCGCCCTTCACTAATGTCTCTGCTTTGGGAGGAATTTAAACCTCAGCTTTGAATCACAAATTTAGAAGGGAAACCAATGATGGGGAGAGTACGTAGAAACCTTTCTCCTGAGAAAGGCTGCAGGCAGGAGCAATTAGTGATGGATAGGCCCAGCTTCCTTTAAGCTAATAGGAGTCAGAGATGTAAACAGAGCTCGAAGTCTGTGCTAAGAGGCAAGGCTAAGAGATTGGATCACTCTAAGGCTCCACGTATGTTGTTCTTTATCACAAGTGGACAAACTTTTCCTACAGAGCCAGCTAGTGCGTATTGCGTCTTTGGGGGCTGTTCCATCTCAGTTGTAATTCCTGAACTCTGCCATTAAGGATTAATACTAGTGGATACAGGGGCATGTCCATGTTTCAATAAAACTTTATTTTCACAAGCAGGCAGCCAGTTGGATTTGGGTTGTAGGTAGCGTAGTTGTGTCTCCTATTTTACATTATGAAATTTAGAGCAGTTTGTTCTTTAGCAGTAGAGAACATTATAGAATGAATTTTCAAAGAAATAAAGTATCTGCTATTTGGATGCAAACCCCACAAGGGCAGGTACTAGGTCTCACTTAAAAACCAATGTCTGTCCCTGTCGGGGCACCTGAATGGGGGTGAAAGGCTAAGAGATGGGACAGAGTTGGGAGACCCGCTCGTCTTTCCCAGAGCAGAGGACAGGGCACCCTGCAGCAGTTCAGGCTGATTACACACACACACACACACACACACACACACACACACACACACACACACCTTCAACCACAAATCACATCTCTACTGTCCTTCAGGCCTTTTGATCACATTGAAGAGAGAGTCTGTTTGGTGCTAGGAAGTTTGTAGCACTTTTTGGAGACAGAGCCAAACTCAGGCATCAGGAGAAAAGGGTGGCTGGGATTAGGAACTGTTTCTTTCTTGTAGTTATTTATTTTCTATAGTTACCTCCCCTTGTGCAAGTGAGACTGGGTTTCTATTTTTAGTGCACTGTCATGTTTCTGTTTCAAAAGATGAATTTGAGTGAAAACATATGTACTTTTGTTCTTTGTGTGTGATTTTTGGTACTGGGGATTGAACCCAAGGTTGCTTTACCACTAAATGATATTCCTAGCCCTTTTTTTTATTTAGAGACAGGGTCTTGCTAAGTTGCTGAGGCTTAACTTAAACTTGTGGTCCTCCTGCCTCAGCCTCCTGAGTCCTAGGACTATAGGTGTCTCCACTGCACCCAGCCAAAAGCTTGCATTTAAATTCCTCCCTCTTCCTCCACCCTCCTGCTCTCACTCCAGTGGTCTTCTCTTGTGAGAAATGACTCGGGGTGAATTCTGTGTTCATCACCCTGTAGTTAGGGTGGCTGTGTGTTTCTGAAGCCCAACCCTGGGCGGATCCTTGGTAACTCTGAATCTCCACCTCCAGGGACCTGATGGATCCCAGGCTCTGCTCTTCTGAGGCCTCTCAGCAGACCCTCCCTCCCAGCTCCCGTGTGTGACCTCATGGCCTGGAAAGGGAGACATGTCTGAGCTGAAGTCTTTACTCCTCTCAGTTAGGAAGGAAAAACCTCAAAGATGGCAGGGGAGCTGAGGGACTTGTTGGGGACAGATTGGCCAGACTAGAAAGTAGTCCCTCTTCATGGCTCAGGGCAAAGACTGGGGATCTGCTGCCTTAGAATAGTGAAGAGGCTGGTGTTCCCAGAAGAGACCAGATCACCCCTCACCAAAAGAAGGGTGCCAGAACCCTTCTGCACAGCTCCTTTAACCCCCTCCATCTGACAGGCCTTAGGAGTTAGGGGAGTAACTGTGTTCAGAACATTCCAAGGTTAGGTTTGAACCTTTCCCTCCAGGTGAGGAACAGGGCTTCATCATAAAGGGCTTCCAGTTACAGCTCCTGAAATGACTCATCAAAGTTCTTCCACACTGCTTCCATAAATACAGGGTATTTTTCAAAAACAGCTAAAATACTTGCAGCAGGGATATTGAAAAGTTTGGGAAGATTAAATGGTAAGAACTATGAAAAAATCATCAGGTAACAATTTTTATCTTGCTCAAATATTAATATTTCTTTAGCATATTCACTCATGAAACTGACATCCAAATTTTAATGACACCCTCCCACATGCAGAGAATCTTTCCTTTTGAGTTTTCTATTTCCAGGTGAAAAATGAAAGGATTGTCTAGCTCAATTCATTATTTCAGGTTGAATTTGCCATTCAAAGTTTGGGACTTTTCACAAGGAAGCCATTATGCTGGATGGCAGGTTAGTGGAAGTTTCTAAAATGAGGGAAAGACAAAGAGGATTCTGATGTACAATGACACAGTGCTGGACTCAGCAACGGGGTCCTGGGGACGTGGTTGTGGGTGCAGGGCTCTGGCCAGGAGACTCTGAGGGGCAGTGGGTGAACAAGGGAGTCGTGTGCTGTCTACATGGGCCATCAGGGCTGAACCCTGGGTAGGTTTCTAAGAAGAAATGAGATTTTTAAACTCAGTCCCTAAGAACCAGTGAGTAATCAGAGATATCAAGGAAAAAGAGGATAGGATATGAGTGGGAGTTAAATAAAAAACAGAAAAAGTATTAGAATCCCATTTTCCAATTTATCTTCTTTCTGAGAATTCAATCTAACATCTGGAATGAGGGCCAGATTGAAGCCTAAGAGAAAAGATAAGATAAAGGATTAGATGTTATCCATGGCTCTGAAAAAGAACTCTGCAGCACATGATGGTATTTTGTCTGGCTGTTCCCAACCCTATTACTTAAAGGTCTTCCTCCCCTTCTGATCTTCCTCCAGGAGACACGAGGTCAGGGAACCAGGTTTGACTCCTGGCTGCATGGCCAGCAAGCTGGGGCGACCAGGGAGCCTCTCGGGTGCTTTGCTGTAAATAAGAAGCTCACCAATTCGCCCATGATTGAATAATTTAGAATAAAGCAATACGATCCCAGCTCAAATCTTTCTCAGCAATAAGGAGCTTTCCCTGGCCCAGTAACAGGAAGTCAGCCTGCAGCCTGAGGCAGCCTGATGGATTATGAAGCTCAGTGGTGTCCTCGAGGGCCACACCGTCCCCTTTTCAGTTCCATTATCTTGGGCATTTCCTTTATCCTCAGGCATACAGTGGGGCCAAAGCAGAGTCCAGCATTACAACCAGACACGAGCCCCCCCAGGAACAAGGAACACCATTCATTCCTGGGACCTTCCATGGAATTAATTTTTTCCACAGAGTTCTTCCCAGAAGAACTTCCTTCTCTTTGGCAAGCAAAGTTACCTATCCATGAACCCTCAATGCCAATGAGAACTAATTACCATCACACCAATTAGCCCTGTTCTGAAGAGGACAGGCTCACCCCGCCTCTCACGGTCTGTGTAAGAGAAGTAGGTATCTCAGCAGGATTTGGATTCTACTTGGAGCAGAGGACAGGTGATCCACAATGGCCATTAAGAAGTTCTCACTCATGGTTGTCACTGTCAATTTCTTTGCACCTGGGTACAAGGGTGACTGTTGCAGGTTTGGGAACCTTTCCTCAGACACATGGTTAATCCTAAGAGACCCTGAGTCTCCTGGGCCAGTTCAGTCTGTTTGGTTTTATTGCACCTGTTGTGATTCAGCAATCCTAAGGAGAGCTCAAATGTAGGGTGACTTAGCATTGGAGCAAAAGAAGACCTAGGAGAAGGCTTCCTTTACATTCTGATCTACAGAGGTACAAGCAGTCTGGGAGAGAGAGAGGGCTGGGTGTGAGGTCAGTGCTTTTGTAAAAAAAAAAAAACAAAAAACCCTTAATCCAAACTCTTCATCAGCAGCTGAGAATTTCCCCAGGAGTGTGGCTGAGAAGCAGTTCAGGATGGTCCCTCTTTTAATGTTTGTGACCTGGCTTCATGGTCAAGGCTGAAGGCTGCTGTGAAGGTCAGCCTATCTGGCTGCTCAGTCTCTGGACTGGTAATTGCTTTGGAAGGAAATGATGAGTCGGAATAAGGGCAAAATTCTGGACCCTGACTCTGCTTGCAGCCCAGGTGGAGTAAGAGGGGTGATATTTTCCTTTCCTCCTGGACCAACCAAAAAACCACCCAAAATGTATAAAATGATGGTCATGTGCATGGTGACAAGGAACATGACTGGTAAGTGTGCCTGTCCCCAGCTGATACTTCCTGCTATTGGAGGTCAGGCAGCAAAGAACAGTGGTTTATGAAGACACGAGGAACAGAGGAGACAGACCTGGGCTCACTCTTGGCTCATAAGGATCCCACACTTCAATACAGAGAGGAGAGCTGGATGAAGTCCTGGGACCCAGCAGGGAGAGAGGCCATCAGAGGACCCTGGACATCTGCAGAGAATATACAAAGAAGTCCCTGCTGAGGGTTGGTGGGCTCCTGTGTGAGGAAGGGGCACCTCCCCTCTCATTTTATGAGGCCAGTGTCCATCTGATGCCAGACAATTCCAAGGACAGAGCTTTGCAGGACAAATGTGCCTTGTAGACACAAAATTACAGACAGATGCAAATATATATCAAAATCCAACATCCAATCTTAATTTTTAAAAGTGTCAGAAAACTAAGAACTTCCCCAGTGGGATGCATGGTAAGTGTGCCTGTCCCCAGCTGATACTAGGCACAAGAGGGCAAAGCTAAGTGCTTTTCCACCAGGACCAAGGACAAAGCAAGGCTGTTTAGTTTCATAACTCCTCTTCCATTTTTAGGTTTTAGCCAGTATAATAAAGAGAATAAATTAAAAAAATTCCAGATTGGAAATCGTCTTTATCTTCAGGTGCGATTCTTCTTGTAGAAAGTTATAGGAAATCTAAAAAAAGTCATGGAACCAATAAGTGAGGTGAACAAAATTGCTATGTATATGGTGGGCACACACAGGCTGCCATCTGTCTAGACAGTATCCTTCCTGAGGCTCCTTGATGCTTATGTGAATCTTCCCAAGTTGAGAAAAATTCTGAATGTAAAGACTAGGACAAAAACATGTGTCTCCTTCTCCTTCAGCTGAACAAGAACTTGAGATAATGGTTCTTCCTGAACAAGGTCCTATGTGCAAACTTAAAATAAAGTTTTCTTTTCATGGAAACAAAAAAAGTCATGTTCCTTGTCACCAGGTTTAGGGGTTCTGTGTTTGGGATTGGGGTCCCTGATGGCTTCATGGCTGTGGCACGCTTGGTGCCTGGGAAAGTTTCTGTACAAAGGCTCAGGATGCCCAGTTGCTATGGTGATGCCCTCTATGCTAGAGTCTTATCAGCCTCGACCTTAGTGGTACGCACATAACCCCTGGGCATAAAGGAACTTGCTTGCTTGATAACTACCATGTTTCCCCATGCTCTGGAGCTCCTGGAGCTGCCCACCTAACAGGAACTTCAGACAATGGACCTTCCTGAGAACTGGACAAAGCTCCTGACATTGCATATTGTAACTGCAGAATAAGCAACATTCCTGATGCACTAACACTAATGTGGTTATGGTACTAATGACCTAATCGAATGTATTTTATAAATAAACGTGATCCCCTGGACAAAGAGCCATTCTGCACCTTGTCTGTCTCTCTGTCTACTTATTATTATTTTTCTTTACACCAGAGGCGTGGCTGCAGGAAGCACCTCTCAGCAGGCACTGCTCTCACAAGCAGAGCCTGCTTCCATGAGTCTCTTCCACTGAGCCCCAGGAGGAGCAGAGAGGTGACTGCCCCATGTGTTCCTTCTAGGCCTTTGCAGAGGCTTGGATACAGCAGAACTCAGTTGAAGTTTCTCCTGTGCACATGGAGGAAATAGAGGCACCTAGAAAAGAAGAGCTGGTAACTACTTAACCTACTGGCACAGTTATTTGTGGTGACATTAATTAATTGCTATTGAGAGTTTCCCTGCAATTTGAGTCAATTTAAAAATGGAAAATAATGCCAGTAGCAATTGTCTGGAATGTGTTTGGAGACAGATGACACAAGAGGGATAAAAAGTGCATGCAAGACTCCAGGCAGTGCAATGGGTCACTGCATGGCGGAGACGGTCCCGCCCAGAGTCAGTGAGTTCACAAGCAGCAGGTTAATTACCACGTTTATTAACCTCTTTCGAGGATCTGAGGCTAAGAGGAAAGGTTTTTCAAAGTCACTCATTTGGGAATAACAAGGCTGAAATGGGAACAGAGATTAGCCTGACAGCCAGGTTCAAGGTCTTCCCCCCTTAGGGTGACGGACGCCCTGCCTTGGTCTCTTCTCTCTCTCTGTCCATCACTTTGAATAAGGAGTGCCACTTGCTTCTTCAGGCCTTCCGGGTGGCCCTTGGGGTAGCAGCTCTTCAACAATCTTGTAGATAAGACCTGTCCATGTTCTGCAATGTGACAAAGTAGCCTGCCTGCACCCACCCGCCACCCCCGGCTAAAATTCATTACTATTATCAACTTGGATCATATCCCTAAATATCCTCATTTTTTAAAGAAACATATTACACCAGGCATTTTCTAGTGAAATCTCTGAGAATAATTAACAATTGTCAAATGAAAGTAGAAATTTTATTTGTGCATCTTCATCTTTTCAACACTTTTTTGCTGTCATGTCATGCTGTCCTTGTGACCTCATTTCCTCTGGTCCAGGGAGACTGAGCCCTACAGATGTGGGTCCTCCATGTCACTCTGGGAGTCTAGCCTGGAGCAGGGCTGTGTGCTGTGAAGAGGACCAGTAATGACACCAAGGACAGCAGCAGTGGCATTGACTAAGCATGACTTTAAGTCCTGGTTGTCACCTTCAGATAACTGTGACACTCTGTGGTGTAGAAACTGGTATTAATTTAACATTGAGGTTATGAAGTGGTGATGAAGTTCAATAACTCATCCAAGGTCACATGACAGGAAGAAAGGCATGACCCTGACTTTGGACCTGAGTGGCATTCAGTGTGTATGCTTCTTGTAGTTCCTGTAGCACCACAGGGAGGCTGACCAGTGACTTTTGCTCAGTGTGTGGGTGGGTGCCAGGGGGGCAGTTTGCAAAGGGTGTGGGGTGGGTAGCCTTTGCTGATATCTGAGTCTGGATTTTTTTTCCACTAATAACTTAGGAAATGTTTAGTGGGAAACTATAAACTACTGTTCCCTTCTCTCACATCCTTTTTATAAACCTCGGCCATGAATTATAATGGCATGATTTATTTAATAGTTAAATGACTTAATTTAGGAATTATTTAATTATTTATTTAAAGACAGGAACCACAAGCTCAGCCAGGAGGTTAATAAGAAGCTGTGGGAAAATGGGGGACTGTCCCCAGTGTTTGCTGGGGACATGTTTTTGGGGTTCACGGGTGTATCCCCCACTTCTGTGATTCACTAGGTGGTCTCGGGAGGAGTGGACTCCCAGGCCAGCTGTTGGGGCCTTTTCAGGAAGGCGAGGGTGTGGGCTGGGTTTTCACTTTCACAGAGAGAGAAGGAAAATATATTTCCACACAAGCTACTATAAAACTAGGCTGCGGCGAGGCCTGCTCAGTACCTTATCAGTGTAAAACCAACTGGCTCCCTCAGGCTGTCTACAAAGACCAGCAAAGAATTTATCTGAATATCAAACCATGATGGTCTTAACGGATCCAAGGTTGGCTGGCAGAAAACCTTGTGGCCATGTGCACAGGTTTGTGAGAGAAAAGACTATAGCCGTAGAAAAATGTGTTTGATAAAGCCCAGGAGGGTTACCAGAGCCTGCTGTGAATCTCACCGACCTGATCCAGAAGCGTTACTTGCTGTGTGAGTGACCTGACTTTCATCAGATTGGCAGGCAGGGCCTCCTTGGCCCTAGACTTTTCTCTCTGTTGGTCTGTGACCACCTTTCTGGGGCCTGCAGAGAGAGGCGTCTCCAAAAGACAGTGCAAATCAGAGTTTCCTTGCTCCCCACTCCAGAGATCTCCACCCAAAAAGGAAAACAAAAAAGTTCTGTCCGTCATCTGAAAGTTCCAAGTCACCCTCTGCTCAGGAGGTTCCACCAGAGGGCAAAGGATTCGGGAGGAACCTTCCAGCCAGGCGCCCAGGGAGATATGCTCACATGAGAAACCTCCCTGATGAGCCCTTTGTACAACAGGATGTGCTGAGAAAAACACAACCATGACAGGTGACTCTGTCAACCGAGGGACATTGAGTACCATGTGGTATTTCCCTCGCTGTTTAAATTTGTAGCATGCTCATTAGTGGATTCCACAGACAACCCTTGGCCTCCCAGAGCTGTCGTGGGTCATGAGCAATCTTTGATGACCTTCCCTGCCCAATTTGTGATGCTTCTGCTGCTGAGTTCTGTGGGCGGAGCTTGTGCAGGTTGGTGTAGAAGAACATTGGCCAAGGGACACAGGGACACAGGGCTCCCAGAGAATCTCATGACAGTCCTTTGGGAGCTGTTGTCCATCACCCCAAACTATTTCTCAAGGCTGATCTTTCCAGTTAAATCACAAAGGGAAAAAGCCCGAAAAAAGACCTCTGTGGTTTCTATTCTGAGGGGCTTCTGGGTTCACCGTCATCTTGCCCTCTGCCCCCATAGCTTTGAGAATAAGAAATTTTTCCAGCAGCATCAACAGAGGATATGCGTCAGCAGGCCTCGAGGAGTGTGCCATCTTGGTCTGTGGTCACAGATACGATTCATGGGGTGAACGTTGGTGCAAAGCTCATTTTAATGAAATGAAAGTCATAACTGAGGAGACATGATCAGCATTGCTGCTTAACAAATGATTATGAATTTACCAAGCCATGATTACATTTATATAAAAAAACTGTGCATGAATAAAAAGGAATAAATATAATTAGGATTGGGAAGGGCAAGAATGGCTGAATGAAATGTTCATCTTTTATTAATTGCATGAATTTTGCATAAGGAGATTATTTTTCCTGGTTTGGACTAGCATCACAGAATTATTGTACATAATTGCGAGAACAGTTGGTCTATGACAATTTAATGGTATGTTGAAAAACCCTCACATTGCAAGCTGTTCCAATCAGCCGCCTTCTCTTGGTTGTTGTCCTAATCACAAATCAGATCTGAGGGCCATTGACACAGGCCGGTCGTCTTCATGCAGCTGCTACATGTGCCCAGCTCCAGGTAATAACCTCTCTGTCAGTCTCCATGGGGAAACTCAGGGGAGGAGACTGACAGCTTCTGGCTTTGCCTTTGGCCCCAGGACCTCCTTGTCCCACAGCCAGGTTCCCACCTCCTCAAACCTCTGACACAAAGCACCACAAATGGGTGCTTTCAAGTGTCCATGATTGATCGCCTCAGCATTCTAGGAGGTTGGCAGTGGAGTCCAAGCCTGGGTTGGTTTCTCCTCAAGGCTCCAAGGGAGACTCCTCCAGGGCTCTTCCCTGGCTTGGGCCATCTTTGGTTTCCTTGTCTCATGGAAATGTCACCCCAATCTCTGCCTTCTTTTCTCATATGGCATTGTGTGTGTTTGTTTGTTTGTGTGTGTGTGTGTGTGTGCAAACATCCCCTTCTTATAGAGCCCCAGTCACACTCAGTTGGAGCGCACCCTGCTTACCCCATCTTAACTATCCACGTGGGCAGTGGGTCGACATCCACACATGGCTGCACCTTGAGCTCTGGGGTCAGGACTTCACCCTGTGAATTTGGGGCACACAACCTCAGCCATGAAGGCTGGTCCCCTTTGGCAGCTTCTCAGAGGCCCAGGGGGCTTGAAGGTGGGTGACAGCTGAGCACTCAAGTCGAGCTTGCTGACTGCACTGAATAGGACCCCACAGGGAAACCCGCAGTCCCCACAGAGTGATGGGCAGATGCTGCAAGGACACCCACCCAGGGAAAGAAGCTCTGCTTTGGCTCTTGGCCTGCCAGCATGGACCGGGGGTTTGGGAACACACACACAGAACGTCACTGTCACCTGAAGATGATGTCAGAGCTGGGATGTGTCCTACAAGGCAAGGAATGACAGAGAGGGTCAGGAGGAGGAGGAGGCCAGGGGGGAAGTAGGAAGGGGAGGAGGGGGAGGAGGGGAGGAGAAGGAGGAGGCAGGACTGCTCACTGTGAGCTGCTCAGGAAGGACATGCAATCCCAAGGGGTCCCCAGCGTTGCCTGAATGAAATCCTGTCATAAAACCTCAGAGGGAAAAGGTGGTATTTTGAAATTGCTATAGTCTCTTAATCATGCTTTAAATATGTATGTGAAATTAAATTAATAAATTAGTTGGATGTTTTGTTTAAAGTAAAAAACTACTTTAAGAATGCTTATTAGAAAAACATTTCCTGGCTTTGCCTTTGGCCCCAGGACCAGAATAACTTTCCAAACTGTTTTCCATAGGATATGTATAGAGCTTCTGAAAAAAAGAAAAGTCCACGTTCAAATACACCAAAAAATAATCCAAAAATAATCCAAAAGCAGATGTTTGATTAAATGATATCAAATCCATTTAAAAATACACTTTTCAAAGCCAACTGTCTTGAATTCATAGAAAAATTAGGAGGTAGTGCAGAGTGCACGTATGTGAGCCTCACCTGGCCTCCCTGGTTGGCCTCCCTGGCTGGCCTCCCCAACAGCAAACTCCTGCAGCAGTACTGCACACTTGTCACCACTAAAAAGCCACCTCTGATGTGCTGCTGTGAACCAATGCCACCATTGATTACTTTCCTTCATGTTTATCCAAAGTCCTTCTGACCCAGGTGACATTTGGCTGTAAGGCCTCCCCAGCTCCTCGGGGCTGTGGCTGTCCCTCAGATCTCCCTGTTTGGAAACCCATTGCTCTGAGGGGCCCTGGCAGGGGTCTCATAGGCTTTGCCCTTGCTACAATTCCCTTATTGCTCTTCTCACGATGGTGAGGGGTCTGTGGTGCTGGGGAGGAAGCCCACGGAGAGGACATGGGCCATTTCTGCTCATCTGACCACAGAAACACACCATCAACACGATGTCCACTGGCCACATTGACCTGGGTCCCTGGCTGAGCATGTGAACTGGGCTTCTCTAAGGTAAAGCACGACCCCGCCCTCCCCACGCCACTGCTCTGGAAGGTGCTCCTGGCCCAACTCTCCCTGAGGAGCGTGGGCTGCAGGGCCCTGACTTGGGGTGAGAGTTTGGGTTAATGATCTGCAAAGCTGGTGAGTGAGTGAGATTCTCTTTGTTGTTGTTATTGAAGGGAGGGCCTAGCCAGCTGCACACTAATGTGACTGTAAATTGCATCAAGAAGAGACAGTGCCAGATTTAATTTGACCACAGAGCATTTGTAGGCAGGTGTCTTGTGAATTAGTGTCTCATAGAAGCCATGATTCAGGTTACATCAAGCCAAAGGCAGGCACGCTGCAGGACGTGCTCTAGAAAACAAGGTGTCAAAATTTTAAAAATTATTAAAAAAATGTAATATTACTGTAGGCTACACATATACCATGTATGTATATATTATGTATAAATGTGTGTATGAAATGTTGGATTAAAAAAGGAAATAAGGGGCCGGCCAGGTGTGCTGGCCAATGCCTGTAATCCCAGCAGCTTGGGAGGCTGAGGCAGGAGGATCACAAGTTCAAAGCCAGCCTCAAGAACTCAGTGAGGCACTAAACAACTCAGTGAGACCCTGTCTCTAAATAAATGCAAAATAGGCTTGAGGATGTGGTTCAGTGGCCTTGTGCCCCTGAGACCAATCTCCAGGATCCACTCACTCTCCAAAATAAGTGACTAAGACGTAAGATGAGGATTTTTAGTGTATTAGCACATTCTGGGAACAGTCTCTGTAGAAACGTATTAGGTAACACTGTTTAAAATAAAGATAGAGCTCCGACAGTCTCAAAAATCACTCAGGGTCCCACAGCCTGTGATTCCAGAGTCAGAGTTTGACTTGAGTTTCTGGGGTTAGACTTTGAGTTCTTCCTGCTTCTAGCCAGCTCTCTGCCGACAGAGGAGGCCCGAGTTGGGTGGGTGTATTCCTGGCCCGGCTGGCAGGAGAAAACGGCCCACAAGGACTTCTGTACAGACAGACCACAGAGAGTTCACCGCAGGAAATGGTTTTTCTCATACTGGAGTATTTATATCACCAGGTAATGTTTCTGCTACAAGTAATAAAGATCCCCGTGTCGGTGGCATGAACTCACAATGATGGTTTCATTTCCTCATGCAGGACTAAATCCAGAGGTCAGGAGCTCCTGCAGAACCTAGACCCTGTCTCGCTTCTTTTACCAACACCTGTAGACTGTGGTTTTATGTTTTTTTTTTTCTATGATGGCTGCTCCACCTCCGGCCATCACATCTACATTATTGGCAGGAAACAGGAAGGCTAAAATAAATTTCTCCACAACCTGTGAGCACTTACTTGAAGGGATCCCTTTTGTAGGATCCTCCACATAAATGTTAAGTGCCTGAATTAGGTCACAGTGCTATAACTGATCACAATGGAAGTCAAAAAGATGAGTATCTTGCTGTTTGTCCTCTATTACTAAAAAGCAAGAGTGAGGGGTTGAGAGTGGCTTTGGAGTCTGTCATCCAAAGGCTCTGTGCTGGGTATTGCATCCCAAGTGAAAGAATCAGAGTCAAACCTACTTGAAGGCATTCAGACTAGTGTTGCATTTCGAGCCTTTCTCCTTTGGTCTAGTGTTCACAGATTCCTTTGAGTACTGGTGACAATAGGTTGCCTCCAGTCAGCTGTGGTCACCAATGTAGAAGTGTCCCTGCGATCACTTTTAGGATGCATCTTCTGTCAACATGAACATAGAGGAGAAAAAATGGTGCCAATTGTGGGCTCCATACTTGGTGATCAAGAGAAGGGAAAACAATCTTTGGGCATCCCCTAGGATTAGCAGCAACCCTAGGAACTTGCACCTGGGCCCCACTCAGCAGCAGACACAGAACTCCTGGAGGCCCTGGCAGCTAAGACTGACACAGTTCTGCCATTCGCTCTACGGAGGAAACTGCAGAATTTAAAAGCCAATCTCATTGCTGAAGAAGCGGGTGCCCACCGGGCTGTGAGTAGATACTTCATCAGCTCCAAGGTGCCTGAGATTTATCCAGGACTGGGAAGGAGGGTAAGTCAAGATGGGCAGTACAGAGGCTGGAGGAACAGGGAGGCTGCACGTGTCGCAGCTCATACACACGCCTGTTCACTAGCTTGTCAGTAAGTCAGAAGCCCCAGGAGGGAGGGCAGGCGGAGCGAGGGGGGTTGACCTTCCAAGCTTCCCTCCAGAGCTTCCTGGGGCTCCATGGCCAACCCAGGCTCCTGAACTCCTTTACCATCAAGAACAGACAGAGCAGGAGGTTGAGAGGAGAATGCAACTCCAAAAAGCTCCGATTCAGAGATGCTCCTTGGGGACAGTTGAAACCCAAGGATTTGTAGCATCTTCCACCTAAATCTTGACCCTTAGGTCAAAGAGAAGCACAATCCTTCCGGGAATATGCTACAACTCCCTTTCTATGATTTTAAGACATGCAAAGTTGATTGGAGGAGGTAGAAGTCAGGAAAGGCTTTTGAGGGTTGGCTGTTTGTTGAACAGGGCATGAGCAACTTCCTGGGGTACAGAAGTGCTCTATGTTCTGGTCTGTGTGACCTTGTGTTGGACCACTGGGGAGCTGAGGGGCTAGGGTGACCCAGGCCAGCTCTTGGGTGCTCACAGGCGAAGGCAGAGGGAGTGGAACTGTGGTTCTTCCTAGAATCTCACCCAGGCCTGAGATCGGCTGCTCTGCCCACACCCACCAAAGGTCAAATGGTGTTATGGTTTGTATAGGAAGGGTCCTCCGAAGACTCTTGTGGGGAAGGGTCCATCCCTAGTGCAGCAATGAACACAGGCAGTGCCCTTGGGAAGTGAGCAGATCATGGGGGTTCCAACCTCTTCAGAGGATTAATCCACACAGGGATTCCCAGCTGTGTGGACTGTGGGAGGTGGTGGAGGTCATGGGAGGTGGTGGAGGTCATAGGAGGCGGGGCCTAGTTCACAGGAGTGGAGGGTGTGGTCAGGGGTAAGGTCGCACTGGTCCTTTTCTATTGGCCAGTCCCTGTGCAAGGTACACCACGGGAGTGACTCTGCTTGTCTCAGAGCACTTCCAAAAGCAAGGCACCACAAACAGCGCCACATAGTTACGGGAGGTGAGAGGTTCAGAGAGATCAAGCAGATTCCTGGGGCCATGTAGAGCTGGTGAGTGAGGGTGCTGAGGCTGGACCTGTTATTGACTGCAAACGCCTGCAGGCTGCCTTCCCCCCCACCTGTCCTGCCCCAAGGCCTCATGTGAGCACCTGCATCTTGCTCGTTTTTACAGGTGTTATATCAAGTATCTTTTATGTGCCAAAGCTTTGGGAGGTGACAGAGGCACAAGATCGCAGCCCACAAGGACCTCGTTTGCTAACATGGAGGGTGTGCTGGATCATAGGCAAATACAGAAATCAACCACTTCAACCAGCCTTGTGGGATTCCTACAGGAAGGCACAGAAGGGAGCAGCTCCGGGGACCGGGAGAGGAGAAGGGACCTGACATAGGCAGGGGGGCAGGAGGGTCTCTAGGAGGAGGTGACCACTGGTTTGAAATGGAAGCGCTGAGAAAGACCCAGCACTGCCGCACCTTGGGGACACTGGACAGGCAGGAGTGAATGCAAAGCAGGGGCGTGTGCCAAGAGCGAAGGTGGGTTGGGGGGCTGAGGCCTGCTGAACAGGGGAGGAGGGGCGTGAGGAGGTGAGGAGGAGGCTGGGGTCCAGCTGGGCGGCTGGAGGTGTTTCTCATTTCACCTGATGTGGTTGGAGGTGGCCTCGGACCCCAGGCAAGCTCCCAAGAGTTGGAACTTTGGAGTCTGTGTTTGAAATTTTCAGATACCAGGTTCTGCTCACAGGCAGGTGCAGTAACTGCTACAGAGGGTCTTCTTCCCCGGGGTGGTCACTGTGTTGAGTTGTCATCAGGAAAACAGCTCACATCTGACACCTTACTTTCCATCTGTTCGGACCTGTGCAGGGAAACCAGTTGACCTCTCAAGGCCTCCACCTCTTCCCCTGTAAAACAGGAGTCCACACCTCAGCTTATGCCTTGGCACCCGCCTGTGTGACTCTATGTCTAGAAGCTGTGGGATTTTGAGTAATACACAAATATGAATGACTGCCATTACATCTGAGTGCAGGGTGTGCATTACCAACTCAGGATGACCTTGGGTGGTGGACCTTCCTGTGGCATCACTGTTAGGATGGGTTGCGTCTCAGGGGCCTGTGGATGAGGAGCACCAAGGTTGTGGAATTTCTATTGCTTCCATAAAAATCATCACTGATTTCATGACTTGACACATGTCCCAGTCTTGGGTGTTCCATGCCCTCGCTCATTGAGAAGCATGGCAAGTTAGACAACGTGTCCCACGCCCTGCCTCTAACAAGGAGGAGACCCACATCCATGCTGAAGGCTTTCAGATGCCTGAGGGTGAAATGGCCCTCACACAGGGAGGAAGAGAGGATCGCACACAGGACATTCAGGTGATCAGTATGAACGTGGATCAGGCTAGGGCAACGATTCAACCAGCTAAATGTCCTGTGCCCTTGAGTTCACCTTTGTGGGAGAAGGTGGTCCCTCCTGCTTGACTTAAGAATGACAGATGGAAAGGAATCTCGAATCATTCTTCTCCCATGGGCTGACACTTAACCACGTTGACTTTGAGGCTGAGTGACCACTTCACTGTGGGGATGCAGGACAGCTTGTAGGGCCCCGTGGAGGGCGGCTGGCCTTCTTTTTCCCCCAACCTAGGGCTTATCTTCGTGTCTCTTCCCTTCCTCCTTCTTCCTTTCCTGTCCATCACTGTTACATCCCTGAGTTTGCTAGCTCACAACAAATAACCATACATGGAGACCCCTGCAGGCGTGGACTCTGCCCCTGCACCATGGATCTGTCCAGCTGTGGGCCTGGGCGTCCACTCCTGCTCCATCTCAGCCCAGTGCCCTGCCTCCTGTCTGAGCTTCCATCTCTCTGGTCTGACAGGCATGAGCCTCTCTGAGGATCAGTGCACTGTCCTTCTCGTCCAGGTAACACTGACCACCGTTTCTATCAGGAAAAAATAGATCTGCTCTATGAAATCTGTAAAGCAGCAGAGCTGTCATGTTTGCATACTTACTGATTCTTGACTTTTGAGTAACCTTGAAGTGTCTCACAGAGCATCTTGGGATAAGAAAACGCTCATGCACGGACACAGCACAGATGTGTAAAGGAGATCCCTGCCCTTTCCACACCTCGTCGGGTTGACAGAGGGAGAGTGTGGCCTCTCTTGCTCCATCTGTGAAATGGGTGGTAGCCCCCACACTGTGAAGGTCACATGATTTCAGAGATGCAGGGCGGTTAAAAAAAGACCCTCTGTGGGTCCCTTTCAGTCACCGCTGTCCCTATCTGCTGACAATACGGGCCTGAGCACAGCACTGCTACAGGGTCCAGGCCCTGGTTGAAGTGGAGATGCCAGCTCATAAGGGGGTGGGTCAGCAGGTCTCTTTCCCAGTGCTACGGGCACGGTCACTCCACGTCCAAGCACACAGCCATCAGGGGGACTCTCTGACCCTGCTGGGATCAGTTTCAAGTTGCCAAAAGAGCTATCAGTGATTCCGCATCCATGTGACAAAATGCTGGGCAGGAAAAGGGCACTTTGCACCAGAAAAACTAATAACTCTGAGAGCTCTGATGGTTCCATAGCTCAAGCTGTCCCTATCAACAGGCCAAAAAGACTGTGACCTCCTTACAGCTTGGAAGCCCCTCCGCAATTTCATGGAGTGCGAATTAGCAGCTATTCCCAGTACCATTGTTGGGGAACTGGCTCTGTGTGGACTTAAGGAAATGTCTCCAAGTGGCCTGGAGATAAGTAGCAAGCGAGGAGGGTCGGCCTCTAGTTGTGGTCAGCGACAGGGAAATGGGTGCCCTCCTTCTCCTCCTGCTATTGTCGCAGCCCTGCGGTGATGCAGCCTCTGGGGATTTGAGGAGAGTCATGGCAGGAGAGTTTGAGCTCTGGAAGGCACAGGTGCAGATGGGGCCAGGCAGGCCATTGTCCAGGCTTCGGGATTTAAGGAGGCTCTGATTGTCAGGTTGGTGCCAGTACAGGAACAGGCCCTCAGTGTTAGTGTCTCCTTAAATTCTGACCCCTGGCTGCATTAGGTCACCCTGTGCCAACCCTGGAAGGTAGTTCACTGTAAAAACCTACGGAAATCGATCTGACCTGTTCCTGGGGCCTCTTCAGCTAGACACCACCAACGTAGCCAAGACCACGGTGTTTAATAATGTTCTAAGTTGTAAGTTGTCCCTCGCACAGCCGGGTCCCTAGTGGAGTGTCCTTACATTAGCCCTCAGTCCTCCTGTCTGGGAGGCCTTTCTCTACTTCTGAGGCCCAAGGAGGCTGTGAGGTTTGCCTGGGATTCCACAGTTAAAATGTGGCACAGATGGTCAGGTTGGGGCTGGAGTTTATTTTCTGAGCTCTGAGTCTCCACGAGCTACTAACTAGTCAGCACTGGCAGATGCTTTTGAATCCCTGTTTCTTTTTGTACTAGGCCAGTGGCAGGCCCAGGGGATAGATCAGTAGCCAGGGGCCTGTGGCTCCGTGGAACCTAACCACCGTGGTGGGTCCTGACTGACTCCATCATCAGACAGTGAGGGGTCTCTGAGGACTGAGAACAAAAGGCCAAATCTAAAATGAATGGAGCCCACGTCGCAAAACCATATCCAACGCCTCACCATGGTCTTTGTAAGCCCTCCCAGGGTCCAGCTCCTGCCAACCCTGGCCTTACCCCTTCCACTCGCCTCTCACTGGCTGGGCTGTGCCCCTGCCCAGGACCCTGCTGACCGCACCTGTTTCCATTCGTCTGTGTTTGTAATGGTCACTCCACTCTCATGGTCCCTCAGGGTCTCCATATGGCTGATTCCTCCTTGTCTTTCAGGTCCCAGGTAGAATGCTAGTCCTCAAGGAAGATGTTTTCTCTGAACATCATCCAAAGGTGCTCTTGTGACCTCCTTGCAGGGACCCTGGGATTTTGCATGCCCCTCACTCAACCCTAGCTCTGCCCTGTTTCCCAGCATGCTCCTCTGTCATGGAAGCGATCCTGCTTGTCTGCCTGATCTTGGTCTCCACTTTACTGTGGGCGCTCCATTGATGTATCCACTGAGGTCCCCTCTTCACCTGGAACAGGGATGCCACCTAGTAGGTGCTCAGTAAACATCAGTTGGATAATTCAATGAACAAAGAAGAGCATTCATTTTATGAATGTTACCATTGATGTTATCATTCCTTTGTAACTTGCAACCACTGCTTCCCCCAGGAGATACTTAGCACTAGTTAGGAATGCTTTCAACTGCAAATAAAAATACATTGAAGTAACAGTAGCCCAGACCAATTGGGTCTGTGTCTATCACACAATATATAAATTGGAAGTGCACAATATCAGAGCCTCAATATCTATAACTATTGGCCTTTTCCTGTTGGTCTTAAAATGCTGGCTGCAGCTCCAGCAGTCACACCCACATTCCAGACAGGAAGAGAGTCCAAGAAAAAGATAGAGCAAGAGCCACAACTCCTCTGACTTATATAAAATTCATGTTTTTACAAAAGCTGTGCACTGTATTTTTCCTTGGCATTTTTGGATGATGCGTTGTGGAGCGTCCTCAGAGGCATGTGGATCTTGGAATGAGCTACTTAACTTTTGCACCTCCCAGCCTCCACATTAGGGTTCAGGAGTGAGCAAGAGATTCGGCGTGGGTGTCCACCACAGAGGTTTATTTATTTTTTCTGTGTAGTGCAATTGTTGAGCTTCTGTGGCACATCGGAAGGAGACTTAGAATTGGCCATAAGAGGCTGAGATTTCCTCCTGGTCCCTACGTGAGTCCCTGAAGGCTCTGAACAGAGTGAGCCGAGCGGCCCCTTTGCCCCTCTGCAATGAAGACACATGCTCAAAACCTGAAATAGTCTCTTTCCGGGTGATGGTGACCCAGCATGGGGCACGGAGCTCTCCTGAAATCGGGCTGCTCCAGACGCCAGCTCAGAGCCCGCAAAGGCTTCTGGAGGATGCCACACTTGAAAGAAGTGATGCTCCAAATGGTTGTTTAGAAATTAGCAAAGGCCACCTCTCGAGCCTGGTGTGAGAGAAGAAGTCGGAGTGACCCCCCTCAGCTCCTGAGGCCCAGGAGACCATGCCAGCTTCCCTGGGAGCCAGGCCACAGCTGCCAAGGATGATTGACAGGCAGAGAAGCAACTGCTGGAAGTCAATGGAAGCCCCGGCCAGGGAGAGAGATGGAGGACAGGGAGGAGGTGGGTACCCAGGAGAGCACCCTGGTGGGGGAGTGTCCTGCACACTCACCCCGTGATCCCATCCCTTTCTCTCTTCATCAAGGTTTGGGCTCTGTGTTCGCTGGGACACTGAGGCTGCGTAGCATGGTTTTTCTAGTCGCAGGGCCTGATGACTGTCACCAGGGATCTTTTCTGTAACCCAGAAGCCCTAAGTGCTGGAAAACAGTCCAGAAAAAATGGGCGAAATTGGAACAGACACTTGTCAAAAATGGACGAGGAGTTAATAAAATCCTGATCCTGAGTCCCCAAAAAAACCTAAGATAAATCCCAGGGAAAAAATCCTACAGAACCCACTAGAATGTCTGGTATTAGAAACTGGCCTTTGGGGGGCTGGCAAGGAGGTGGAGCCCTTATGGGGTGCTGCTGGAAGGTAAAAATGGGGTGACAATTAGGGAAACAATTTGGCTACTCCTTAAGCTAAGCCCCCCAGGCTGGTACATGCATTAGGCCGTGAACCCTGTAAACAGCATTGGGCGTTACTCCAGGGCACAGGTGCAAAGCTGAGGCCCAGAGGGAACCCTCTGTCTCCCCAAGGCCGGGCAAGCACAGAGCCAGCCTGAAGCTCAGGCAGGCATGGGGAGTGGGGACCCTCCCACCCCCAGGAGTAGAGGCCCCTTATTTGCAGAAGCCTTTTTTTATTGGGCAACCTGAGTCCTCTCCTAACCACTCTGTGCTTCACTTATTTTATCTACAAAATGGGGGAAAAAACTGTTCTTATCTCGTTGGATTGTGGTAAAAAGAATCTGAGTTCACCTTGGGGGTCGAGCCTTTGGGGGTAATGCTTCGTGAGGTCCAGCTGGGAGGATGAGCCGGCCCTGGACACAACGCGGGATCCATACTTGTTGCTCAGCCCCAGACCTCCCCTCCTCCCCCCATCAAAGGCTGTGTCTGAGCGGGTTTCCTGACTCAGCCAGGCCCCCGGTCCCCCACCCCCAGCTCCCCGTGGGAACCATGAGTTTTTGTCTGTGATTTTCCTTCTCCCTCCTATCTTCTGTGCCTGATCACAAATTCTGTTGAATCTCGTCTGGTGGCGGTGTCTTGATTCTCTGTACCTGGATTCATCCATCCAGGCTGGACGGAGCCTTCCTACCTAGGCCTCCTGTGTGCCCATAGCCACATGGCAGGTCCCCTCCAGGGGGCCTCCAGGCCACAGCCAGCAGGAGCTACTTTTCACGGTCTGTCCACAGCCCTGCTCAACCCAAGATTTTCAGAGACACCTTCCCTCAGGTGACATAAAACCCAGGCTTCTGATGTGACTCTCCATGGTATCTCCCCACTCATCTCTAGAGCACACGTGTCTAAAGCCCTTTGCTGTCCTGAAACCCAAAGCACAGTTTCTGCCTTACCTGGCCTCTGAGCCTTGGCCACACCTTTCTTTTGAGCAAACCCTCTCCCTCCTCTGGGCCCACCCAAGAGGGCAGCATGAGGGCTGGGTGTGGGGCTCAGAGGTTAAGCTCACACGTGCTCAGCAGGTGAGAGGCCCTGGGTTCCTTCCCCAGCAGTCCCCCAAAATAATAAAATGATGATGTAAGACTAGAGGAGAAGTCAATTCGCTTGTTGTAGAATATCTACAAAAATAATCTACAGCAAATATCACACCTAAGGGGGAAGCAGAGGAAGTAGAGTTTGGAAATGAGACACTGATGTCCAGTTATCAGCACTTCTGTTGCGAGTTGAACTGAAGCCTCAGCCTTGCTAATAAAGGAACAAAAAAAAAAAACAATATATTTAGAGACTGAGAGGGAAGAAACGAAACTCTCTTGCAGGTGGCATGATTACCTATGCAGAGAACATAAAACTATAGAACTTTTAAATCAATAATTTTTTTAAAAAAAAACAACTTTTTCAATCAATAATCAAATTTTGTAAAGAAACTTGGATACAAAATCAATGTAAAAATCAATAGCATTTTTGTATCCAAGCAACAGATGCTGAGAAAATCAAATTAAATAATGTTGCCACTTCCAAGAGAATAGAAAGATAAAATGCTGAATTCTAAATTGAATGAAAGATATTCGTGACTCCTGCAAGACAAATCATCATTGAGATAAATGAGAGAAGACGTACCTAGCTAGATACACCGCTGCTCATGCATCGAAAACTCCAGAAGCAAATGTATTTGTGAAGTTTCACTGTGATGCCAACAGAAACCTCAGGAGATATTTAAATTGCTTCTAAAATTTATACAAAGATGTAAAGGGTTAGAGACAGGAAAGAAGAGTGAATTTGGAGGAGTTGGCCCCTCAGATCTCATGAAGCAATGCGGTGATTTCATCCAGACAGTAAGGGGGCAGGACCATCACACAGCCAATGCAACAGTGTGGGTGGCACACTCAGAAACAAGCTGCCTTCACAGACCCTGTAGCTCAGGTGGTCCTGCAGTGCGGGAGCACTGCTGGCCACATCAGACACCACACAGGGAAGGAACTGTCACCTCACATCATGCACTAGCCCTCACCCCAAAAAATTCATGTGCAGAAGATAAGATGTAGTATTTCTAGGGAGGAACAATGGAATATACCAAGATTTCTTATGCAAGACACAAACACAACCGACCCAGAGTCAAACATGGGTAAGTTAGACTTTGTTAAAACTTGGAACTTCTCTTCATCCAAATACCATCTTGAGAACATGGAAAGGAAATCTTAGAATGGAGAAAAGATGAGCCAATAAATCAGTGGAAAAAAAAGTGCAACACCCTTAGTAATTAGGGAAATGCCAATCAAAACTACACTGAGATTTCATCTCATTCCAGTCAGAGTGGCAGCCATCAAGAATAAACAAATGATAAATGCTGGAGAGACAGAGAGAAAAGGAACACTTGTACACTGTTGGTAGGATTACAACCAGTATAGCCACTGTGGCAACCAGTGGGGAGGTTCCTCAAAAGACTAGCCACGAAACAACCCCCTGACCCAGCTCTGACACTCCTTGGTCCTTATCCTGAAGATTTAAAGTCAGTAGACTATAGCAATACATGCACATCCATTTTTGTAACAGCACAATTCACAATAGCCAAACTATGGAACCAGGCTAGGTGTCCATCAGTGGATGAATGGATAAAGAAAAATGTGGTAAATATACACAACGGAGTTTTATTCAACCGGAAAAAATAAAATTATGTCACTTGCAGCAAAATGGATGGAACTTGAGTCCATTAGGTGAAGTGAAATTAGCTAAAAACAGAAGGTCATATGTTTTCTCTTCTATGTGGATGCTAGAGAGGAAAAAGGGAAATCTAGGTGGGGGTGTATGTGCAGGAATGTAGTGATAACCAAAGGGGGATCAGCAGAGGGAAGGAGCCGGGGTGAGGGGTGTGGGTGGGGAGGGCTGGGGATTGATACTGGCCAAATTATATCATTGTACCATGTGCATGTGCTATCATGTAACAGCCAATCCCATCACCATGCACCCATACAAATGGGGAAAGAAAAAGCAAAAAAGAAAAAAAAAAGAAAACTACAAAGTCATATGCAAAGGACATTCAAACCTGTTAGAAAAAATGGCAAAATTCTTGAAAAGGCACTTCAAAAAATTGGGGGGTGGGTGGGTGGTTAAAGTCCAGAGAATCAATAAATACATCAGAATGATTTCAGCCTCCTAAGTCACTGAAGTACCAATGAATGTCATGAGGAGATTACTTATGGACCAACCCAAATGACCGAACAGGTTTCTCATGTTGGTGGGAAAATGTAGTAAATGAAATTCTCTATGTTGCCCATGGTAATGGAAACCAGCCCAGCAACTATGGAAATTACTCAGCATTATCTTCTAAAATGAAATTCATTGAAACTCTCAGACCGACTGCAAGTTTTACATGAGCAGAATCACATCCACAGGGAGGTTTCTGGGGACTGGAGGTATGGCCAGAGACAGAGCATGTGCTTAGCAGGCACAAGGCCCTGGGTCGTTTCCCAGCACCAAAAAGAAAAGAAGGAAAGAAGAAAGAGAAAAAGAAATGAAAGTTTTTGATGACTTTTATTAAAATAGCTTCTAATCTGTCATCGGGCCAATGCTCCTCGTGGGCAGTCGGGTAAGTACCTGTTGGCATAGTCACACGGGACACCCAGAGCAAGGTGGAAATGGATGCACAGTGGGGACACAGGCATGAGTAGGTAAGCAACAAAGGACTATGGCCCTGTGCTGATTCTCTCCATGTGACTCAGAACAGAACCAGCTGACTGTGGCTGGGGCCCTGGAGGCCTGGGGGGAAGCACCTGTGGGGCTCATCAGAAGGGTGCAGCAGAGGACTCGGCCAGTCTGGTGTTTACTCCTTGACCTGTGTTGAGGTCAAGATCGTGTTGTATTTACTTTGCAAGTATTCATCAGGCTCTCCATTTCTGATGTGTGCCTTTCCCAGTGCATGGCTGTGAGGGTTTAGGTTTTAGATACCCCTACAAAAGTTGTATGCAGAGGTCAACCTCATATTTTTTAAAGAGGAAAACTCTGTGATATTTCATTTAGTGCTCTGAATCTTGTGACCATTCCATAAATACTGACGAATTTCCATTAGTTACCGGAGTGTCATTACCGTGAGGACGTCTTGCTCAGAAGGTACACAAGGGGAGAGGAGTCTCAAATCAAATCTCGACTGTCTCCAGCCTGTTCTTTCCAGAGCCCTGGGGCAAGCGCTCTCTTGTCTATGAAATTTGCATGGTGCTTTTTCAGGTCCCCTAACAATGGTAGGGGAGAAAATGAAACAATGTAGTTGTTTTGCTGGAAGCAGAGAGTATTTATAATTATGCTGATTTATCTTTTGGTTCACTTCCTGTGGTGAAATTCAGATGCACAAAGATGAGTCTGCTAAAAACGAAATAGATTGAGGGCTACCATGCTTTGCTGTTGACCCTGAAAAAAAATGTAGAAGTGCTGAATTGAAATCGTGAATTGAATGTGCTTTTAAGGACTAAATGTATCTCGTTGATTTAGAGTTCCAGTGCACTTCATCTTTATGAAATTGTAAGAGAGACGGAGCCTCCCAAGTTGATCCACTGTCTCATATCATTTATTCTACATTGATAAACATATTCTGTTACCTTGAAGCAAAAATAGACACTTTTTAATTCCATCCTAGGAAAATATTTGCTTGCTCTTCTTATCAGAGGGATAACTATTATGGAAAAGATTGATTAGCATCAGAATAAAATATTTATCTAATTGCCCAAGACTTCTCTTCGGGATAAAAAATTCTCCATTAGCAAAGAAAGCACATATGTATCAGAGATCTTAAAGACATTCAGACACAGCTGTTGGAATCAACTTCTGCTAAGGGTGCACAGCACAGTAAATTGCAAACGGAATATATGCAAATAATGACCCATTATAAATATAGATTATTTTCTCTTTCCATAAACTGTGGCAATCACAATAAAAATGATAAACTAAGGTGGGAAGAAAGAGGTGGCGTTTGGGGAGCTGAGGGAGGGCATTTATGTTTGGCTTCACTAAATTATGCACCTTTTTATCTTCTAAGTTAATGGTATTGTACTTATACACTTTGCATATTCTAATTTATTTCCCCAGACTGAAAACAGTTCTCCTATGCCAGCCCAGCTTTCTAAGGCCTAGCATGATAATCCTGCTCCTGGGTTTTAATCCTCAACTGTGTTAGCACAGATGGGTTTATTGGCATGAAATAATGAGAATCCTGCCCAGCCCAACCCTACCGACCTGGACCCTCATGTTCCGTCCTGCCTTTGGGGCCAGTCTGATTCAGCGAGTGTCACTGTAGCTCCAGCTCCACATGCTCAAAGTCTCCTGTTGAAGCAAAGCTGCAGGGACTTAAAGGTGGTGTCCCTTAGGTATCACACTGTGCCAGTGTAGTCATGGGCACTGCCAACATGAGCACTGAGATGAGGGTTTCACACAGATGGGGTCCAAATGATGTCTCCAAAATATCTTGCACCTTTTTCAGGGATATTCTGAACAAGGTTGTCTACCAACGTGAGGGAGAAAAGAGAAAAGCTAGGCACAGGTACAGAGAATGCAGGGGTCCAGCAGAGGAGAGGTGCAGGGGTCCCCGGGTTGTGGTGGAGGGGAACCCAAGGCAGCAATGTCCAGGCTCAGAGGACATCCAGGCCAAGTGGAGTGGTCAGCAGAGTCACGGGACTTCCAGAGCAATGAAGGTTAGACCTGATACAGTCAGTTGCCTCCTATGGAAAGTGGGCACAACTTCGTCATCTTCCAGGGCACCGTGAGGAGTGACTCTTGTGTGTAGTTGTTGATTTTGCCCCTCTGTCCCCTTTCCTAAAGGAATAATTGCATTCCACACGCAAAGTTTTCAATAACAGGCTCTTGCCCAGATGTATGTGGGGCAAGCTCATCAATGATGCGCCTTTTTCAATTGTTTTCATGCAGTAGAGACAATATTCCTAAGGGACAGCAGAACTCACATTCATAGTCTTAAATAAATGATTTTCATTGCGGCAACTGGCCCCAGTGTGGCCTCTGTAAAGTACAGTGTCAGAGAGGAGTGTGGACAGCCGGTGGCCCTCCCTCTGCCTCTCATTATTAAAAGCCATGGCAGCAACATAGCTTATCCCATTTCAAAAGAAACTCAGAGAGTGTCTTCCCTATAGCTTCGGATGATTTAAAATGGATCTCCTATAGCTGTCCCACTTTTGTATTCTTAGCCACAGATAAAATAGTAGCTGTGGATGGAGGCAAAGGGTTCTGAGCACTTGGGACGGTGCCTTGCTATTCTCAGAGCTCACTTCCAGCATCATCTCATCTTGCCTTTGAGATTCCATCACAGAGAAGAGCAAGGCTGGCCACTGTCATTCAGGTTCCATTCCAGGTGACAGGCGTCCCTGTCCCCGCCATCAAACAAACTTGTGGAAGAAGTGTTTTACAGTAGAGGGGGTTGAGAGAGAAGAGGGGAGGGGAGGGGAGGGGAGGGGAGGGGGGATAGTAGAGAATAGGATAGAGAGCAGAATTAATCAGACACTAGAATGGCAATATGTAAATCAATGGAAATGTAATTGATGTAACTGATGTGATTCAGCAATCTGTATACTGGGTAAAAATGGGAGTTCATAACCATTTTGAATCAAACTGTGAAATATATCAAATTAGATGTAATGTTTTGAACGACCAACAATAAAAAAAATGCCAAAAAAATAAAAAATAAAAAAAATAAAAATTAAAAAAAAAAAAATTCTGAAAGCCAAGGTGCTCGCCCCAACAGATGCGCATGCGTCTCCTCGTGTGCGTTTATTGATGACACACAGAAGGTGCCGAGATTTTTAAAGACTTTATTTTTAGGGCAGTGTGAGGTTCACAGCGTAAGGTACAAAGCATCCGCATGTGCCCTGTCCCTGCACATGCACATCCTCCCCTGCTACTAGCCTCTCCCACTGCAGGGCACATTTGTTGGACTCCTGAGCCCAGGCTGGCTCATCATTATCACCCGGGGTCCACAGACTAGATCAGGGTTCATCTTCTATTCAGCGGCTTGGACAAACGTGTAACGACAGGCATCCATCATTACTGTGTCCTGCAGAGTGGTTCCAGTGCCCTAAAAACCTCTGTCTTCCCTGTGCAGCCCTCCCTTCCCCGTAACCCCTGGCAACCACTGATCTTTCCCTGTCTGTACTTTTGCCTTTTCCAGAATGTCCTAGAGCTGGGATCCCACAGCACAGGGCCTTTTCAGATTAGCACTATTGGCATCTGTCACTTAAGCAATGTGCATCTGGGCTCCCGCCACATCTTTTCATGCCTTGATAGCTCATTTCTTTAGCAGCCCTGCAGGGTCTGTGACCTGTAGAATTCAGTCCCTTCCATATAGAAGAGAGTATGATGGGGGCTGGAGCCCTAGATATGGATGTCCACAGGGCCAGGCCCAGTCCAGTTACAGGAGTGAAGCTGACCCCTAAAGGCAATAGGGAATGGTGGAGCCTGGAGACCACAGAGCATGGGCCATTCTAGTACATCAGGGACTGCTACTGTCTTACCTCATGGTGGCAGTGTGGGCCTCTGTGACTGCGTGGGCCTGGGGACAGCTTACTTTAACCAAGGGTGGTGCTAAGTCACCCTGCACTTAGTGTAAAGTCTTCAAACACCTGTAAACAGTAGACAGAACAAAGTGACCATTTCCAAGAGTGACATCCAAGCCCAGGTCACACATGTAAGCTTTGGCATGGACCAGGCCTCACCGCTTCCCCTGCGACCCTCATCTGACACCCCTCAGACCATGAGCGCCTTTGACCCCCTCCAGGGGCGCTCACCTACATGAGAACAGAACCCCAACAAGGTCATCTCAAAACCAGTGTGACCAGCCATGATTCTACCATGAAATGATTTTTAAAGGTTTTATTGCCAATTTAAATTTAAACTTTTTGACAGAGATACAATATGCAAATATATTTTTTAAGACTTATTTAGGCCTTTGGGTAAATTTAAAGCCACATATGTAAAGTAATATATTCATTTATATTTTAATCATCAACTGTGAAAATCAGTGGCATTCTTCATAAGCAGCTTTGGCACCAACATCTCAGTTTTAGTCTTGGACAGGGCCGAGTAAGTTTTCCTAAGACCATTTAAGCTAGTTGAGAAACAGCCTCCTGTAACACCCTGTGGCTGAGTATGCGCTCACAGCCTCAGTCCACTGATGCCCCTTGGGGCAGTTGTCTGTGTCCTCTGTGTCTGGGACATCTGCTCGTAGTGCAAGCCGTCACTGCACAGCATGCCCAAGGGATTTCACCATCGTGAAATCTGCAGGGTCACCCCAGGCTCGACCTGATGGGTCAGATCTCTAGGGGTGACACAGAGGTGCTGCACTGGCTTTGTCCCGGTCTTCCTGTGGGGATGACCTCATGCTTCTGTAAACCCAGCTTCAGCAGAGCTTGGTGGGGCTGTGTCCTCTGAACCTGTTGCGCTGTTCTAGACAATACCATCATGATGGTACTCACACGTGAGGGCTGTCCCCAGAGATGGCTGCTGGAAGCACATACCCTGACACCAATGCCTACATGTGCGTCCCTACGTGTGAGTGATTCGCTGGCCCAACCCGGGCTGCCTTTTCCCTCTGGTCCGAGGATGCTGGAAGTGGACGCACCATCCTCTGCTTCTTTGAGTGTCAATCAAACAGCACTTGGGGTTTGAAAGTGAAGCATGGAAATTCAGACTGTTGGAAGATTTGTCTCCAGTGTCAGGGGACAGCCCCACACTGGCAGGTGCCATATGGCCTTCAGTGGGTTTTCACAGGCACGTGCCTGATGTGCTCCGACAAGCTCCGTGTCACCAGAAGGCACTCCGAGGCTTCCTGCGAGTGCAAGTTCTGGGGGATCTGGGTTTCCTGGGGACCTCCGAAGCTCACCTACGCATTTAATTTTCCTCTGCAGCACATGGTTGCTCGAAGCATCTGCCTAGCTCGGTGGTGCCCATGTCTCATCAGAGTGCGGACTGCTGTGTTCTTCCTTTCCCCTCTCTCCCCACCATGACAGGGAGCTTGTCAGGCTTAGGATATTAAGCGCCTGAGTGCTATTTTGTGTGTAGGTGAGGGCATAACATAGCAGCAACAGAAATTTCTTTGACAGACGTTGATATAAAGTTTAGGCTTAAATTCTTAAGTGGAATTATTAGGTATACTTATGCTCTCCCACGTCTTAAATCACCTATTTCATTAAATTGAATTCTGAAGGTTGCAAAACTAGAGTCCTGGCCACAGCATGACTCCCACACCACTGGGCCTACTCCTAAGTACAATCCCATGTGAGGAAGGCAGCTGAAACCCTCACTCTGCCAAAGCCCCACTCGGAATCTCTCCAGCCAGATGGTACTTCCATGTCTGTGCAGCGGGGAAGCTTTAAATAAAGAAATCCAACCTAGACACCGCAGAAGAGGGTCTCGGGGTTGAGGGACAATGAGGAAGCAGATTTCCCTCATGCAAAGACAAAAGTGCCATCTTCTTAAAATGCTTAATTCAATTTTAGGGGGAAATAATTACCTCCTCTGGCCATCATGTGGAAATGTCCATAGAGCGGAAAATGGACTTCACCCTCATTAACTCCATGGGTCAGAGCCAAAACTGCATTAGCCAAAAAGGCCTCTTCAAGGGCACAGCTCCTCAGATCAAAGCCTACACTGAAGGGAACCGAGTGGGCGCTCTGCAGAGCGGGGGGGGGGAGCTCTGTCAGCATCAGATGGTGACTTTTCCATTTTTAACAGATCTCTTTTGCACTGTGGCATAAGCAGGTCAGCAGCTGGGAGCAGGGCAGAGCGGGAATGTGGATTCACAGTGGTTCCCTCAGCTCTCCTGGCTCCATGCGCCTAGCCTGGTGGGGACTGGCCCATCTTCTTGTGTTGACCTCAGAGGCCGTTCACACCAGCAGGCCCTAAAACAGAGCTGCTTTTTCGGCACCCCTCATCCAGGGCCTCCTGACACGGAAACTTACCTCTTGTTTGTTTGTGGTCTCAGATCACCGCTAACTCAACTTCAAGTGCAAAGTTAAATACCTTCCCACGCAGTGGGAAAGCGCCCAGGTAGGAACTTTGTCTCACAGGCTTCATGAGCCATGTTGCTGGGGATACCACCACATGCCACAGCGAAACTCACCTTTAAACAAATCCTGTCATCTGCCAGGGCAGGAATGGAGTGTCATCTTATTTTTCTAAATACTGGAAAGCAAGCATGCGTTTCTGAAATGATAATGAAAATGATATTATTTCTGATAATGAAAGTTTGGGCATGATTGACAGTCATTTGGCTGATGGGGGAAGCAGGCAAGGCAAGAAATCTAAATAAACTTCATATGGGTTTCAAGAAAGCTTTCTTATGGCATCTGGTGTGCTGTTTTGTATGTATCAAATCTGAAAATAAGGGAGCATTTGAAGTAAATAAATGCTTGAGGTAACGCCAGAGTGACAGCTGGGTGCTTGCAGACTGGGAACCGGGCCCTATTTACCTGTGTTCCCCAAGCCCAGTGTAAACCTCAGATTCCGCAGTGTTGGGGGGATAAAGGACACACAGGCATCAGCAGGTCTAATGGAATCAGCAAACAGGACAACAGCTGGGCCTAGGGAGAGCAGCCCAGGGTGGGGACCTGGCTCGGGGCTCTAACCCCAGCTTCCAGATTAACCCACACCCATCTCGGCAACCAGGACCCCTGGGAGTTTCAGGCAGGGGCTTCTCTCTGTGGCCTGTCACTGTCATGGAGTTCCAGGGCAGAGAAGCATGTCAGAGTCTTGGAGCTGGTCTCATTCAGAACATCTTATTCTAGTCACCACCCCCCACCAGTTTTTTGGTGTGAATGCCAAAAATCAGGGGTCACTGCATGGAAATGCTTTCTTCTTATTATTGATTGATTTAAAAAACATCAATGAAGGACCAGTTCTTTATAATCTGCCCATGGGAAGTTGGCCCAGGGTTTCAGGTTGATGACGGCAGATTTGGAAACAAAGTTGGTAAAGTGAGACACACCTGTGCATCTGGCAGCCCTGATCCAGCATCTGCTGGGACAACCTGGCAATGAGGACCTGTCCCTTGGCTCCTGGGCAATGGGGATAGAGTTCCAGGGGAGGATGTTCTGGTGAGATGTATCCATTCTAGACACCAGGGTTGAACAAAGAAAAACAGATGACCACAAGGTGGCAGCGGGACCCAGTGAGTCAATCAGGGAGGGCTGATAGATTTGCACACAGGGAGAGTCCGCCCAGGCTGAGACCTTCCAGAGGCTGTGGTGCAGGGAACACAGTCCAGGAGGGCGGAGGGCAGGGGGCCCGAGGGAGGGAGGATGGGCTCCTGCGCACAGGGGCTGCTCAGCAGCATGGTGGGAGACAACCAGGACAGAGTCCCAAAGGCAGGAGCCACTTGAGTTTCTTCATAGTAACAGGTTTATTTTATCCCTGGGAGGCGGAAATCAGGTGCACTCTGGGGCTCTGTAAAGTGGCAAAGCTCTAAGTGGGTTAAGGATGTTTTTCTGTCCTATGTTTACAAGAGTTGCAGGATGTGTGAGGTGTTGGTCTGGTGTGAGCAGCTGGGAGCTGGGGTTCCAGCCAGTGGTGAATACACAGGCACAGTCTCTGGTTTCTAAGTGTGACACCAGGGCATATCCCTGCTTCTGGGGGCTCACAGACGAGGGAGGGAGGCAGGCGCCCACCCACTCCTGTCAGAAGATGGGCCCTTGAGCTGCTGCTGATGCAATTTCGTCCAGCGGAGTCTATCGTGGCCTTGGCATGTGGTCACCAGCAGGGTTTAGATTTCCTGGCCTCTTAGACGCATGCTGCAGTGTAAGAATGGCCCTCCTGCCCAGGGACGTGAACCTCCAGCTGAGTCTAAGAGAGAGGTTCTGGGACCATGCAGAGGAGGCCACTCTCCTCTCACCTAAGCTGCTGAGGTAAATGTCAGCTGGCCCCAGCGTCCACCCCTGTCTTCCTGTCAGGCTCGCACAGTGACCAGGAGAGTCCAGCAAGATGAAGGGTGACCATGTCCTCCTCTCCTAGGCCTTCTAACGGATCTCCTTGGCCTTCCACCTCAGGCGAGGCCCCGACCCTGGATCTGCTCTTCAGATGAATCGTTTTCTCCAGTGAGGCCCTGATAGCCAAGGGCCCGTCCTGTACCTCATCCTCTTGCGTTTTCCCAGGGGGGACCCAGGTTTTGTGGGGTCTGGAGTGGTCACAGTAGTGAGGGATTCATGAAAAGAATCAAGGAAAGATGTTCCATGCAAATCAAAGAGCAGGAGGGGGCCCTGTTTAGGAGGAGCCCCATCAGCTCCATGGGGCGTCCACCTGTGCCTGCCCAGTCACCATGCCTTGAGACACTGGGTTAGCCAGGGCTTTCTAGAGGGAAAGAACTGCTAGGAGATGTGTGTGGATGGAGAGAGAGAGAGAGAGAGAGAGAGAGAGAGAGAGAGAGAGAGAGAGAGAGAGGAGGTGTTAGGGGACTCTCACTGCCTCATGGAGGCTGAGAGGTCTCACCAAAGTCACCTGCAGCTGGAGAGCCAGGGAAGCTGGTAGCATGGTCCAGTCTGAGTGGAAAGGCCTCAGAACCAGGGAGGTTGAGGACACCATGGACCACTGTTAGCCTGAAGGCCCAAGGGCCCAGGAGGCTGCTGGAATGAGTCCTGGAAGCCAAATGCTGGAGGATGTGAAGTTCCCGTCTCTCCAGACCTGGCTATGGGGAAGAGCCAGGACCCTCCCTCCTGCCTTTTGTTCTCTCTGGGTCCCTCAGTTGTCTGGATGGTGCCATCTACATGGATGGTGGGTCTTCCCCCCAAGGCACAATGCATGCGCCAACCTCTCCCAAGCACTCCCAGACTTCCGTGGGCAGCCCCCTCACTGCAGCCAGGGCCCAGACCACCTGTGCTTGCCGCTCAGCAGGGGAGGGGTGGAGTCTGTGCCTGTGGAGCACTAGGAACAGGTACCACCTGGCCACTGGATCCCGCCAAATGGGTGCCCCTGACCTCCTGCAGGGGTGCTGGGCCCCCTCAGGAAAGCGCTTCCTGCTTCTCTTCCCCTGGCTGACCTCCAGTCCTTCTTAGGCCTCAGGTTGGGGTCCTTTTCCTCATGGAAGATGAAGGAAATTGGAAGGAAAGTGGGTGTTCTGCATGAGCTTCTGCCAGCCAGGTGGGCAGCGAGTGGGACCAACACTGCCAACTCACCCCCCATGAAGGTCAGTAACAGGTGCTGTGGGCGTCCCTGCACTGTGCCCCTGGAACACACCCCAGGGGACAAAGCACACCTACCTGGGCTCTCCCAGTCTCTCCCTGTGATCCTCTGGTTGGAGTCTACTTTTGAGCCTGGCCTGGAAGCTGTATGGAGCTGGGGGCCTTACGGCCTCTGTCCAGCCTCTCCTTCACAGGGCCAGGCACGAGGAGGCTCTGCGTGCCATGTGAGGAGACCATGGATGGACTGAGGTGCTGCGTCTCATTGTGGGAAGGGTTAAGAAATCTGCAAACCCTCAGGATCCTGGTTGGGAGTGAGAGGTGTCTCCCAGCCCTATCCAATGGAGACAGGCATGGAGGGAGGCTGCAGAGACGACGCCCTCTCTATTCTCGAGTGGCCCATGGCAGTCGCTGGGGAGAGGAGACACCTGTGCCTGGAGATAACTCCTCTCCCTGGGCTCCCCTTACCCGTGGTGTTTGTTGGGGATGAGCGGCAGAAGGCCCATTGTCCCTCACTGTCTGACTCTAGCAGAGCTGCCCTGGGAATGCTACCAGCAGTGACAGCAATGAAATAACTGAGAAATGGCCCAGTTATTTACAATTTCCCTGGGTAGGGAGACCACCTGCTGCCGTCACTGCAGGGTCACGCCTTTTCCTTGAGCTCCAGACCTCTCTCTGCCCACACTGCATCACCCTTTCCCCAGCTTGCTCAAGCACAGCCCAAGGCCACCACTTTCCCTGTCATCTGGGTTTCCTTCTAGGCATTGGAGTTGACTTGTTCTGTCTGCTCCTTCTGCTTGTCAAAATGCATTTATTCACACAGAACAAAGTTCTGCAATTTCTTGCATTAAGGTGGGAATCATTTCCCACAGTTGAATTAAAATGTGTTAATGGAAAACGGAGAACCTAAAGTGAGAACCTGATATCATTGCTGAAGAGCTCCTCTGTGTCCTCTTTAAGCTGAGGAAACCCAAATTGAGACATTTGGAAACGAGAACTCAGGTGGTGACAATGGCCACCCTGAAAGTGAACCAAGACAGAGTCAACTTTAAAACAGATGCACCTGAAGCTCCCTGGGGACCATGAGCAGGGCCATATGCTGGGGTAGAATCTAGTCTGTAATTTCTTAGAGCAATTCTACCTCTAGCGGAGACAGAGGGACACACATTTACACAGGGTCTGTGGCACTCGTGCCTTTCCCATGGGATGCCGAGAGCTAAATGACATCACTGCGCTAGGAGCAAAGTCTCTTTGAAGGGTGCTCAAGGATTAGGGCTGACGCTCCTGTTGGGCATCTGACCACTGCTTCTGAAGTATGAAGCCACCATGAACTCCCTCATGTTGATGGGAATCTGTGCTCTGGAGGGAACCTTGTCCCCAGCTGTGATTCAGATCATCTTGGATTGTTCCTGCCAACTGTGGGGACATTGCTCATCCATCCTTAACCATCTGCAGGAAGACGGATGATTTTTGACACATTTGCCCTGTTGGGGCCATTTTGAGAAGCTCCCAAGGGAAGTTCACTTTCCTAACAGTGTCTGAAGCCCACTAAGAGTTTTTAATGGATTTTTTTTTCTGTGCTTTTATGTAGGAAGAGTCTTGGGTCTGGAAGAGCCGCCATCTAGGTATGAGCTTGGGACTCTGCCAGTTCCCAGGGAAGGACAGCAATATTTCTAACACACCTGATCCGCTTTCCTTGAATTAAGAGGACCCTCTTGCCCGTGATGGTGGTGGGGAAAAAAACCAGCCAGCAGTCATTTTCTACTGGGCTGGTGGGGAGCTCTTCCATGGACTTCAAATGGAAAATGAGTTGCCGAGGTGCCCGGGGCTGCCAGGGCTCAGACGTAGGCATCGATGCTCAGACGGTCTCTGGACAGCCTCTCTGTTGGCCTGACCAGAGCTCAGTGGAAAACATCCTAAAACAAGTCAGTGCAGAGTCCCCAGACACAGGGAGCACAGGGAAATATGCACATGAGGCCAAGGCGGCTTCAATGCACAAAGGACGTTACATTCGTGGCACACAAAGGGGCATCTTTGCTACTGTTTCAGTCATTGATCACCCTTGCCAACACTATTAGCAGTGTCACCATGGTTATTTGCTAGCCACTTGGTATTGGCCAGGCCTGTGGGCATGAGATACACCAGATTTCTTCAGAGCCTGATTCTGTAGCATCTTGCAGTAGCCTCCAAACCCCTAGGGACCCCAATGGATGGTTCCCTGAGATAGAGGACTGTCCCCTCCTTATTCTCAGGCACAGAGAGACAGAAGAGTCTGTGTAAGCTCTGGATTCAATCAAGCGGCCTGGCCTGAACAAATCAGAACATATCCCTCCCCCTGTCCCCCAACCCCAGGGAAGGGGAAGGGCTCAGGTCAGAGATTGCACAGATCTGGAGGGCAGCCAAACCAGAAACTTCAGCTAGGAATCCCCGTGCAGAGGTGGATGCTCATTCCTGTTGGGTTCGAACAATCTGACAGGTATAAGATCTGGAATTTGAAGTTGCCAGAAGAGAAAACTGATCTGAACGTGAACCTTGTGCAGATAAAATGGAACCAAGAGAGAAACAAGGGGCTGAAGTCCTAGAGCCCTCATGTGAACCCCAGGATCAGGCCATACCTGAAGTAGCCATTTGTACAAGGAGTCACTGTAGCGTCTTGATTTTCTTTTTCCTGGAAGATTTCCTATCATGTGAACCCAAAGAGATCTGATGGAAGTACGTGGGTAGAGAGGAGAAGAGGCCCCTTTAGAAGCCTAATAAAGCAGTGATTTTTCTGTAAAAATGCATAGAAGTGCTTTCCACATATAGTTTTAGGGGTTTCGTCTTATGTCTTATTGGGGAATCTGTGCCTGTCTCCAGACTCCCTGCTTCACCCAGAGTTCTCAGATGGGCTGGTTCTTGGAATTGCAAACAGGGTTACACTCCTGGCTTCCTGCTGAGTTGGCAGCTGAAGGAATTGCTATCCCTGAACACTCTCCCTCCCCCACCTTCTCCAAAATACTGCCTATAGAGCTGGGGCAGAGGTGCATTTTGAGTCTGTTCTCATGAGGTCCAATTTTCCAAAAATAGGATAATGTGTAATATTGGGGCTCTTTTAGAATTCTTGGCCAATATGTTTCCTCATTGAAGCATTAAAATTTGTAAAGGTGACAGAGAATTCAGGGCACAAAGTGTTGTCACAAAAGGCATTTGATGCCCTGCCACAGTGTAAGGATGCCATGGGGACAGTCAGGAGATGGTATGCAAATGAGAAGCGTTTTCCCAGTGAACCTTGGGAGACATGAGCAAGCCGGGGCTAAACACACGCTGGAAAACCTTGCATCCCAGAGACAGGAGCAGAGCTTTGTAAATCCGGGTCCTCTGATGTATCCATATCTTAATATCCCATCTGTTCCTCTACGAAACCTCCATTGGTACTTTCTATTTGTATCAGGGGATGCTGCCTACATCTTTGTCATAGAGCTATCAGTGTTACTTGGGAAAGGTACCATTTCTGTCTGTGACTGTATCAAAATGTGAAGGCCACGTAGCCTTTTGTACAATGCAGATCAGGCACCAACCCTAGCCCCAAACCAGGAGGATCTATAGGAAGACATTTGTTGCCGGGCATCATGCACTGTGGGGAAGGGCCTCAGGAAGGGGCAGCTGGGGCTCTGAGCTGGGGAGAACCTGCTGCACATTGGCAGTTATTTCTGCTGGAAGCTTCTACTGGGATTTTAAGGTCTTTTGACTGATTGGCTTAGTCCCATCTAGGGTGTCTACAGTAATCTCCTTTATTTAGAGCTCCTTTGGATTGGAATGGCCTCTACAGGAGCTCTCGTTCACAGCAATTCCTAGATTAGTGTCTGATAGGATTATTGGGACAGTAGCCTAACCATTGCAAGTATCCAAGAGACCACTGCACCATATGAGGCAGAAATACACCAACTTCCTCATCAGTGGTTTGTGAGGGCAGATTTGCCAATGGTGATTCAGCCCCAGAAGTTAAGTGTAGAGAGAAGATGTTCCAAGGTCACCCAGAAAGTTAGTACATTTGACATTAAAACCACAAAATATCTTCATGATCCCTGGCCCGTTCTGTGGCTTGTTAATTCTGACATGGGAGAGATGGGCTGGGCCAAAGGTCGATATCACCAAGCAGGAGGAGAAAATCCTTTCCAATCTGTCATCGAAGTTGTTGGCAACATTGGCCTAAAAGAGCCTTTCCAACTAAACAGCATCTCAATGAATTGAGATGCTTAAAAATACCTGCTGAGGACAAACACTTGTCTTGTTTCCCAAGGTCCCTAAAGACACCTAGAGATGCCAGGGGGCCAGTTTAAAGTCCCATTACCTGGAAAACAGGGCAGGCATTGGAACTCAGGCAGCTTCTAGAAGAAAGGCAGCCCAGGGCCTTCATCTGTCTGAAAAAGAATCCACAGGGAAGACTTTTACAGCTCCTTAGAGTAACAGGTTGTGCCAAGCTGCAGAACGTTCTAGGATAAGGAAAATCATGATGTCCCCGTCTACCACTGACATCATAAGCACAGCCCTTCCCAAGTCTTACATAACAATTATCTTCTACTTCGAAAGGGTGCAGAGTGACCATTCCAGGGTCCAAGTGGAAACCAACCTGCACCTGTATCCTGTTGGTTCACTCTGTGTTTTAAAGTCAGAGTGGCCTCCAGAGCTAAGATGGAAACACTGCAGATTTCCACATAGAAATCTAGATTTTTAGAAGCTCTTATAATGGAAGTCCTATGTGACAGCTACCTACAGGGCTAAGTGGCCGGGTGCCTTTAGATGTTGGAAAGTCTATGCAGAAACTCTTATTTAAGTTTTAGTCTAGTCTCTCCGCAGGTGAATTTGAGGCTCAAGTAAAAGGTGAATCTGCAAGATGCTTCATAACTCATCTTTTGATCCCTCCAACTCATGAAGCTCTTGGGATGCTCAGACCTGGCTAATGATCCCTGGCGTCCTCAGAGCCAGAGCCCATGAGGCTGTCACGGGACAATGGGGCCACTTCCTGCCCAGGTGCCAATCAAAACCCTACTCCATGCCCCTCTGTGTCAGCTGCCCCCTGGAAGCTGGTTGCTTCTGTTGGAAAACTTGGGCCTTCAATTTGTCCCTTTCCTTGGTAACTGCCTCCCTGTTGCTCTGCTTGGGTTAACCTAATACAATTTCCCAGAACATCTGTAACGTTAATTCAGTCCTGTCATTCTATATTTTGAATAAAACCAAAAAAAAAAAAGAAATGAAAAAACCTATACTAATCTTTAATTTATAACAAAGCAGTGGTGCATGAATTTCATTAAATCAAATGGGACCAAAAGAAAGACTTTGTTTTTATCCCAAGATGTATTTGGCAAAACCTATTTACTATCACATTTGCTCAGTGAAATGAATTAAACTAGCTGTTCTGTTCGCTGCTGGGGGTATTGAATACGGGCTCAGCTTTCTCAACCTGCTACATTTTCCTGATCCTTAGTGAGAAAAATCCTGTGTCAAAAACAAATACTTAATTCAGGTAGTTCCTATCCTGAAGAACAGGTGGATTAAACTTTATTTTACTGAGCAATTTCCTGCAATTTACATACCATAATAGTCCTGTCCACACACCCGAGTGAAGGCAGAGTAATGGGAATTGTAATTATTACTATGAAACATTAGGAATCTTATTAAGAGAAATTCACTCTCTCAGCTGATTGTTCGTGAACCACTCACCCTGTGGGTGAAGAAGTCATTTTGAACGGGGAACAGCAGCATACGAGGCCCAGGTATTTGAACAGATAAATTACACATTGTCACTCAGAACAGTGGATTTCTAGCCAGCCACCTCTCCCCACCTGTGTCCACTATCCCTGGGACATAAGCATCTGTAGTTGTCCTCTGTAACTTGCTGGAGGGGAATGTGGTATGAAGTCCAGGAGCCCAGAGTGCCCAGCGTTGCTGGAGGGTGGGCAGCACTCTTGGGAGATCCCATGGCTGATAAGCCCCGTTTCTGACCCAAACTGTAGGAAGTCAGTGGTGGCTTGACTCAGCCTGCGGCAAGATTTCTGTCCCCAGGTTCCCACGTCCAGGCTTGCAGGATGAAACAGGGGACAAATGACAGGTGCACTGTGGGACATAATTATGCCAAGATTATGCCAAGTCTCTGGATAAGAAGCAAGGCCACCTGAATTGGGGGCAAAATCACACAGAGGGAATCATCTGCTGCCTAGGAGACATGCAGGGAACCTGGGCACACTGATAGAGTTGGCAGCCCCACACCCTGGGCTGTATGGCATTCAGGAAGGACCTGTCAGGCTTCTCTTTGTGTGGGCATCATGAAGGTGCTTCCAGAGCATTCCAGAGCCCAGAATCTGCAGGTGTGAGCAGAGGAGAGCAAGCCCAGCTTTTCTGTTTGAAGGAATTTATGGCTTGATTTTTATAACATGGAATTTTTGTAAGACTTAGTATTCAGCTGGGGATTACATTCTGAGTGAGTGCTGGGGTGTATGTGTCTGAATACGTGTTCAACATGGCTGTGTGCACAAGCGCGTGTTCCTGTGTGTGCACTGAATATGTGGACCTCTGTGCATGCTTGTGAACATGTGTACCCATGTGGATCTCTGCGCGTGCTTGTGAACATGTGTACACACATAAATGTGACGTATGTGTGTGCCCATGTGTCCCATGGACACTTGGGTGTGCGGAGGTCTGTGATTCGTGTGCGTTTGACTTTGCACAGTGAGTGTACTAGTGTGGTACGTGGTACCTTTCTTCTGACTATGGGTGTGTGTGTGTGCACACACGTGTGGCCCAGTGGTTATGGATGACGATCTACTAACCTGACTTGTGTACAATCCCAGCTCTGCCCCTTACCTGTAAGACTGATGGCAGCCATTTCAAATGTCCATGCTTGGTTCACTCAATGTGCAGAGGGAGGTCATAACTGAATCATTTCATGGGGACACCGAAACATCTACTGAGTGAATGGAGCTGATTTATATAAACACTTGGCACAGCATCTGGTGCAGGATGTACCCTCGGTAAATGCTGGGTGTCCCTATGCTGCTGTGGTCCCCATGGTGTACTCCAAGTCCTCCTGGAAATGAGCTTCTTCATCTGCACAGGGGTGATGATGACAGTGCATGCTTTAAGGGCAGCTCGGGAGCACCAGTGAGCTAATTCCTTCAAAGTGCCAGGGAAATGGTGGAAGACAGATAGTTTAGAGTGAGAGGAGCTGGAGCCCGAGGCCCAGGTGACTTCCACTTTATCCCCTTAACACTCTGAGCATGGGCAACTCTGCACCCTTCTGAGCCTCAGACTCCTCATCTTTATATGGGTAAAAGGAGCACCCATTTCAAGGAGTTATAGTGAGGTGGAGGGTGTTCTAAGGACCACACAGAATGTCACTGAGGTGTGTGATTCTAGGTTCTAGGATGCTCTGGGCTGCTGCTTACAGGGATCGATCATACTCTTTTCTCCTCTCCCTTCCCTGGGGTCTTGGTCCTCCTGTCTCTTCTGTCAACTGTGCAAGTTCTTACCCAAGGTCTCCTTCTCCTAGACTGGCCCTGTTGCCGGGCCTTAGGTGAGCGTTAGCCAGCTCATCAGCAGCCAGGGAGAATCAGAGCTGCTTTGGTTTGTAAAAGCAGCTCCGTCCATTCAGCGTCCTGCCTGTGACATGGTAGATGTAGGACATTCAAGTAAGAGGTTTACTGTTTGTGAAAGATCACAGTTGGGTGTTGCCTAGAAAATGAGTTTCCATGACAGTGAGCACCCGGCACCCTGGATAAGGCAGCCCAGAGCCTTCTGCAATGAAGTGTGAGCTCCCGAGACAGACTGAGTGCCAACCCTGCCCTGCACCACTGCTTACCAGCTGGGCTCCTCTGTGTGGGCACCTCGTAATCCCCTGTTCCCTGGCATAGGGAATGCACATGTGGGGGCAATTACGTCACCTCACACAGTTACTGAGACTCAGAGCACTGATAACAATTAAGCACCAAGTTCAGAGCCTGGTCTGGTAAGAGCTCATGGAAACAAAGCAACGGTGACAGAGAGGCTGAGCATTCAGTGGGCATGCTGGGCACAGGCTGCTGGGTGTAACAAGTGGCCACAATTGGACTGAGGTAGCATTTAATTACACAGAGGAGGTTCTGTCTCAGCCAAGATACAGCAACAGGGAAAGAGTTAATTCACCCCTCCCCAGAAATAACCTGAGAAAGGCAAACTATCTGAAAAGGCTGTTTGTAAGACCTGAGTCACAGGCAGGGAAGGACATGGGACCTGACAGATGAGAACAAGGTGAGCCTTGCAGGTGCCCCACTGACCAGGCAGAGAGTGTCTGGGACATTGCTCCGGGAGGGGACCCAGACTCCCTGAGCTGAGAAGACCGAACTGGGGGTCTGTGCAGGCCAAGGTGCTGGAGTTTGTCAGGCAGAGTATGAGAGGGACACACAGCAGCTCACAGGGGACTCCAAAGACCTCAGGGCATGTGGGGAGGGGCCCACTTAAGGGTGGAGACAGAAGCAACTAGTGCCAGCACTAGATGGGAATAGTGCCTGTTAGGGTCTGTCCCTGCAATGTCCCCCAGAGCTCCTGTGTTGAAGCCTGGTCTCTAGTGCACCAGTGGTCAGGGTGGGGCTTTGGAGGAATTGTATCATGAGGGCTCTGGCCTGGCCATAGCCACTGGGGGATCCATAGCTTGGGGACACTGGGAGGTGGAGGAGACTTTTTGGTGAACACTGGCTACATTTTTTTCTGGCCACCCTTCTCTCTCTCTGGCTCCTGGATGCCTTGAGGTGAGCTACTCTGCTCCCCTGCAGGCTCCCTGTCCTGAGGGTCTGCCTTAACTCAGGCTCAGAAACAACAGAGCCAAGTGACCATGGAGTGAAACCTCAGAGGCAATGAACCAAAATAACCTTTTTTCCTTTAAACAGGTTTATGTCAGGTATTCTGTCATAGTGATGAAAAGTTGACTAACACAGTCATCGCTCCCAACACTGGAAACCACGTCAGCACTGAGGTATTGGAGAGGGTTCTTGGAAGATGTAATCCCATCAGTAGAAATTAATTTGTCATAGACTGAGTGAAGCTTCGGTCCTGCCTTGCAAATCTTAAGAACAAGACCCAAGAGGATCAAAATGTGTCTGAGTAACTCAAGTGCATCTCAGAACAGAACTCTGGAAGATTTGTAGGAGTACAGAAATAATCAGCCAAGAGAACACAATTTTGGGGTCTATCATCCAATCATAAATTACCAGATGTAGAAAGAAGCAGAAAAATGCAACCCATGGTGAGAAGAAAAAAAATTTCATCAACTGAGATCTACTAAGAACAGATACAAATATTAGAATCGGCAGAAAAGTCTAGAATAAAGCAAGTGTTATAACTGATTTCAATATTCAAAATAAACAAAGCAGAGACCCCAATTCCCACATCCAAATTCTAGAACTAAATACTACAATGTGAGATGAAAACTACCCTGGATAGAAATAATGGCCTATTAGACATCACAGGGGGAAAACCATAAACTTAAAGAAATAGCAGTTGAATCTATCCAAAAAAAAAATGGAAGAAAGAACTTTAGAAAGAAAAACAGAGCCTCTCTGAGCTGCAGGAGAACTTCCTGGAGGGAGGAAGAAGGGGGCAGGATGATGCTTTTAGAGGAAAGGCCTTGGCCAGGGCACTGAAAGGCCTGGATCTCCCCTGTGCCCTTCTCACCTGGTCTCCTGGCAATACTCCCTCCTGTCCCTGGAAACCTCTGGTAGCAGAACCTGGGATTGGGGCCTCTGCCAGGCTGTGCAGGAGACGTTGGTGAGAAGCACGCCTAGAGCACCAACCCCACCAGGCTCCCCAGCTCTGCCTGAGCCTGATTCCTTGGAAATTGCTCCTCCCCTTCCTCTCTGGCCTGCTTTGAGCCCTTACCCTGGGCCAGGCACTGAGGTGACCAGTGCTTACAGCTACGTTTTTACCTATGAGCTTGGTTTTCTTTCTAGTTGTGTTTTCAAATGCAGAACTGATGGGAAGCCTCTTGCCCTAGGGCTGCCTTTGCTGGGGAGGCAGCCTGATGGGACTTCCTGTGGTCCACCAGGATCACAGGCTCTTGTTTACTCCAGCCCCTGGGATAGGGTGCTGGCTCCAAGAGTCCTACCAGGTTTCAGTGATCTGGCCTAGAGCAGGAAGGAAGAGGGCAGGTGGGGACTGCAGTTAGGTGGTGTCTGTCTCTGGATGTCTGTCCTGTCTTCCTGTCCCCTGTTTCCCTGAGAGCCCCTGCCAAAGCTGGAAGGAGGAGGCTGCCCGAATGAAGGGCAAAGGCCTGCATTTTCCTTCTTGCCAAGGTGTTCCAAAGCACCCCTTCCCATCCCAGCTCCCCTGTGGGACCCCTTCCTGGTCAGTGGGTTTACTTCAATGATGGGATGAACCCCAATGTCTCAGATGTGAATTTACAGGTCATTGTGAGCACACCAGTGGGACGTGCCAGGCGGCCGCTGTGCCAGCAAACCTTACCTGGGCCTGTCACCAGCCCCGGGTCTCAGTCCCACAACCCACCCACCCCCTCTGCAGTCCCAAGCCTCACTTTTGTCTCTGGGTGGCAGGAGCCTATGAAGGGACAGAGGGCTGGGTGCGGGGGGGCTGCTTCCTCCCTGAAGGATCCCTGGGGCCTTTCGAGGGCTCCTCCGAGGACTAACACTCGGGTTCCTGCAAGGGTGTGTCTCTTTCCCCTCCCCACATCCGCAGTTAGGTTGGAGAACTCCTGGTCCCTAAGGTGGCCCAGGGGTGATGGCCACTCTGAGCCAGGATGGAGTAGCTTAGCTGTGGCTGGGCAGGAGCGCTGTCCCTGGGTGCTCACCTGCTCAATCTGGGTAAAACAAAGCCCAGAGGTGGTGGCAGCCCCGACCCTATCTGCCTGCCACCCACACCTCAACTGGGGCTCCAGTCCTGAGCCACAGCCTGGCTTCTCAGGCAAGCTGCCCTTGGAGGGCTGCAGGTGCCCCTCCCTCTGCCCCCCTCTGCCCTGCTCTCCTTCCATGTCCCACAAGAGCTCTCTGACCCTCTTCCTGCCCCATGGGCCGTCACTGGTGACACCATCTGCACCTGAGTGTTAGTCCTGCTGAGAGACTGAGTCCTCCATCCGCATCCAGCGCTGCCTGCTACAAGGTCATGTCCATGTCCAGATAGGACACCTGCCCCCAGATACTTCAAAGACAAAGACCATATTACAATGATTGGGACAGCCACCGAGCAGACTTGGAGACTAGGGAGACAGACTTGAGAAGGAAGATCAGAGTGAACCAGCTCCCAAGGTCAAGATGCAGCCGCTACAGCCTCTGGCCAGCCTCACATGCAGAGCAGGACAGAGCGGGCCATGGTATGGCTGGAGCTCACAGAAACCAGCAGCACCAGGGCTTCCAGAGTTTATCCTTCACTGGTCCCCTCTTGAGACCCTTCGAGTGACAGCAGAGCAGCCTTCAACTCAGAGAATCACCATGAGACAGGGCATAGGATCCAGGGCCTAGGGCCTATGCGCAGAGGACTGTCCTGCCAACTAGGAGATCGCTGGTCACTTGGAGAGCCTCCAAGAGAACTGGGGACCAAAAACAGGGCAGAGACTCCCATTCTTCCTGTCCCCATGACCTGGTACTGTGTGTGAGGGACAAGAGGGGCCCCGGAAGCTGGCCCACCACGTCAACTTCTAGACCTTTCAGGTAGGAGCTACCTTCTGTCAACGCCTGGTAAACCCCAGGTGCCACTTTATGTATTTAACTCATCTCACTTAGTTCTCTCAGGAGTTAAAACCTTTCTCTTCTTGACTAAGTGGATAAGGACACCACATGACAAGGTTAGGATCTTGCTCAGGTGGCAGAATCGTGAGCCGAAGGAGGGTGCACCCAGGCGCTGGCTGCTGGGCTGCAGCCCTACCCTGGACATGGCAAGCTGGCCACGGCTGTGCTGTACAGGGCACGCTGACTGACCCTGCATCTCCCACCTCTGTCCACTCCCTCCACCTCTGTTTACATCTTCTTCTTGTCCTGATGTCCATGATGAGTCCCCCAAGCCCAGGTTGCCCTTTCTCTCACTGAACTTGAATGCTCTCAGAGGACTTCAGTGTTCCCTTAGGGCTATGGTTTGGATTCCTTGTCTCAAAGATGCCAGGTGGTGGTCATTTGTAGGAGACAGGATGGAGGCACCAGTCCATTTCCCTCTGACAAGTAGCACCTCTCACGAGTTCTATCTTGTCAGCTCACCTCTGAGCCCCACTGGGGACTCTCTCAGAAACTTCCCCTCTCTCTGATCTGAGGGTCCCACTGCATGGAATTGCTAGGATAGTGGAGGGGACAGTTGTCTCTCTGATATTTCTTGCCTCTTTATTGGTCAGGGTCTGCTGGCCACTTGAACAAACAAACCTGAATCATAGTGGCTTTAGATTTATTTCTTCTTGATATTACAGCCTAAACTGGGGAAAGGGTGGGGTGGAGGGTTGTGCTCCATTCAGTCATATCCCACCCAGGTCTCTCTGCATAATGGCCCTTGGCAGACACTCCTGAGGTCACTCTGGAGTCCTGCAGAATCTACTGGGGCCTCCCATCATCTTCACTGGCTAGAACCCCATGGTCCTTCCCTAGCCACCAAGAATGCTGGGAAATGTAGTCCTGTCCTGTGGCCTGCAGAATGAAAGGCGCTTGATGGATGCATTGTTCCTGCTGACTCCCACACCAGAGACCTTCTCTCACTCCTTGCAGTCACTAGAGTCCCCTGGTCTCAATTGAGCATCTTCTTCCAGGGCTGGCTCATGTTATGTGTAACGATGTCTCCTTAGAGCAAAGATTAGCAAATGCTGAGGGCCAGCGCTTGTTTCCCTGTGGCCACTGTCACAGCCAGAGCAGGCAAGCACTGTGCGCCACAAACACCAGTTTCTGGGGTTCCCTCCACCCCCAAGTCTTTCTTCCCAGGCGACCGGCTCCCCTCACTGTTGCCAGGGCCTACAATTAGGTGGTGCAGAAATAGCCCGAGGAGGGGGCAGCAGGCCTCTGCTCTTTGTCCTCTTTACCTCCAGGGGACCCTGCAAAGCCTGAGATATTCAGTCTCTGGCTCTTCACAGAACAGTGTCTGGGGACCTCAACCCTGGAGGGAAGAGCCCTGCCTTTACAAACTGGAAAGTCTCACCTTTGCTGAATGATTTGCCACCTTGCAGCTTGTGCTGGAGGAAATGGGGACTGTCAGGACCTGGAACTCAAAGTGACTCCTGCAGGCCGCAGCCTCAGGCTGTCACCCTCCCTAATGGTTCCAACTAAAAGGGGGAAGAGGGGCAAAAACATCAGGGGCTTCAGTTGATGTAGGAGAAGTTGGTGATTTTATTCCAGGTTGATTTGTTCAAGTTGGGGTGAGGACAGAGAGGCAGTGATCTTTACAAAATGAAAGCAGAACTTTATTTTCACCCACACATTTTGAAGCACAGACTCCAGTTACCATTCTCATAATGACCACAGTCGCTTCACCTTGATCAGGTCCTGACAATGGCATGGGCATAAGGAACAACTCAGCTTTGGCTTCCATGAAGCTCGGTGTTTGACTGAAGCCCCATGTCATCCATCCTCATCAGGAGAGCTGAGTCCAAGGAGCTTTGTAGTGGCATCAGATAGGACCCCACCCGGAGGACTGTCAGACTCTCTCTCTCCCTCAATCTCTGTCTCCCATCTGCTCTCCCTCTCCTCTTCTTTCCTTTTCCCATCTAAAACCCAGGTGTCCACAGGTTTAGTTCACCCTAGTCCTTCCTCTGTATCCCTATAGCACAATGTCCCTTGGTGGCTCCTCTTGTGTTTTCTCCCCACCATCCCCTACTGCCGAGTATCCCTGTGTGTGATGTGGGCCTTGGGGACACCTTCAAATGGGATGTGGATATGGTGTGTGCTTTAAATATAGAGGTGCCATGTTGTGTCTGAATCTGGCTCTCCTTGTCTTTTCCCGCAAGCATTTGGGGACAGCCCCACTCTGTTTTGCTGGCCCTAGTCTATCATCACTATTGGTTCCCAGGAATGGGTCCTGGTCCTTCCTGCACATCCTGTCCACACCTCCCAGGTGGCCACAGTCCACTTCCCCAGTCACCCCTCGGTCTGCTCTGTTAGTGTGAGCCATTGCCTCAAGGTGGGCTTCCACGCAGACCATAGATGGTGGCTCTTCATCTTCGAAATCAAAATATTAAAGATTCCAAGATCCAAAAATTTTCCATAAACCATTAACTTCAACTCATAAATCTTTATAATCTATTTTCAAATCTAACATATTTGAACATCCATTTTAAAAGAAATTTAAAAATCTTAACTATGTGGGAGTGAAGATAGTGGAGTAAGTTTGGGCAGCACACCTGGACCCCTCCAAAGCCCACAGAGGAAGGAATATAGAGAACAGCTCCTGGGGAGGGGTGGCTATTATGAGTTAGATCGGAGGTGTCCCCGGAAGCTCATGTGTGAGACAACACAAGGTCGGTTGAGAACAAGTGGCCTTGAGAGCCTTAACCTAACGGTGCAATAATCCCCTTGTAGGGATTAACTGGGGGGTAGTGGAAGGCAGGTGGGGTGTGGCTGGAGGAGGGGGTCCCTGGGTCCCTATATCTTTAGGGTTTATATTTTGTCCATGGTAGGGGAGCCCTCTGTTCCCTGGTGCCCTGTCCCCACCTGCTTCCCTCTGTCATGCTCTTCTGGCATGATGTTCTGCCTCATCTCAGATCCCGAGGAATGAAGGTGGGCAACCATGGGCCATCTGCAGATGGAGATCTCTGAATCCCAAATAAACGTTTCCTCCTCTAATTGTTCTTATCAAGTCTTTTGGTCTCAGTAACAACAACAACAAAACAGCTGACTAAAACAGGGGCAGTGTCTATATCTAAATACTGGACAGCTTGAGACTTAGGGGGGACTTGGAGTTTGCTGACCAGGGCAGAAAATGATGATAAACTTCCCTGACCTCAATTCCTGGTGAGGGTGGAGTCAGTGGGAGGGGCAGCAGAGAGAGAGAGGGAGGGGAAAAGCCCGTAAGCCCTTCCTCAATAACAGTAAAAACAAAGCAAGAGAAAACTGGACAGAAAAGACAGTGAAGGGGGTCAAGCAGCTTCACCCAAACTGTGGGCAAAGGCTGTGCGGGACAGGGCGGCCACTTTGTGTGGTTTATGCCCTGCCTCCCCAGAAGAAATGGAATCAACACAGCTTCTCCCCCTTCAGAGAGTAACAAGGGGAGCCAGAGAGAGCACGCTTAAAATGGGGGGGGGGTGTCTTGGTTTCCACCCAGAAGGAACTCAGAGAGGAAGCAGTGCTAGTTGAAAGGAAGCTTTAGTAAGAAAGTCCCTCTCCTCACAGGGACCTCTGTAAATAACTACAATGTCCACTTTCATCTTCCACATATTACTTTTCATTTTGGATCAACAGATGTCTCCTTATTCCTCTATCTCGGGCCCTCAGCCTGTTTGTGTGTCCCCTCATGCTTTGAAGTATCAACTAAAACTTTTCTGCCTTCATTTCTCTTTCTCAGTCTCTCACCAGCTCCTCCGAGTCCTGCTCTTTCCTCTTGCATTACCCACCCATCTATCTCTTCTTTTCAACTTTGTTCGCATTATTCATCTTTATCTTTTGTTTTCTCTTTCTTTTTTTCCTTTGCCCAATTATCTTTTTTCCTCCCCCCTTTTAACCTACATATAATGTAATAGTAATTTTACTATTTTTGATAAATCCTTTCTCATTCTAATCCAGAATATTACTACTGTTTTATTCCTGGATTAGAAGAACTGCAGAGAATATTTTCAACAAGTTTTTCCCCCTAAAGTTCATGACTCTGAGGCTTTGCTCTGAAATTATTGCAGTTAATAGTGTTTAGTGTCTTCTCTCAAAGTGAGGTTGATGCTGGGATTAGCTCCCTATAGTTCCTGTGGATTTCCCTGAGTCTAGGTGACTGTTTCCTCTCCAAGGGCAAATTAGGCAGCATGAGTGACACCATGCTGCAGTAACAACAATCCCAATTTCCAGTGGCCTAACAATACAATAAAAAAAAAGTTTGGTGTTTGTTTCTCGCTGTACACTGATTCCCTCTCAGGGGTGCCTGGGAGTCTGCTCTAAAGCATCTGCACTTTAGGACCCTGGCTTCTGGAACAGCTGTCCTCTGAAATGTCACCATACAGAGAGAAAGGGAATGTGGAGATGGCTGATTGGCATTTACAGATGCCATCTGGAAGTGACCAGTGAGAGACCATAAAGTTGGGCATAAGCAACCCCTTCCCAGAGCCCATGGCCTTACAATATGGGTCTGTAAATCATCCCATCAGCAGCAAGTGGGCTCTCCACTCTTTGGGTCTTGGATGGCCTTCTGATTGGTCTTGTCCACTGGTAGCACAGCAAATGTGATGGGACCTGGGGCTCCAAAGGGATTGTTGATGGGGTTCATCCGTTATTCTCTTCCAACAGCACACCCAGGCTAGTCTTCTGGGTGCTGAAGAACTCTGACCACCAGCTCCACCCCAGGCCTGTGGTGAGGCTGACTCTAGGTGGATTGGCCAGGTGCTGTGGACATTTGAATGAGACCGTGTTGGATCAGCAGAACCCAGCCCAGATCAGTTGAATGGCTGAGAGACACATGGATGCACAAGCAACAAAAATGTTAGTTGTTTTGAGGCCCTAAGTTTTGGGGTGTTTTGTTACGCAGCTGTCGCCAACCACTATGTAAGATGTCATTACTACTCAACTTTCACTTCCCCGTAGAAAACTGCACAGCCACATCCAACTTCAAGAAAGAGTGAATACAATGCTGGAAAATGCCCAGAAAATAGCTGGGTACACTGGTTGGACAGCAGAAATAACCAGCAGAGGTGGATACTCAAGGAATCAGAGCTCAGGGAGTCAGAAAACCAAAGAAAGGCAGATGTAGAAGAATATGTCACACACTTTGGTCCCTGAGTCCAAAACCCTGAACAATGCAGACAAAACTTCCATTGTCCCTTTATGACAAGAAGTAACTTCAATACTCTCCACCTATAGGGAAGGAGATAGTGCTCTTTAAAAATAAGAGAGAACAAAGTCAGTCTACAAACCCTGACAGATAAGAGTTGACATCACATGGCTGCACGAACTGCAAGTCAACCTGATTTCCCTTCTAGGTCTGCATGGCCCAAGCCTAGCAGAAGGTTTCCTTTCTTCAGCCCTGCCCTGGATCTCCATGATCCAGAATCTGACACTGTCCCCAAGGATACCTGGAGGGCTCTCTGGTCCCAGGTTCTTGCTGTGTTCTTATTTGACATTTCTCTGAAGCTGCGAATTTGGGGAAACAGGCAGGAGAGGGGACTGTTGGTGATATTTCTCATGGCCTCCACACCTTTTTTATTCTGGCTGCCCCTGAGAATCTTGTGGGCAAGAGTCACTGACCACTGTGGCCCAAGGGCCTCCCATGCCCCCATGGACCAGGTGAACTCGAATCTCCTCCAGGGGACCTAGGAGAGCTGCCATTCCTTGCAGAATACCCCCAGCAATGCTGAAGTGCTATTTTTAGGCATGCCTAGGCATTTTTATACTTTGAAATCCTCTTTATGAAAAATATACAAAGTTATAAATGAAAAAAGTATGAAACTCAATATTTATTTGGAAGCTGAAAAGAAACCACACAAAATCACACATTTTGAGAAGCTAAGGAACACCACCACCATCACGAGACTTAGAAAGACTGTAAGACATTTTTTATTAACTAGCTGCCTCATACGACTGTAAGATTTTAACTTCCCACACTCCCAATTCATTCTTGTCTGCATATTCTTTGATCCAAAGTTTCTGGAATAGATTTTGTCATATAAATTTCTACAGCAAAAATAAATTCAGTTGTCTCTATTTTAGTAAAAGTGATAAAATTGCTTTATTTTTAACATAAAACTAATTTACTTATTGAAATGCATAAAAATGAATGCTTTGCTAACATTTTTGATAAATTCTAAAATATTATGAAATATCCACATTAGTCTCATGAAAGAGAAAAATATACACATATGTACAATATATCCATCTGTACACATATGTATAGTTTTCTACATTTATATATGTATGTTTGTAAGTATCATCTGTTTATTTACCTCTGAATGATGTCTAAATAGCAGTATGTGTTTTATATTTGAGTCTTCTTGGGCTGCTATAAGAAAATACCATACACTGGTTGACTTAAAAACCAGAAATGTTTCTTACAGTTCTGGAGGCCAGAATTCCTCATCAAAGTCTGACAGGGTTGGCTCCTGGCACATGCCTCCTTCCTCCTGTGTCCCCACCTGGTCTTTGCTTGGTATGTGTGCCATGGAGAGGCAGACATAAATGTGCCCACAGCTCTCCTTTGTCCCCCAAAGGCTCCTGTGTTGACCCTCTGGCCCCAGCGTAGCAGTGGAGGCCTGAACTCATCAGTGGATGAAGCCATTGGGGATTCCTATTGGAGGGCATTACTGGGATGGTGGAAGCTGTTGGGGCTGGGACCTGGGTGGAGGGAGTAGGTGGGTGGGGCCTGCCCTGGCAGGGTTTTGCTTGTCCCTGGCCCTACCTCCTTTCCTGCTGTTTTTTTCTCTCCTGGCCTCCATGAGCTGAGCTGCCTTCCTCCACCACACCGCTCTGCATCCTGTCCTGCCTCACCGTGGGCTCAGAGCCGTGGAACCAGCCAACCCTGGACCAGACTCCACCTTTCCTTCTTTCAGTTGCTTAACTCAGGTGTTTTGTCCTAGTGATGAAAATCTGGCAGAGGCCCCCAGTGGCTTGGCGCTGGGTACATTTCTGGGTTTTAGGTCTTTGTCCTGGGAAGCCAAAGGCCTTATCAGAGCTTGGCAATCTTCCTCTTTATCTCTTCCAAAGCTCCACTTCTGTTTTGGGAAACGTGTTTTGGCACATCGAGGCCACGTGGCCTTGTGAGGCCCTTCTGTGGGCTGAGGCAGGAGCCAGGCAGCACATGTCCCAGTCCCTGTTCTGCCACTTGCCACTTGTTCATGCACGGGCAGCCTTCCTCACCTCTGGGCATCATCGCTGTTCTGGGAAGCGAGGAGGTTGCCAGTGAGTTCACGCTGGGGAAGAGCAGAGAGCATGGCAGCCAGGGTGAGTGTGTGTGGGGGCTGTCCTCACCCCGAGGACCAGCCTCTGGTCACCCAAGCAAAGAGAGGGCATCTGCTTTCCGCGCTGAGCCTGCTCTGCTGGGTGGGAAGGGGAGGAGAAGGGGACTGCAAGGAGGCCTCCCTGAGAAACAGCAGCATCTCGGGTCAACTTCACCTACACTTTACCTCGGTGCCAGTCCACTGGAGAATGGCCTGAGGGCTGTTTCCCAGGAGACCCCTCCCCCTTTGCTCCTCCCACACTCCCTCCTCCCTGTCCTCCCCCCCGCCTCCTGCCTTCCTCCCCCTCCCTCCCTCCCTTTCTTCTTCCGGCTGTCCTCACCTCTTCCCTCCTCCCCTGTCCTTCCCTGTCCCCTCTCTGTCTCCCTCTTTCTTTCTCTGATGCTATTTGCTATTCTTCAGCCGCAGAGCTGATATGAATGCACAAGATGGATTCCTCCAAATGGCTTTTCCCTAAGAGATGATAGATTGCTTTTCTCCGTCAGTGCAAACCAGAAATTGAAACAGATGAGGCATATCTGGACACCCTCAAGCCAGAGCATTCTGGCTTGGGAAGCTTCGGCCTCTGGACAAACTTGGAGGCAAACTCGTGGTCCACAGCTGGAGGGGAGGCTGGGTCAGCTCTGCAGGTCTGAGGCAGGTGCGGGGCTCTCCCCTCGAAGCCTCCTGCTTGCTCCAGGTACCATGAGTTTGCTTTTGCAAGTCCTTCCCCAAGTATCCACCATCTGGTCCTTCAGGGATGAGTGACAGGTGGCTTCAGTGGATTCAGGGAAGACTAGCAAGAGAGGAAGGGGAAAACCTCAGCTTCACTGTAAAACCAACAAGACAGTACATTTTGCAGACTGTGGACTAAAAACACTTGCATCATTGCAGATATAAAGTCTGCTTTTGTCGGGTGGAATGAGATACTCCCTGTCCACCACCATGAATTCAGCAGGAGCAAAAGGGATTGTTCAAGCCTCACAATCAAGTCATCAGTGTCCTCAGATCCCGGAAGTGTCTTCAGTGTCTGCAGTATGTGGAGTTACCAGAGTGGCCACTTCCTGCTTCTCCGAAATCAACCAGTGGAGCTCCCAGCAAGACCCCTGTGCTTGCCAAAGAAACCCAGGTTTGCCATTAACTCCATCTTAGTGGTTCCTGTTCTCTCCTGTAGCTAAGACCCCATGCCAGGGCCAATACAGCCCCACAGGAGTGACAGCTACAGTCTGGTAGATTCACAGAAAGTTACTTCTGATTAATAGAAAGTGCAGTCCAGTGTGGGGGGTGGTGCATTGATCAGGGGGCTCCTCCTGAGCCACCTCCACCCTCAACGAGCAGGAACAGAGTGACAAGGCCATAGACCTGGCATTGACGAGCTGTGTGTCCCAGCTTCTCACCTTGTTCAAGGAGATGCTCACAACTGCAAGGCAGGCTGCCAAGAGAGGTTCACTGTGTGCTCAGGAAGAGTGGGAAACAGGTTTGGCCCACCTAATAGCTCAATGGCCACCTCCAGCCTCTGCTTCTTCAGTCTTTATAAAAAACCAAGCATGATATCTGCTAGGTTGGCTAAGGGGTGGGTCTAGACTTTCAGAGAGCAGCCTCACTGCTGCCCAGGTCATGCTGAGAGTCAGGGGAAGGTCCTGGAGGAGGAGGAGACCTACAGTGCTAGGAATGTCAAGATCTGCAGCGGCCCTTTCTGGGCGGGGTGCAGAGGGGCTACCAGCACCCCCATCGTTATTGCAGTGACCTGCCATTACAAGAGCCATTACTGCAGTCTGTGTGGCGATGGTTTCTTTGCATTTTTGTGGTCTTGGCTGTTGATTTTGCTGTTTCACCTGCCAAAGTGGGAAGACAGGAGCGGTGTGCCTCATGGAGAGGACACAGAGAAGCTCCACCAGGATGAGATCAGCCAGTTCAGAGCTGATGAATCAGCAATGTGGATTCATAAGTTCTCCTGAAGTAGAAGCATAGCAAAAGAGGCAGTGTGTTGATTGAGAGATGGAACCATTGTGATAAGAGGCTCGTGGAAAAGATCCCTGTATCTCCCCTAGAGAGAAAGAAAATGGTCCAGGAATTGATGGGAAGGAGATCCTGCAGGGGTGGCGGGGTTAGAATAAGTAAGTTCAAGTCAAAGGTCAAGTAGGTGAGGCCCTGCATATGTTAATGAGCCTGATTTGTCCATCTCACAATAGACACATATTTAATACCATGTTGTACACAATAAATGCATACAATTATTTTTTTTCAATGAAGAGTCTATTTAAAAAAATAAAAAACAAACAAACACTAAATGATACAAAGAAGTGCAAAGAAAAGAAAAGGAAAATAGCTACCTCATAACAACAATCGACTTCTGCTTTGGGAAATAGTGGGCCAAATTATTCCTAGCGTCTCCACCTCTCTCTGCCCTTTTGTGGTTAGTGGCCCACATTTGAGGGTGGATTCATGTCCTGCCCAATGCACTGGCTGTTATTTCAGAGATGGTTAAACAAAAACTCTACTGACACAGCTATGAAACCTGCTATTTCCAGGTTTGCATGAGGTACGGGCCTTGTTCTCGGCTGCTTGGGATATTTACGGTGCTTGGTCTCTTGGCATTTTTATGATGCCGTGACTCATATTTATAGCTGTTTTACTGGGCTAATTTTCCATGCTGCATCTCACTGGCCTGTCCCAGACACCTGCAAGTTAGCTCCCTGCTCCCCCCCGAGGTGGCACACAGCACCTGTCCATTATTCTGAAGTCTCTGAAGACCATAAGCTTCCCAGGGCCTGGAAGTTTCTCTTCTAGCATAATGAGCAGGAGGAGAGGGAGCTCCCTTCCCTTTAAAATTTCCAACTGTCCTAACAGCTATAAAGAGTCCCCATAAAATCAATGGGGTAAATGTTAAATGAGCCACCAGGTCTCCACCATGATAAATTAACAGGACCAAATTAATAGCCTCCCCTTCCTGTAAAGGTCTGTCAGATCTCCCTGTGACGTGGGCTGCCAGGAGCAGGGCCTCATTGTCAGTCAGGGAAGAACAAGGGATTGCGGCATTTGGTTCTAAGCCTATCTCTGGATTTGAGACTGGTGAGACCACATGTACCTCAACAACCCCAACCCCGGTGAGCTCATTTATTATATTTTATTTCTATTGGTATAGGGGTGGGACCCAGGGGTGCTTTACCACTGTGCTACATACCCAAGCCTTTATTTATTTTTTTAAATATATTTGAGACGTCCTCACTAAGGCTGAGGCTGGTCTGGAACTTCCCATCCTCCTGCCTCAGCCTCCTGTGTTTCTGGGATGACAGTGAGGTATGTACCCTTGCACCCAGCTGAGTTCATTTGTTTCTAAACCTCACTTGGGGCTAAACTTGGAAAACAGCTCTGTGCAAATCAAACAGGTCTGGCTTCTTCTGTGGAAGAGCTTGTACCTGCTTCTCTTGGTCTCAAATCCTTACAATGGAGCAGGGTAACTGGTGACGTTATTCTTCTAGGAGGGGCATGTGAAGTCTGAACTGAGAATATTCTGAACCCAGGGTGAACAAGCCTCCAAATGAGCTTGGGACTGGGTTTTTTCCCAGTATTTTCTGGCATTTGGAGGTATAATTGGGAAAGACCCAGACCAACTGGGAGGAGCTGGGCACCTTGCAGATGGAACCTTTCCCATGAGTGTCTGTTAGAGGGCCCCCACCCCATCACAACAGGAGAGAGGAGGGTGAGGGGAGGCAGAACATGTCCAATCTTATTCCAAACTTAGGTCTCCTTTCAGGCAACATCCTAGAGGAGGCAAAGGAGAAACGACTCCCCTTCCTCCTCACTCTGGCTCCCAAAGTCCACCTTCACCTGCTTAATTCAGTCCCTTGTTAGCTGATTTCTTTACACCGTCATTTATTGAGTAGAGTCCCCAAGGTATGAGTCTACGTGGCCTGTGTGTCAGAAAGAGTTCGCTCCATCTCCTTCCTATCTGTCTATCTATCTATCTATCTATCTATCTATCTATCTATCTATCATCTTCCCATCTCCTATTCTATCTCTGTCTTCATTCTGTGTTTGAAGTGCACATTTTCAGACTCCCTAATCAACTTAACACAGATGTGCCTCCACCTGAGCTGGTCACGTCTGGATAAGCCCGTCATCATTGGGAAATGTCATCCATGTTAATAGGGTCTTTAATGCACCCAACATCAGAGTGTCAGAGCTTGGCAGCCCAGATCAGGGTAGAGTGTGGGTTGTGTGCCGCTGGGGTGGGTGGCTGACTGGGAGCAGTGGCTTGCCACCACGGCCCAGCAGAGCAAAAGCACTAGCTCAGGAAGAGATCAAAATTCAGAATGCAAAGCATAGTTTCCCCCCAACACCAGTTGCTCTCCCACAGTCATAAGTTGAACACTCATCCAGTGGATGCCACCTGGGCTTATTTCTAGGCATGTTCAGCCTGATGTCTCGAGAGGAGCCTCACTGATTCTGACTAACCTCTGGGCACACATGGGAACTCTATCGATGTGTCATTCTGTCTGTGCCTTTCTGTTGGCGGTGACTCTGGGCCCATGGGACCATGCAGGACAGTGTCGTGGGCAGAAGCAGTCCTCAGTTCTCCTTTGCTGGGTGCTGTGTGCACTTAGGTCTCCTTTACATCTCACCTCCTTGGTCTTCCCTGGAGCTGACTTTTCAGCCAATCCTGGGAAGCTAGTGCCCTGCCTGGAATTCTCATGGGACCATCTTTTCTCTGCCCTCTAGAGCCAGGTGGCCTGAGGAGCTCATGGCAGCCAGAAAGGAAAAAGGACTCAGGTCTCTTCTCAAACACCGGGAGCCGTGCCACCGTCATCACTCAGAACCAAGTCGGGGGGGCAGGACGGGCAGACCGACCGGCACCTGTACGCCTCCCAGGGCACCCTGCAACCTCCAGACCACGGCTCATTAACCCAGGGGAGCTGGAAGGGCTCCTTCTGTTAGGACACCTACTTTGTTTGCCTATTATTCAGGTCAGAACTAAAATCCCGAGGTTTAAGGAGCCCAGGGTCTTGTGATTACAAACCTTTAAGAGCCGTACCTTCTTTAGTGAACTATTAATGATCTGGACACACCTTGGGGTTTGAAGACTGAAATGCCCAAGCCTCTAGGGTTTCAGGAGAGTTCAGGGATGAGGACGAGTGGGAAAACACAGAACTAGTGTGACTGCCCACCCCCATCCCAGCGCGCAGAGACTGCAAGTTTGTGGGTGGTGAAATGTGGCTTTTAGAGACCTCCCCCGACCTTCTCAGTCCAAGCAGCCAGTTGTTTCTGTTCCGCTGTCTTCATGTGGTCCCCGCCAGAGCAGGAGGGATGTAGAAGATTAACAAATGTAATCTTAAAATGTTTACTTGAAGAAAATACATTTAAATGCATTTTCTGCTAAAGTCAAATCAATTCATTAAAACTTAAGAAACTAGCAGTGCAAAATCTGTGCCTCCTGCACACCAGAGGCACCTGTGCACTCTGACGGGACAGTGTGCAGGACATACCAGTGAGCCAGCACCAGGTGTTCACCTGGACTTGAAAGGAGGGCGGGGCTCACTCGGAAGGAAGAAGGACCAGAATTTCCCCCATCTCCTTAGGAGACAAGTGGGCTGCACTCAGGTGCCACGTCTGTGGTGGTACCACAAGCGCAGCCCACCAGGGCCATCTCCTATATGTCTGTCTTGTGAGAGGCTCTGGTGTGAATCCTGGAGCCCAGCAGACAGGGCCCCAGGAGGGAGACTGTGACCTTGTCTTGTACCGTCAACACGTCTCTCATTCACTGGGTCTCGTGCTGTCCCAGAGACGTCCTCGGAGCCCTGTGCTATATGCTTGCTAATGCCCTGCCCTTAAAGTCAGGGGGAGATGGCCCCTGGGACAGGAACCCCTTCACTGTGGTGGGCTATGCCTTTTCACATAAGTTGACTCAGACAATCCAAAGGCAGCCCCTTTGTAGAGCAAAGTGGGAATGATCCCCAGGGCTTTGGGGGTGTGGGGACAGGTCTCAGGAGTGAAATCCACGCCTGTGTGCTCAGCCTCAAGGCCAACTGAATGGGAGTGCCCTGGGGATCGCTGGAGGAAGCCTCTGTTTCATAAAAATTCCTCAGGGAGTCCTTTGGCAGCTGAGAGGCAAGAGTAAGCACAGCAGCCCTCTGCTCAGCTTTGCAGCAGGGCAGGGTAGGGCAGGACCAGACTCTGACCCCTGCACGGGTGTCCCCTGGTATCCCTTCCAGCACTCATGCCCTGTGGTGTGGACACTGGCCTTGGGTCTCTCCAGGGAGCAAGATCTGATCTCACACTGCAGTATTTTTGAACCACAGCTGAAGGAGTCCACCGTGTCCATTTCCTTTCCAGATTCAAGTATTTCTTTTAAAATTTAAATTTATAAGTGTTTACACTTTCTGCTGTTTGCCCATTAAAATAGCATCGTGATAAACAACTGTAAGTCAGAGAGTGAATGATCTCATTGCCCAGCCCTCTCTCCAAAAGTGCTTGTAGTCGGTGCACACGGTTTTAGTGGTGAGTGTGTCTGTGGAAGTGCAGGTGTGCATGTGTGCGTGTGTGTGCATGTGTATGTGTGTGTGTGCAATGTGTGTGCACATAGGTGTGTGCATGTATGTGCATGCAGGTGTGTAGGTGTGTGTGTGCATGCAGGTGTGTCTGTGTGTGTGCAGTTGTGTGTGCATGCAGGTATGTGTGTGCATGCAGGTATGTCTGTATGTGTGTGGAGGTGTGTGTGAATGCAGGTATGTGTGTGCATGCAGGTATGTCTGTATGTGTGTGCAGGTGTGTGTGCATGCAGGTATGTGTGTGCATGCAGGTGTGTCTGTGTGTGTGCAGTTGTGTGTGTATGCAGGTATGTCTGTATGTGTGTGCAGGTGTGTGTGCATGCAGGTATGTGTGTGTGTGTGCACATATGTGCACTCTGGGAAGGCGTGTCTCTCTCTGCATGCTCCTTCACGTGGGTGCATCCTCAGCCTCCCGAGCTGCTGAACCAGACCTGCTGCATTTACCCCAGGGCTGCTGTGCCCCCCACGTGTGGTTGTTCCAAAGGCTGAGCACACCCCTGGCCATCAGCGTCTGTGGTGTGGCAGTCTCCCCTGCTCTCCACAGTAGCCCAGTAGGCATACTTCCACATTTCTCCTTTTCATTGTTTGCACAGATGTTTTTTGTGGGATTATCTAGAAGTCTAATTGTGAGGTCAGAGAAAATGACAGTTTTGAATATGTGCATATATTTTGAAATATGTTTATATAGCTGTATAAATGTGAATGCATGATACATATACATACCTACCAGAAGAACAGGTTCCTAAACAACCCAACGTGTGTGTCTCTCTGTGTGTGTGTGTGTGTGTGAGTGTGTGTGAGAGATGACCACTGCCATTCTTATCTCCAGGTAATTAGGTATCCTGAGTCCCATCCCCAGTACCTTCGTGCACACTCTGGTAAGAAATCACTTGTTCAGGTCCTTGCTACTGTTTTGACTGCATGGTGACCAATGCCCTTGGTCTCTGTGAGGTTCATGTGTCCCCCACACCCAACATCTGCAGTGCCTGGCACCTTCTCATACCTCTGTCCATGGGTGTCCTCCCCTCGCCGTGTGATGGGCCCCTGTGCATTTCCCTCTCTCTGTCCACCTGCCCACATGGTCCCCGCCTCCTGCTATTCCTCTTAATCTCCCAGAGTGACCCATGTCCCCAAGCATGCGCCCATCTCTGCAGCAGATCCTCTTTGACTGGACTTTTAGGATGCACCAGGCTCAGGGCACTGCAGGCAGGGTGTGTACAGGGCAGGCACGTACCTCTGTACCACAAACTGCCATTGACCCTTCCAGTGGCTTCCAGTGAGAGAGCTGCTTGGTTAGGGCAGCTTGTGCTGGACTTCTATCACCAGAAGAACCTGCCACCACGTTAGTCCTGCCTCCTGTCCTCCAGCCAACCCTCGTGTGGTGTGTGGCTTTGTGTTTCATAATGGACGATTGAAACAGGGCAGAGCTGTTGCCAAGGCCTTCCCTGCACAGCCCGCATCCTCCCCAGCGACGGGCAGCTTCGGGGCCTCAGCTATTCTGGTGTTAATCAGCGTCCACCATGCCCTTCCCACACAGCATGGCCACGCAGGTGTGCCACGCTCTGCCCAGGCTGGGGTGCTTCTGCAGCACAGACACGGCCTTCCTGAGGGTCCTGTGGGAGGCAGGTTCTCCCAGGCTAGACGGAGACATGGCAGCCCAGCCACAGGGTGGAGCCAAACCAACCCCACGAGGAGGCGACCAGATGGCATCCAGGTGCTCCTGGGAAATAGGCTGAGAATGGCCAGGCACAGGCTGGAAGGAAGCTTGGTCTGCCTTAAAAATACCTTCCAACCTTCCCTGGTGGAAGGACACATGGGAGGTGGCTGAGAGCTAGTCGGACACGAACCGGGTGGACCTCCACTTACTAGGGATGAGTCAGGAAGGCCACCTGACCTGAGGCCACTTCCCTGGCACAGACCCGACTTTCTCATCTCAAGAGTCTCTGGCCCAGGAGTTACGAAAGCTCGACTCACAGCCTTTGAAGCCCGGCCACGGTGGCACTGGACCAGATCAGATGGCACAACCTCATTAGTATTCTGACTCACACACTTTGGTTTTAAAAAATACATGGCCTTGGACGTTACCCAGGTAGTTTTATTTTGAATCACACATTTTAGTCAAACTTCCTTAAATGATTTATTTAGAATGAAAAAGACAGCAATCAGGCCATTGACCTCTTCTGATTTTCCCACTCAGCCATACCTTAAATGATTCCAACATTTTTCATCCACCACAGAAATAAATAAAAGGTTGCATCTAGCATTTAGGTCATGTTGAGATTTTCTATCTCAATAATAGTGGTGGTTGTCTAAGAAATCCTTCCAGGCAATTATAAATATGTCAAAATAAAGTAAAAGTATGACGTTGGAGACTGCGCCCATGGTAATCATTGGAAAGCAGCCGTAAGTGTCCTGTACCTGTGATAAAACACCCATTCGCCATGCACACTCCCATGGATGAGCTAAAGCTGACTTGGCCCTGGTCTCATTTTGAGAAACTCATTATGAAGAAAGGCATTTTTTTCCTAAGCACAGTTTTCAAGGAGATCGAAAATGAAAAGTAGCAGTAATGTTTTTATATTATAAGTTTGGCTTCCAGGAAAAGATGAGAGAGGGAAATCTCTCCTAGCCTCAGGATGTGCCATCCCAGTCTGTGGAATGCTGGGGTTTTAGGTAGAATATTTATGGAGGTCAGAAGAACTGGGAAAATTTAAACTGGCATTAATAAGAAAAATATCCTATACAGAATAGATAGGAGCCTCCATATACAGGAGGCTCGACTTTCAAAGGTCTGCATTCCTGGTGGCTGGTGAGTTCTTCGTGTGCCATGTGGGGAGTGGCCAGTCCAGGGGGTTCCAAGGGAACTGGACCACTTTGGAGAAAGATAGACACGTTGTGGTTAGGGTGACCACCTCTCTGAAGCTACCCAGAACCGAGGATCCTATGACAAAGTCAAGAAAGTTCTAGACCAGCTAGGGTGGTCAGGCGGCCCATCTCAACCCTTGGGCATCCTCCTTGGGCCAGATCACCAAGCACAGGCAGGTTACCCTCAGGCCTCCCCACCTGGGAGTACCCGGGAGGAATTGCCAGGATCGACTAGGAGCCCGGGGATATCCTCACTCTGTACTGACCAAGCTCCAGGGATCTGGAGAGTTCATGGCCCTGGGAGGAAGAGCCCCTAAACAGAGCCAGATTTGATTTACTGCCAAACCAGATGAATGCAGCAAAGTTATACCAGATGACATTAAGATAAATAAAGAAATATGACATGAACTGCCCTTTAGTACACGGTACACTTATTGTTAAAATAAGTGCTGAATTAGTTTAAGTGGGGAGAGGAGAAATACACATCTCTGCAAAGACTACTTAGAGAGTGAAATGGAGGGCATGTGCCTGGTCCTTCCCAGTTCCTCCTCCCTATGTCAAATGGCCCTGGGACCAACACAAGTAATTTAGAAGCTTGTTCCAGAAAATTCCCACTCCTGAAAGATTAAACTGTGAACCAGCCAAATGGCTTTCTTATCAGGACCAACAGCTTGCTCAGTGGGACTTGCTACAAGATCTCCCATCACTGTGCCTCCCATCTAAATAAAGCCTGAGGGGAGGAACAGGCTTCTCTCTGGACCCCAGGATCGTCGATCTGCACACCCTTGGTTCTCAGTGAGATCCGAGCTGGAATAGCAAGGAGCTTTCCTCTGATGACCTTTCTCATGCCTCAGCAGGGCCAGGCCCCAGCAGAAAGGATTCCCACATTCTGAAGCCTAAATTCCCATCCATCCAGCCCCAGTATCAGACCTAAGCTCCTTGGAGACACACAGAGACACATAGAAAACTGCAGTCCCCAGGAGAAGTGCCCACACATGTCACTGGGTAGCCCCTTTTCCTGGACTATGATGGGAAGATTGGGGCTAAAGCAAAGGGTGTCAAGTGGTACCTTCAGATCATAAACTGGTGAAGTGCTGTGTCGTGGACATCCACATTCAACCTGAAAGGACTCTTCCTTTAGCAGCCCCAGAGAGACCTCAGGGGCTCTGAGAGTCTCAGAGGGTAACTGAGCCTCATAAGTGAGACACCTTTCCTCAAAAGGCCCAGGAAAGGCCAGTGGAAACCTGAAGGCAAAGCCGTGCAATAAGGATCTGCATAGATCTTGCTTCTGTGGACCAGGGTCAGGCCCCGCTGGGCTTCCCAAGTTCCCAGCCTGCACAGCAAGTGTGTGGACAGCCCAAGAGCCTGCCTTGGGCCCAATCCCCAGGAGCACCCTGCCCTGCAAGGCCCACCTCCCAGGCAGCCCAGGTGCAAATCCTGTAAGCACTGGCCTGATGGCCCTTCCTGAAGCTCCTTATAGAGATGTCCTTCCTCACTGCAGAAGTCCAGGGTGCTCAGTCTGCTTGGTTAGTTCATCTTTCTGCCAGTCCTCCTGGTGATCAGACAGCAGGGAGGCAGTATTCCTGGGGTTCACAGCAACCCACAGGTGCTCTCAGAGATCGGTGTTAGGGAAGGAGGAGGAACAGCTGTCTCCTGGCATCTCTGATACCTGGAAACCAGCAGCAGTGAGCGTGGACATCTAGAAATCAGGTGAAATAGTAAAGCCATGCAGTGGGAAATCAGCATCAGGTATTTTCTTTTCATTTGGTGGAATTGGGGGCAGAAAGAATCTCACTGGCTTCAGCTGCTTCATAGAGATATTTCTCATGAATAACTGGCTTTATTTTTATTTTGAAGCTACAAAAATTAACCCCTGTTTTTAGAATAACAGGACAAGGACATTTATAAAGGCGAATTTACTAGGAATTACATAAGAACGTGGAAGTCATTTTTCTCTGGATAGACCGGCTTTGAATTATTTTCTATTTATATGCAAATGTCAGATTCCAGAGGAGATTGCTTACTTATTTATTTCTTTATTCTTACAATACTGAAATCATATTTACTTCACAAAGTTTAGATGAGCAGAATCCCGATTTGAGAACAAGGCTGCTGTTCCAAGATCCGGTTCAGAAAATCCATTTCTGCATCCAAATGTGCTCTTTCAGTCTGCACAGAGCCCACATTACTCATCTTAATTTTCCTATGTATATAAATTACTGGTTTTTTTTTTTTTTGCACGAGGATATGATGATTTATTGATTTTTTAAAGTCAGCGTTGAATTTTCAAAGTAGCACCAGCCCAGCCACCTAGTGGTGCAGAAGCTCAGCTGGCCCTCTGGCTCTGCAGCCCGACCCCGCCTCTGCCTCCTCCCCTCCCACTGGCTTCCCCTAGCTGGTCTCTTCCTTGACAGCCCCTTTGTCTGATCGCCTCCATTCTTACTAGATTTTCAATCCTTTCTGGGACAACAGCTTGCCATTTCAACGATTGCTAATGGTATTCTTAATTATTTGCTGCCTAATGAGAAATTACAAAACAATTTGGTCCCCACAGCGACATGAGTGACCAGAGGATAATTGCCATTTGGGGACAGTGTTCTTAACATCTAACTTCCTTGCTGCAGAGAAGAGCTTCTGTGACGAGAGCTGTTCAGAAGAAAGCAGGTTACTGCAGGGGAGTGATGAGGCCATGAGCGTTTGACAGCTAGTTCAATTCTGCTTTCAAATTTAGAAATGCCAGGAAAATCTGAGTAGGGGCTGAGGCTTCAGCTCAGGATCCCAGTTCACCCTGGACAGTTGACTACATCTGGGCCTTGTTCAGAGCTCCCGGCAGCTGCGCCAACATGCCACACCTCAGAGGATAGGTGGCCTCGGAAGGCAATTGCTTAACCCTCTGGTTTTTAGTGTTATTAACACTGCACAAAATTTGCTTTGTTCTCCTTCATTTTTTTTTCTGGCATGTTGCTCATTAGCTGGGCTCCTTCCCTCCAGGTGATAAGTGAGGGGCGAATCCATTTGGAATGGATTAACATTAGTCAGACACATGCTTAGTGACTTGCCTGCAAATGCCCTGGCTGGTTCGCTGCTCATTTTAATTTAATCAATACCTGAACTCACCTCTCACACACCGAGGCAGGAGGAGAGCCCTGATGGGAGTGACAGAGACCCTGGACTGCAGAGATCATCTGAGAGCCTGCTCCAACCCCCGGGCAGTGGACACCTTCTTTGGGCCCATCTATAGCTGCCAGTGTAAAGAGCAACCCACAGGTGACATTGCGTGCTGTTGATGTTTATTTTGATTGTTGACATCATAGTCAGTGGTTTTTAACATCAGAACCGCCTGGAAACGTTGAGGAACAAAAACCTCTGGGGTCGCCCGGTTTCCAATGTGGTGAGACTGGGACCCGAGATGATGCACTGGACAGGTCCCCATGGAGACTGTGGGTCCAGAGGCTACAGGAAACCACTGCTGTGTGCTATGAGGCATGTTCCTGTCGGTCATGAAGAATTCCTCCTTGCAGATGCAGGGAGCTCAAGTTGTCACCTGGCACACAACCCACCTATCCTGGCTGCACTGATCTGCACAGATTCTTGCAGCCCTGACGAGCACAACGCATCAGCAAGAGACACAGGGGAGTCGGGTGGTGGGGAGAAGGCACCTGCTGGTTTATCTTGTAGGTCTTCAGTTGTAGAGAAAGCAGAGGACACCACAGGGTGGCCTTTTGTGCATAGGGAAGAAGCATGAGTCGGGTGAGGCCTTCCACGATCATGTCCTGTCTGCAGTGTGGCTGGACCTGGTCATGAGTGGATGGGGGTCCTGGGGACACCCAGAGTCCTCCTTCTGAAGTTCAGGATTCACCCCATGAGGAGCAGGGGGGAGCTCTTATTTTGTCAGGTAGAAGGTGGATGAGCTTGGGGGTCCTTTGGGTCAGCAGTAAGTGGCTATTTAAGACCCTTTCTTGTTGTTTGTTTGCATACTGAGTCTCACACCACAGGTGCACAGAACTGGGCTGATGGGACCAAGGCGACCCCCCCCCCAACCCAGGCTTACCTGGCCCTCATCTGGCCCTGTGCACAACCTGTCCTGGTGGGAGTTGTCCTCCCGTGGTGGTACCCACATAGGACCACCCCCTTATACCATGCTTGTGTCACACACCTGGGTGTCCACCAGCCACAGGGATGCTGCAGGGAGACAGTGCCTTGGCCACAGAATGCTATTTTATTCTGCATTTTTCCTTCTCTAATCTACTTTAGGTCCCCATGTTTACAGGTGCACATCTGATTTATTCCTGGGTGGCTGTTGATTGTCACGACCCCCTTGCTCGCAAGGAAGACGCAACTCAGGAATCTTCTTTCAGCAGTTTATTCAGGCCCTTGATATTCTTCTAATAATTCTTCTAATAATCCTCGGATGCCCCTCCCAGCCTTAATAAAGCACCGCGAACCCCAATGTGAAGCTGCCACGTGGACCCTTCTCACAGGGTGCTAGAAAACGACACGCCAACTTTCTCTGATAAGGAGCTGACAACACGCCAACTCTCTCTGATATGGAGTTGTCCTTCACAGACCACAGCGGAGCCAGCGCCATCATGTAATGGCGACCACAGTCCGCAGGAACGGCTCACCACAGTTGATGAATATAGACCCACCATCCGTTTTCCAAACCCTGTGGGTCCAGCTAAAGTTCAGGATTTAAAAGTTGCTCAGAGTTTACGAGAAACACATTTATAAACCACGCCATCAGGCGCCCGTGGAGGTCTGGGGCAGCACTGAATAATCAATCGCCGTAATGAGGGGACAGCAAGTCATTCGGGAATTTACACTCAGTGGCACAAATAAAACAAGAGCCTCGTGCCAATGCAGCTCAGGTTTTGCTGCCTAATGAGCTTTGGGGTAAAAACACAAACACCACTGCCCCCAAGCACAGCCCTTTGGTCATCAGAGATTTTTTAATTTCAGGGGAAAGGGAAGAGATTATGGACCTGAATCTCACATTTTATTATCCAGTTTCCTGTGGGTAGACATGTTTGTTGGCCAGTGGACAAATAATGCCTCAGTGGACATTCTTATATCTGTGCGTGTATGGTCTCCCTGGGCAGGGGCTTTGTGCTCTTGGGGACATCTAACATAGAATATGTTCCAGTGGCCATTTCAACTCAACACCAATGCTATGAAGAGGTCAGTAACTTAGGGTTTGATGTTTGCTTTACAGTCGCCTAATAGAACATTCTGGAATGAGGAATTCTTCTCTTATTCATCCTCTCTAGTGTGTAACTGCTGGGAACATACAGCTATTCAGAAATTGAAATAAGGCTTGGTTGATGAAGGAATTAAATTTTTAATTGTGTTTAATTTCAATTAATTAAAATTTAATTAGGCAAGTGTGGGTCTAAAACTTTTTCTGTATGAAGAATGTGAAACAAGCCAACGTCAACAGCAAATTTAAAATTATTTTGAAAACAAGGAAAAGTGTTTATCTCTAAACTTGAAAAAGAGCAAAAATTGGTTCCTCGATGTATAACTTAGTGGGTGGTGGAAGCTTACTTTTATCCCATTTAGAAAAAATTCTAGAGCATTTAAAGTAACCCCTTGACATCTTAAATGAATCCAGAGATGTGCAAGTCAGCAAGTCAATTACACCTCAGTGTCAATGAATTCACTGTTTCTCTCTGGCAGCACACGCTCTTTTAAAGCACCCTTGAGGGAAACACCTTCATGGTGTAATTTCAGGCACAATAACATAGTGGTTCCTGTGAATGGTCAGGGGATCTGTTCAGGAGACCCAGAGGTCACCAACTACCCAGGATGCTCAATTCCCCTATTAAAGCACAGCATCTGCACAAAACTTAAGCAGACCCTCCCGTAAACCTCAAGTCATCTCTAAATGGTATACATATGTATGTGTGTGTGTGTGTGTATGTGTGTACAAATAATGTTTGTGTGCATATAACATGTATGCATGCACACACACACACACAAACACACACACACAACCACACACATACCTAATTCAATGTAAATGCCCTGTCAGTGATTACTGGACTTTAGGGAAAAATGACAAGAAAAATAAAGTCTGCGGTATTTAGAATGGATACTTTTCCCCAAACATTTTCAATTCCTGGTTGGTAGACTCCATGAGTGTGGAGCCCTGGATCAGAGGGACCATCGTATTTTCATCTGAACAGGAGCCACCAAAATAGCTGAGTTTTCAGAAGCCACAGAGCGATGTGGAGTTAGGTGTTGCTGAAGGCACTCTCCCTGACACTGCACTGCACATGTGGTCACAACCGCTGATGGGGAGGAGGGAGACCTACGAAGGAGACTGCCCAGTTATAACCTGAAGCATTGGCAGAACGGATCATGCAGAAATGGTGGGAATGGGGTCCGAAGGAACGAACAGCAGCTTGCAGGGTGCAGGGGGTCCCCACATTCTGGAGAAGAGAAGGCTTGGTCCCTACAGTGACAGTTTCTAAGAGCAGCCAGACTCAGGTACTGCCTCCCCTGCTCTGGCCAGGACTCCTGAGCTTCCAAGAGGAGACGGCTTGGCTGGGGAGACCCTGGAGGGCTGACTTGAGGGAGCAGAGCCCAACTGTACACAGGCCCCTCGGTGTGTAACGGGGTGGCTAAGACTAAGGTAAGAGGTGACACCTGTGAGGGGCATTTTTAAAACTGCTCCAGGCTCATTCTTGCCATCATTTGGATCTTAAATGTCCCACAGAGGCCCGTGTGTCACAGCCATAGTCCATAGTCTTGGTGCTATTGGGAGATGGTAGAAACTTTGGAATGTGGGGTCTAGCGGGAGGTCCTAGATTGTTAGGGACACACACCAGAAGTGGGTATTGGACTTTGCCTGCTCTCCCTCCTCTCTTGCTCCATGGCCATGAGGGGAGTGGTTTTACTGCCTTCATGGTGTCCCTCCTCACCACATTTTCAAAGACAGTGGGATCTGTTGATCATGAGCTGAAGCCTCTAAAACTGAACCAAAATAAACCTTTTTGTCTTTACAAGTTGATTATCTCAGGTAGTTGTTGCAGTAACAGAAAGCTGTCTGATACATTTTGGTCATGTGGAGAGATAACCAACCCGAGGGCACCTTCTTGTCCAAGGAAAAATTCTTTAGATTTTAACTTTTAATTATATAAATGTTCATTGCCTCAAAAGTGTCAAACAGCAAGACCTGATGGTGATAACCATCCATTCATTTAAAACCCTGGGCTCCTGCTATCAGCCAGTTGCTGTGGAGAAGGCTACAAAAAAAAAAAAAAAAAAAAAAAAAAAAAAGAAGGTTCCTATGAAGACAGTACAGTATTCTACTGGATTAGCAAGAGACCTTACCTGTTCCTCCACCATGTACAAGATGGCTGCTGGAAAGAGGCCATTATTTTGTAAAATGGATCTAATGCCCCCTAGAAGGGAAAGTGGATCCCCTGGGTCCTGACCCTTCAGATTTGGAGTTCAGAGCAAACAGATAAAGAAAGACCAGAAGGTCAAGGTCAAGGAAGAGGCAAGGACAATTAATTTTATAAAATAAAGGAATCTGTGAAAAGATTGGGTTGAGGATGACAACCGAGCTCAACCCCAGGCCACAGGGAGGTTGCTTTCCCATGGCTGGTGCAGGGGACCAGGTGGTGCCTAGCTCAAGCAATATCTAGACATGAACCCAAATCAGTCTAACCTCATGCCCAGCAGGGGTCCTGCAGCCACAGATCATTGCAGCTGCATATCTACATGGGCCACACTTGGTCAGTGACACTGGGGGTCAGCATGAAGCAATGGCACCAGGAGACTGATGGGAGGCCCTTTCTTTCCTTCTTTGCATTTAAAGGGAAACGGATTCCTTTTGGAATCTATTAAACAAAGTTGTTGAGCAATTTGATGTAGGAGGAAGAGGCAAGAGAGAGACTCTGGAACTCCCCCTAATGAGGATGGGGCCATATGGCAACATTGTAATGAAATAACAAAGGTCACTTATGTAGTACTTATTTTATTTTGCCACACAAACAGCACCCTAACATTAGTCAGGTGCCCAAAGAAGATACCACTGTCCCTAAGCTGCAAATATGAATTGCATTTGGTCTCACCTTTTGGGATAATTGCAATGGTGTCTACCGTGCTTGGTCTTGGGGAGTCTATGCACCTGATTCTGTCAATGATCCATGAGAGAATTCTCGGCAGCTTCGGGGGAGTTCCACAAGAAGGGAGAGAGGTCAGAGGTGGGTGGAGGTCCCTCTGACTTCCCTCCTCTTCCTGCTCTCCTGGAAGGATGTGAGGCTTGAAGCCGTTGAGCCATTTTCAGTCGGTAGGAAACCATCTAAGGAAATCAGGAATATGTGATCCAGGTCTCCCACTGTAGCGTGGAGCCATGGGCAGCCCAGGACTGCTGGGGCTTCCCGTTTTGCTTTGGGGTGATTATGTGTCTTCACCCGTGGGCACACTTTAGTTTTCTTACTATAATACAGAGGCATACAGTTTCCACAGACTAGGTTTCCCAGGTACACATCCTCAAAGCAGCATGTGTGACAGGGTGGTGGCATTACAATTTCCCTTAAGAAACTTACTTTCAAATAAGCACTTTCAGATCCCTATCCTTAGCTCTCCAGTAAGTTCCATTATGGGGAAGAAACAGCCTAGAACTCCTCCCCTTCCCAGTTTCTCACACACAGAGCCTGCCCCCAAACATACGTTTTAAAAACGATCTAAACTGAGGTTTCATTCTTCTAGGAATATTAAAAAAAATCCTTAGCGAGTACAAATTCGGGCTGAATCCTCAACACAGGCACAGAGATCTTCAGAGGCCTGTAGGAAAACGACTCTGGGAGTGGTAGTCCTTCTCAACCCTTTACTACAAAGCCCTGCACAGATTCCTCCAAACCTTCAATGTTTAAAAAACAAATGGTCAATACCTGCTGCAGCAATCACTCATGTTTGATTGATTGTGTGTCTTTGAAGGTGAAAAAGTACAAATAGCTTGAAAAGAAGAAATACACAGAGGAGCAATCGATCTGATTTACCTATTGCAGCAGCAAGCCAGGCGCTGAGCAGCTGTGTGGCGGGTGCCCCCGCATCCTCTGAGAGCAAATGCCCAGGATCCTGGCCCTGCTGTGACCATGTCCTGCTGACCAGCTACCCGATCACCATGGAGAGAGAGCATCTGACTAGCAGAATGCCATCTGTTCCCTCGGTCACAGGTCCACAGGTCCCTCATCATCTGTGTGTGGGTGCCCAGGGGGCAGGTGCAATCATCAGACCCAGCAATGGATCATTTGGCTTCCCTTTTTCAGATGATCCAAGATATCACCAAGAGAGAAGGCAAGGGAGGGACGGTGGACACCATGTACCCAACACATAGCTTGCCACACCGTGCTGGCTCTACGACTTGCTGTCCCCATGTGAACTTTGTATCCCTGTCTTCACATACAGGGGCCGAGTCACGCTGCTTGCTGGAGTGCCCCGGGCAGTGAGAGATGAGCAGAGTTGTGGGTGGACCCAGGAAGGCACAATTTAGACCCCAAATGGCCACACTCCTCAACTTGTGATCTAAACTCACATCAAGGCACTCGTTCTGAATATCTGTGGATAACAGTGGATTTCTATGTCATTGACACCCAATAGCCACTCACCTTGTTCATGAAAACAATGCCTTGCATGTCCTCCAGAGACCAGCAAGTGACCCAGGCCAAGAGAATCAAAGCTCCTTATTCCATCATCCATGGTGCCCACTCCAGGGATGGGCATGGCACCCCAGAGTCAGGGAGGCCAAGCTCTGTGGTCTTTTGTGGGAGAAAAGCACCCCACCAAACCACAGGAGCTATGCTCACACTCTGACTCACACTCCGGGGACCCTTGCACCCCCTCAGCACACTTCTGCTTTCAGTTCCAGCTTTAGGGGCAGGTTGGGTACCTTGATACTCACATGATCCTCATCTCATGTCTGGTGGCTGCTAGGATCCTTCCTCCTTCACAGGCTGGGGAATACCCTCAGCTCCTGCTTACTGCAGAGCTCAGGTGTGTGAGTGAGAACGCCCCACGTATGACCCTTCCCCACGTAGGAGGGTGGAGCAGCCTCACAAGGATCCGGTCTCTTGTCCTGCCTCCTGTGATGATCGGAGGCCCTGCAGGTGGCAAGCCCCCACTGCCCACAGCAGAGACCTTCCCTCTGGCCTGGCCCACCTCCCAAGCTAAATTACCTCTGCCTAAGTCTTTATCCCAGGCCCAAGTTTCCCTTCACCAAGACAGATGCTATCTTTAGAATGCTGGGAAACAGAGGATAGATGGGACAAATGCAAAAACGTCATTCATACAAGATGGGATGGTCAGTGTTCCAGGAAGAGCCCGGGAGCTAAGAGGACCCACCCTGAATGGCGGTGTTTTAGCTAGGCGGCATCACCTCCTCCATCTGCACAAGAGGAGGCTGGAGCATGGGCAGGGGTGGCGTGGCTGCACCTGTGTTTTGTATTGGGCTCCACATAAGCTGAGGCCCTCTTCAGACTGGACAGAGCCCCTATCTGAAACCATCACAAGTCCTGTTAGGGTTTAGTTGTGAAGCAACCCGCAAAAGCTCACAGGTGAGGCAATGCAAGAAAGTTTAGTAGTGAGATGATTGGATTAAGAGGGTCTGAACCTAATCAGCACACTAATCTGCGGATGGAGATTAACTACATGGTGACTGCAGACATGGAGGATGTGGCTGGAGGAGGTGGGTTATTAGGGGCAGGCCTTTTACTTAAGTTCCTGGGGTCTGGAGAGTTTAAATTTATTGAGGATCATAATATCGTTGCTTTGATCTTGCCTTTGCTGTATCTCAAACAGAAGTCTCTACTGGAAATTAAATTTTACCTCAAGTATTCACTTGCCAATTAAGAGATTTAAAAATACATTACTCCTAATTTAGCCGCAAGCCCATCTTCTTACCACTTTCAAACTCTATCATGGTGATGCTCCTCTCTAGCCCCTGGCTTGAGGACCTCTCTGGCCTTTTTCCCTCTTGACTGCTACCCTCACTGGCCTGAGAGTTTACTTGCAAGTCACAGTCTTGGGGTTCCTGAAACCAGCTGGGCTTATTTTTACAAGTGGTTAAAATTCCTTCTTTGTTCTCTGTGTTTTTACTGGAAGCAGCCAGGCTCTGTATTGTCACCAAAGCTCCCAGACTGGGGTCTCATTCCCCTACTGATAACAAATAGACCATGAAATACTCACTAAAGGAAAAGAGTATAATCTCAGCTCTGGGGCTCAGAGCGTCACTAAGCCTGTGGGGTATTGCGCTTTGATTTTTCGGCAGTGAACCTCCCTGAGTCTGCAACGTAACTACATCATGCTGCCTGGTAGCATTTACTAAGGGATTTCTCTTTAGTTCATCTGACTCAACCTCGTTATTTCTGTCTCACTCTCCCTCCCATGTTCTCAAGAATTTTTCTTTTTCCTTTTGTTGCCTTGCTGGGGATTGAACCCAGGGCCTCTCGTATGCTAGACAAGCACTCTAGCACGGAGCCACATCCCCACCCCTCCCTGCCTCCTTCTCTAGCTTCAGTTGCAGCCTGGATAGAAGACTTGGGAAGCTCCCGTGAGACTAAATTAACAACTGGTTGGGGGCATTTAGCTCTTTGTAGCAGCATCGCTCCTAGTAATCAAAGAGCAGGAACAGTCCAAACACCTTTCAAGTGGTAAAGGCTCTATAAATGTGGTATATCCCCAAACTGGAATATTCTATGACAACATATTCTATGGAGTTCTGACAGGTGCTACATTGTAGATGAACTTTGAGAAAACCACGCCTAGCCAAAGAAGCTGGGCACAAAACACCACGTTGCATATAATTCCAATTACATTAAACGTCCAAATTTGGAGAATTTACACAGAGAGAAAGGAGACTATTGGTTCTTTGGGTGTTGAATGCAGGTTCGATGTGTGGTACTTTTTATTTATGAGGGTTATCAGGACTCAACCCCCTTGTAAGCTGAGGAGCCCCCTGCGGGTCTTTTCAATCATCCTCTAAACCCTTCAATATTCCTTGTGCTTCCTTCCACTCTGCCCATACCAAGGGGCTGCATCTGGGGAGTACTTCAGCCTGTTCACTGGCACCATTTCCACTGATGTCTTGGCCCACAGGGAAGAGAGCCCACAGATGTGTGTGACAAGCACGGTGTCCTCTGACCTATGTGCAGCTGACCACGTTGCCTATCTACGTAAGGGAAGAATTCAGGGGGATGAATTCTAACATCACCCATAGACATAGGTGTGTGTGGCTCGAGTCTTCCCTGGGAAAGGTCCCTTCCAGAGCTGCTGAGTGGGCTTCCCAACCTGCTGATGCCAGCAATGCCTGTGGGCAGCCAGGGCCATTGCAGGCACCTGTGAAGGCCAGTGGGTGGGCAGGGGACAGTGCAGTGTCCTGTCCCCCAGGAGCACACTTCTACTGCTTAATGAAAAAAGCAGGCACCTCAAGGAGCAAAGCCAGTCCCCATGGAGAAGCAGGAGTTTCCAGCTGCTAGCAGCCTGTGTGTCCAAACCAGCCAGTAGGATGCATTAAACTACTTTTTCAATATTCAAAAAATAAAATTTGCACTCATAATTTTTGTGAACTTTCTTGGGCAGATTTTCTTGAGAATACTCTAGATCACTGAGCCAGCTCGTGTCACAGGGTATTGCTGGGACCCAGAATGCCTGTGGCCCACACTCTCCCTCACTCTTCTTCTTACTCTCTTTTCACCATTATCTGGTGGCAGGTCCACAGACACAGGAGTGGGTCACCAAAAGGTCCCTGTGTCTATCTCCCAGGCTCATGGGATGATGGCACATTCTGTTGACTGGGTTTCTGATCAAGAAAGTCAACCCAGGAGAAAAACATGGAAGTCTAGGGTAGATATGCAAAATCATGTGCAAACTATAATAACCTTACCACTATGTTGTAGGTAAAGAGGCGACTGAGAGAGGTTTGAGGGGGATAAGAAGGGGAAGAGATGAGATGTTCACAGCTCAGGTGCGTCTGCTTTCTAAAGCAGGGCACCAGTGTGCTGATCAGAAGTGACGCTGGCATCTTACTGGAAGGAGTCAAGGAAGGGGTGGGGACCTGAAAGCAACCTTCTCACTCACTGTGAAAGCAGGACAGGTGAATAAAGAACACCTTCAGCTGTAAGGGTCTGCAGAAGGTGCAGTAATGGTCTAAAGGTGACAGGGAAACGCATGGATAACTTTGACTGGTTGAACTGCCCTCACTCTGTCTCACTCTAATGGGGGAAAGTGTTTTGCAGACAAAAAGCTTTATTTATTTATTTATTTTTCTGATCTCCTTGAACTTTGCTGTAGCCCTGAGTGGGTAATAAACAAAAAACAGTTTTATCAGCAAGTTAAACTATTTTTTCTTTTTTTCCCATTTTGAAGGGGTCAAAGTGTGCAGAACGGGTGAGGACAGCAGGATTATCTTTTGTTCTTTGGAAGAATTTCCTGAGGCTGTGGCTGGTGAGTTTTGCCTTGAGCAGAGCCTGGGAGAAATTGCTAGGTAGGTACCCTGCCTCTGGACTCTTTGGGTTTGAGGAGTTAAACTTTGCAGGCTTTCCTGACCACGCAAATAGACACACAAAATGGTTTGAGGATGTTGAGTGAGAATGCAGATGACAGGATCCAATAGAGAAGACTGGTCCCTAAGGCTGGAGGTGGGCTCTGGAGGGTCAAGACTTTAACAAGTGCCCGTTGAGATTCATGGAGTCTCCCAGGTTTGTACTCCTCTGACCTAAAGCAGAATATCAGGATGGAGCGTGGACTCAATCCCACACTTTGAAGGTGTGGAAACATGGCCAGATTGAAGCAAAATTTGCAGCACAGAGAATCAAACCATTCCAGACTATTCCAATGGGGAGAGAGACCAGAACTCAGCCTGAGCTCAATTTCACTGGAAAAAAGAGTAGCATGGGACTGAGTCCTACACCATGGCTTCTTCCGATGCTGAATATTCTCTGGTCCTCAT